>NC_050452.1:18509515-18809515 GCF_903995425.1 Onychomys torridus | reverse complement strand
AGTGAAAAAAGAATTGGGTCTGCACTTAGAAAGGGGAACTTTTAAGGAACATTAGAGGGGAATCAGTTTTCTAGGAGAATTAGATAGGCTCTCATGAAAGAGAATTGGGGAGGACTCACATAAGTGAATGGAAGTCATGGGGAGGGCTCAGAGGAAGAATGCTGAGGCCCTGGCTACCAGAGCTAGTCAAATGAGTGTTGTCTTATTCATTGACTCTTCTACTTACTCTCAGGTAGCACTTAAGAAATATATCAAAGGAACTAGATAGCTATGATTGTTTTTCTCCTAGAATCTAAGTTCTAAGGGGAGTGATGGACAATTAAGAAAGAAATAGTATCAAAGTTGTAGTTGACCAATATAGTCCACATGAGAGAATGCTGGATAATGGGGTCAGGAAGGTCAGGTGGAGTGGCTGGTGACAAGCATGGGCTGAGTGGACAAGAATGAGGTGTCTTTGGTGGCATTTATTAATGAATGGATGGAAAGTACTGACCATTGGGGATGAAGGCCCATGGGGCAGGCAAAGCAAACACCCAGGCCCAGAAGCACTGGTGTACAGCAGAAGGAGGAGCTAGCTCCACTAGGGAGATGCCTCAAAGAGGGGTCTGTGAAACTACAGGAAGTAGAACAATGGCAACAGAGCTTGTACAGATGACTTCTGCCTCTGGACCTGGTCAGCCTTTGAACATGGGGAGTAAGGGAGAGACCCAGGTAACTCCAGGTTTGACAGCCTCTAGGAATAACAGGAAGTGAGTGTGTGTGTGTGTGTGTGTGTGTGTGTGTGTAGATGAGTGTGTGTATGTATGTGTGAGTGTGTATGTGTATTTAGGTGGGGGGAGGTTTGACGAAGGCAAAAGGACACCGATGTAACTCATGACTCATTCAAGGCTTGAAACCTGTTTAAGAGCAAAATTTATTTCCTTTCTCTCAGATCTTGTGGAATTTCCACAGCTGGAACCGCTGACTGTACCGCAGAACTGATTTATTAAGCTGAGAAGGCTTTCTGCAAGTCTTGGGAAAGGCAGTCACACCCACTTCTACAGTGTGTGAGTGGGAAGCCAGCAGAAATGACTGAGGAACCCAACTGTTGACACCTTCTATGCTTAGTTGCCAATAATTCTCCCAACTCCAAAATCACTTATAATTTGGCTCACCATTTTAAAACCAGGCATATTAATAATAAATTCAGTAACCATGAAATATAAAGGATGGGGAGGATGGGAGGGAAAAACACTTGGTTGAGGATTTCTGTGGGAAAGATAAGGTGCCAAGGAACACGGAGTTGCCTTAAATCTTTTGGCTCTGAGCATCCTTGGTTAAGTCACTACAAAGAAGGACCATCTCCAGATTGCACTGGTCATATGATCTAGGAATAGTGAATTCTGTGCTTTCTTAGGAAAAAATACGCTTCCCTGACCATGTGCTTTATAATGATGCAAAGACAATGTTATCATTAATATCCCACTATAATTGATTTAGTGTGTGGTGCTGAGGGTTGAACATAGGGCTTTGCACATGCTGGAAAAGAGCCCGACTGCTGAACTACATCTCCAGCCTGGTTTTTACTGATGATATCAAAAGGTACTATCACTAAATTGCTCCAAGTGGCCTTGACCTCACTCTGCGGCCCTAGAAGATCTTGAACTTTCCCATCCTCCTTACTCATCATGAAGAGTCCCAGCATTATATTCCTTCTCTAAAAGCTTACCCACGTGGTTCTTTCTTCAACACCCCTAATGAGAAAAGGAAACAACCAGCTAAATTGGACTCTAATGTCTTGGTAGACAAGGAACCAAATATAGACACTTGGTGTGAGCTCTTCGATCACTACAAATGTATGCATGTATCAAAACATCACATAACACCCAAAAAGCATGAACGATATTTTTCTTCTGGGAGAGAAGAATTGGGTCCAAGTGCACAGTTTGATTATTTGGATCATCTGAAAAAGACAGTCGTTCCACTCTCTCATCTTGTAGGTTATCTGTGCCCCCAAGAGATGGCAAATTTTAGCCAGGCAGTGGCGGTGCACGCCTTTAACCCCAGCACTCAGAAGGCAGAATTCAAGGCCAGCCTGGGCTACAGAGTGAGATCCAAGATAGGCATCAAAACTGTACGGAGAAACCCTGCCTTGAAAAACCAAAAAGAAAAGAAATGGCAAATTTCATCACACTAACCAGGATCATAACTGCCCCCAGAAAGACAGATGGAGGACTTGAGGATAGCAGAGGGCAGGACATTTGGCTGCACAGCTACCACACAGCTAGACTCATGCGCAGCCACAGGCTTCCTGTGGGAAGACAAAGCGGGCAGGTGGGGCCTTCACAGCCTTGCAGGCTCCTTCAGCCTGCTCCTAGCTTGTTTGCTGCCGGCCCTTGTTACTGCACCCTGCCGCTGCCACCCACACGTGTGGCTCTCTGGCAAACTTGTCACACTTGCTCATCTTCCTAGACACATATTTCACACTGCTTTCCTGGAATTTCTGTTTAGATAAGTGATTCTGACTAGGTGGGAATCACTTTGTGCCTTGAAACCCAGAGTGTCCATTGCCCTCCAGAGACTCCACCTCCCTCTCCTCCTCACAGTGGCTTCTTCCTCAGACAACCTCTGTCCTGCCCCTCGGTTCTCATCATCTTGTCTTGTCCTATTTAAATCTTGTAGTGAAAAACAACAGCAACAAAAACAGAAGCCGATATTTGCAAGCTTTTCTTTAAACACACACACACACACACACACACACACACACACACACACACCCCACAGCCTGTTGCCATCATCTGGATCATCCACCACCTGAGTTGCCACAGCCCTGACACATACTCCAGACCATTAAGAATTAGGAGTTGCATTTACAAAACATCGAAGTCACTGTCTAAGGGACCAACTAAAGTGAATGGCTTCGGCTCTCTGCCCCAGAAGCTGGTCTGAGACACGTTTCTATGGGCTTCTGCACTTCTGGCCACAGGGACCTACATCTCTTACTAGCTCTGCCGATAGCTGGTCAGCTCCCTCGCTCTACCTGCATAGGAGCAGCAGACCAGGCCAGACTGCAGGAGCTAAACTGCCAGAACCTGGGTAGAGAAGGTGGTGAGGTGGAGCCTGTCCTATCTCATCTCCCCAGCATGCCTTGCAGCTACAGGAAGCCACCCACCAGTATTTCAGAAACCACAGGCTCCTGTGGTTCTGAGAGCCCCTGTCCTGTGTGTCCTTAAAACATGCACACCATGTAGTACCTCATTCGTCAACCTTCTTTTACATGACTCAACTGGAACCAGGAAAGAGCACTATTTATCCTGACCCAAGCAAGGTTTGGCCTCCTGTCTTCCCGTTCAATCATAAGCAACTGTTTCAATAGAAATGTCCAAGGGCTATGTGCTAGAATTTTATGCCCTATGATGTGCAGGAGATAACCTGTTTCTTGCTATGGCCAGAGGCTCTGGAAGACAAAGCCATACCAGCAGTGTCTGTCCTCCACTGCTAGTGCTGAGCAGAGTCTGGTCATTAGAGGGATGTAGGCCCTGCTTGTCAGTTTGAGGTCAGAAAGGCCCTGGTTTACCTCAGCCACCTAATTGTAGAACAGTTATAAGAAGAAGACTCCAGATCAGAGGCAGTCAGCTGGGCCCAAAGACAGACTCTACAGCTGCCACCTTCAGATCTGCCTGTGGGACCTCACTGACCATCTCCAGGCCACTTAATCACAGGCCTCGGAGCCTGGAGTCATGGCAGCTGCAATCCCAGAAACCTCTACTTTCTCTGAGCAGTCATCACCTTTCCCAAGGAAGCCCTACACACGTCCCAAGGACTCTGTGCTCATGAATTCCGCATCACTTAGTGCTACACAAGTGGTGTAGATGAGAAAATCAAGGGTTCGAATACTATAACTCACAAAGACCAGAGGTTTGGCATGTCGGTAGATTCAAGCCACTCTACTTTTCCTTTCCTCTAGGCATCTACTAAGCTGCCAGCATGGCAGGCTTCCTGAACCTGCCCATGTGCCCCAGGCTCTATCATGTTTAGTCATTACAGTCTTGAAATCATTTTGTCTTAAATCTGGGCTTTGTCAGGGAAGTCGAGTGGATCAATGAAGCTTGCATTGAACTCCTACATGACCACCTTTCCTGGCTGAGTTTTTCTTTCAGCACCCTACCCAGAAACTAGGGGGCCCAGGACATGGGAATGGCTTGGGCCAATACAGTTGGGGCAAGGTTGAATGCTGGTATGTGTGTGTGTTATCTCCTACAAGATGCAGCATTAAGTAGCCGGTCAAAGTGCTGTGACAAGGGAAGAAGGAACCTGAAAAAATAAAATTAAAAACAGAGGAACGTGCTTCCTACGTGCTTTTTGAAGGAAGAGCTAGCTATACATTTTCCACGGGGCCCTGCAAGTTATGGGGCCAACTTTGCCAGGCAAATGTGGTCAAGTAACCCATGATCCCCAGGATATGACATTGTTGATGGAGCAATGGCTCCCTAAATCATTGGTGCAGTGGTATGTTTGAGACTAGTTCTTCATAAGGCACAGAACATAAGGAGGAAAGGGAAAAACACAAGTTGCCTGCAACACCGAAACCTCACCTCCCACCTGTCACCTCTTTGACATGTGTGGCTTGCTAAATCCAGAGCCTTGACCAGCAAGCTGTTCAGGCTATCTCATACTCAAAAAACAGGATTAAAAATATTGTTGAATGTTTGAGTCACATTCTCAACGCCTGTATCTAAAATAAGGCCCCAATTTTGCATCTGCGATTATTTATGCCTGGAAATAAGGAAGTGAAATTCCCACCTACTGGAAGGACAGTTAGCAGGGCCACTCAGCCAGGCAAGTGTGGCTTAGAGTGATACAAACTTCAGTGCACGTGCAGCAGACACTCGGGAGACTGAGCAGGCAGCTGCACAAGCAAGCACTACTACCCAGAGCAAGATCCCTATCAGCCTGGGACCTTCACTAGAAATTCAGGAACGAGCAGGGGTACCAGCTTCAGGGGCTTGGCGAGGTGGGAAGGAGGGAAGCCTCAAGCCGGACTGGCCTGTGTGAGTTCCCACAGCCTATTAGGATGCTGCCTTCTTCCCTATCAGAACTCTTTCTGTAAATCTCAGAGCTTAAGCAGGTTCCCAGTAACTTGATGTATTTCTCCTTTTGACATGCTTAGTTTCCTATACAAGACATTGCTGCTATGGAGTATCCATCTCTGTGAGTTCCTTTCGCAAACCTCCTCTGAGCTGAGCGGAGCGGAGCTAACTCTGCTGTCAGATGTCGCAATGTCCCACAGGCTGATAGTCATTGTGGACTCATGCTACCCCAACCATAATAATGGATGTGAGGACAGGACAGGACCCAAGCAGAGCCAACAACAGTTCATGAAAGCCTTTGGAAGACAAGCTTTCCTTTAAGCTGGCATTTCAAAAAAAATATTCTCCCTCCTCTGGTAGCAGGACGCTAGCACCTGAAATATGGACAGGAGGGCTAAGCCTGTCTAAAAGCCTGAGCCCTTTCTGACCTGATCTTCGTAAGACTCTAGACCAGGCTACAGACTGATTTACAAAGCTGGGAAGCTTCTTGGAGACCCTGCCTTCTCTCTGGAATGACTGGATCACCAGCTGCAACTGGGCCCCTAGGGTCCCTTGGGCTCCTGTGGGTTCTTTGTACTCTGCTGACCATTGTAAATAAGGTTTGGAAAAGAACTGTCATTTTACAAGGATTCTAAGACCTACTAGTTATTTTAAGAAGGAAGTTTTGGCCGGGCGGTGGTGGCACATGTCTTTAATCCCAGCACTTGGGAGGCAGAGGCAGACGGATCTCTGTGAGTTCGAGGCCAGCCTGGTCTACAGAGCAAGATCCAGAAAAGGAGCAAAGCTACACAGAGAAACCCCATCTTGAAAAACAAAAATAAATAAATAAATAAATAAATAAAATAAAATAAAATAAAATAAAAAAGAAAAGTTTTGGTCCCTGAATCTGGGCTCATATGGGTAATTTTTTTTTTAAAGGGCCAAATTCAAAATCTTTTAATTTAATTTTTTAACAGGTTTTTCCCTATTATTTTTAAAAGAATAAAGAGGCCAGAAAGCAGCTTTTTGTTTGTTTGTTTGTTTGTTTTACAAATCATTGCACTAATATCACTGTCTGCTTCTGAAACTGCACAGCCAGTTGATGAATCCTGTAGGCTCCCTTCTCTCCTCTGTCAGTTCTGCAGTAATTTACTCCTCACATGATGGCCCATTGTAATACCTTACAATAACTGTCAAGACACCCTCTTCTGTGGAAGCAAATGCTTCTCTGCTGTTTTAAATGCTTCTGTTTTCCCAGTGTTGGTTAATTCTGTTTGTGTCATTTAGAGCTTTGATTTTAGTCAGCATTATTAATAATTTACTCCTTAACTTAATGGGACTGCAGAGGGGATGAGACAGGTCTGGTTCAAGCAGTGTGAGCTCCCTGTTAGGACAGCTATGGGAATCTTGTGTGTGTTGCCAAGTGCATTACAGAGTAATAAATGTATAACGAACTGGGCTGTCTGTGCGTGTGCTAAAAATGGACATAGAATTAAGTAAAGGAAGGATTGCCACTGTCCGCGCTCTGCTATTAAAAAGGCCAACCTGAAACCATTGCAGAATTGACTCCTAGGAGTATGCCTCATGTGTAAACAGCCCACATCCACACTTGGAAGCCTTGAATTATCTTCAAAGTGCTTGCTTCTAGAATAAATTCATCAGTAGAGGTCCTGAGCTATGTTCTAACATGTATACCATGTTTACATTTTGTTCACTTAGTAAGACATGGTCTACATCATACCATCATTGAATGTGAAGGAGTTAAACAGTAAAACCTCAGAGGTCTGCAGTTGCTGAGGGTGGGGGTGACCCAGCCAATGTGGGATGGAGAACCATATTCACAATGGCTCACACTAAATCCAGTGGTACTAATGCCTTCAGGAAGAAGGGAGAAAACCATAGCCATGCCTCAAGAAAGCTGCAAGAATGTTCTAAAAAGGCTACACTGGGAGAAAACAGTTCCCTTGAATTTAGCAGCCAACAAAGCTGTATAGATACAGGAGTGGGAGACACCATTGAATACAACTGCATGTAGCAACTGACACTGGGACTCCTTTTAAATTGGGATGAAAATTTTCACAAAAGAAGAATGCCCCTTGTGATGCAGGAGAGCTGGATAGGATGGAGCACTCCAAGGACACAGAAAACCCTAGTAATCAAGACACTAGCAAAAACAAAATAAAACAGAAAAAAAAAAACACCACTCCCATGTCATCTCTTCAGCTGCACACCCTTTTGAGCATTAGCAGGGTTCCAACCAAAAGCCAGTGTCAGACGTATCCTGCAGATTCAGTAGTCATTTTCTTATGCATAATCAGAAGAGTCCCCTCAGTTTTTGTCATCAGCATTGGGTAGGGCACAGCAAGAGATGCAGCCTACATGAACCACACATTCTGAGTCTTAATGAAAACTGTTCAGACTCATGTTTATATCAAACTTTTCTCTACTTTTATAACAAGAATCAGGAGAACAAGAGAGCAGCATTCTCTACCTAATTTCACCTAAGCACCACCTTCTACACTATGTACTATCTACATAGATACATTGTAGGATTTCCATCTTTTTTTAATGTGGAGGGAAATAATGAGTGTTGGGTTAAATTATTTGCTACTTGGGTATACTTCTGTGATTTTCTTGTGTCCAATACAACCTTTCTCCTTAATTGGGAAAAGGGCCATTACACCAAGCCTTCTCTTTTGTCTGCCTGTCTGCAAAGTTGCTGTGGAATGGTTCCTAAGTGATGCCTTGTTCCATGGTATGCTTGCATTGCAGTGGATGGAAAATTCACCACCCTCTGGCAATCCCCTTGGCTGCAAACCGGGAGTATTCATGCAGCCACAAACGGTTGCACACTTTAGAAAGGCAGGCAGCCCTCCAAAAGTGCAGAGCCAGGCAGTGGTGGTCCTGGTGACTTCTCCCACCCACCAGCAGTGCTGTGGCAGCCTCCTAATCTTCAGTTCAGAATTGGCTACTATTTTGGAATAGGGACCAAGACTTTACTTATTTATCCAGTAAATATTTATTAAAGACCTGCTATGGAAAAAACACATGTGCACATATGTACACAACTTTAGGATACTGTCCTTGAAAATGCATCAAATGAAGAGTCCTAAAAGTCATATAAGGCGGTCCTGAAGTAATAGGGGTCCAAACAGTTCCACTCTAAAGACCTGTGGCCTCCCCAAGAGACTTTCAAAAACTTACTCTTCTTGTCTTACCAAGAAATTCAAAGACACTGAAATCAGAAAAAAACACAAGAATAACTGTGCAGGATGAGCACATTAAGTTCTTAGAGAACAGCATGCTCAGTTGAGAGCTTGACACAACCAGGTGCCATTCTAGTACCTTTACATGCCCATTGTACCATCACAATTCCACTGACTTAGGGTTGAGTGACATGCATGCATTTAAATGCCTTGCAAACTTTAGTTCGTTTAATGCTCTCAGCAATCATATGGTGAGATGCTATTACTCCATTTTACATATGAGAAAAACTAAAAATCAGAGAGGCTTAAAAAAAATCTGTCCAGGGAAGTACGGTAAGAGGAAGAGCCAGGGTTCCAATCCAAGCTTGACTCCACGTTCTTAACCCCTGTCCCTTAGTTTCCTAGGAGCAGAAGCACCGAGAGTCAGTGATGGGAGCAAGAGTCAGGAGGGACTGCTTACTCGGTAAGTATCCTTCCTATTAGCAGCCAGCTGGGAAGGCAATGGGATTGCCTTCTGCTGGGCTGAGAGGGCAAAGGGAGACAGGCCATGGAAGAATGGAAAGTAAGTATGCCATGATTTAAAGTTCTGACTTTACAAATGACCGGCATTAGAGACTTCGGTTTTACCCATTTACACAGAGGAAGTGTTTTGCAGAAGGTGTTTAAAAAAAAATTCAGAGATGCATAAATAGCTACTCATACTGTGTCTTCTACATAGTTGGTAAACAGAAAATACTAACCATTTGAATAGCCCAGGCTATGCCTTCATAGAGAAAGGGCCAAACAACATCTATCCTGTGAGTACTCCAGGTACATCCACAGCCACAAGAAAAATGTTATCAGGTTCTGATGAAAATACAGTGGCTGTCCTGGTAATATGACCAGGTAGCTCCTGGAGTTCCTCCTGGCTTAGCCTATGTCCCATCAGTCCAATCATCCTAATGATGGTCATCAAAAAACTGAGGCAAACTTTTTTTGCTTTGTTCATAATATATGGAGGAAATTGATATATTAGATGCACCAAACTTGTATAAGTGACAAGTGCAAATGGGTATCCTCTCCATTCCTGCAAATTGCGGAAATAACAACTTTCCAGAAAGTAGTACTGATGTTGGGGGAAAGTATACATCTATCTGTTGATTGTCAGATTGACATTTTCAGGAAGTGACTGTGAGGCTTTGTGCATCTCCAGAATGTCTAAATGGGACGCAACTGTTTTAACCGGAAGGAAACCATTATCCACATATTGCTGCTGTCCAGATAGTGACAGACTGTGGCAAACGTTAATATATGGCAGCTATTGGTCATTGTGCATTTTTAAAAAAAAAGATTTAATAGTCAATATGGAGGAATACATAAGTGAAATAAATGGCCAGGAGATGAGGGAAGATAGAGAAAGGTAAGCCAAGAGGTGATGCGTTTCTCTAATCTGATCTTACGATGGCTCAATTACTCTCTTTACACTTCATTTACTCCCTCACTAAATTTATACAGCTCATGAATGGGTCCACAGGCTCTGGAACCCAGCCTATCAGGCTCCATATCTGCAAAGCCCACACCACTAGCAGACTTCCCTGGCTCTCTTTAGTGGTCGGACTGATTGATCTCATTAATTGGTAAAAGCTATTTATTTCTTCTTTAATAAATACTTTTTAATTCAATTAATCTCCTTGTTCAAGCATGTGCTAAATTTAGACATGGTGCTTCAGCTGCACAGGCATCATGAGGCAGGGAGACTTTTATAACAGCAAATTCATTCTTTCCAGAACATTAGCCCAGGATTTTTAATAACCCAGCAATCAGGTTTGCACACCACTACTACAATGGCTACGTCTCTGGTCCAATTTATTCTCTTACACCAATACCCACTCTAACTAATTCATGTGCTTAAATGTATCAGCTTTAAATTGGGAATTTAGAAGTCTTCTTGTTGGAAAGCAGTAAAGCAGTATACTATAATTCCAGGCATGTCTAATAGAGATCTTATTCCTAAACTAAAGTGTCATGAAATCACTTGAATATTATGCTCTTGGCTTCTGTGATCCATTACATATTCCATCTGTATTTAAATGGAAGCTTTGGCCATCTTTACAATAACATATTTTTAAGAATGGAGTTATCCCTAGTAAAGGAACTCATTTATGAGCCATTCAAAATTGAACGAATTGTTTCCTTATTAGATGGTCAGCAAATTTAATAAGCAACAAACATTCATTAACCATCAGAACAGTGGTAGTAGCCATCTGCCTAGGTAAGTGGCTTACCCTGACTTGCAGGCAGAGAAGGATTGAGAAAGAATATCATTCATCCCTTGCTTTTCTTTCTCATCCCTTTGTATATCGAACATCTCAGTCTTATATTTTGTAGTTGTCCTCATCATTAATTTGTGAGTTTTATGGATAAAAAAATCATACCAAATTTGCATAAAAGAGAATTTCACATAAGGGGGGATGCACTAGGGTGAGGAGTGAGAAGTAAATTTAGCCAAACTGAAAATTTCACTACTAAGGGCAGACGGGTCCCCTGTACCCACAAATAGGCCAGCACTTCAGGCTATGAGTCAGCCCCAGGGTGACCCAGTGCTCTCCCTTCTAGCCTCTGCCTTCCCTCTTCCATGTCTCCATAGGAAAAGGGGTCCTCTCTTTTTCTCACACACATGGTGTTCGCTACCTGCTTTCTGAACCAGTCTTCGACCACACAATGAACTTAGCATCTATTCCTATCACAGGGCAAGTGAAAAACAGGGAGGCACTTGTTTTTGATAAATAAAGACACTTCCTTTCTCAAACAAAAAAAAAATCACCTGCTAAGATGAACTTTAAAATTATTTAACATGAGGATGCTCCATATTGGGAAACAATATTCTTAATCTTATATCAATAGGAAAGCGATTAGGTGGGAAAAAAATTATGTATTCTTATTAGGAAGTTTTTTAAGTAATAATATATTTCAAGCTACAAATGTTTGGAATTAAAAACCTGACCATGAAATTATATTTTCTTAAATACTGAGTAATGCAATAATATAAAACATTCACAAAACAAAACATCCACTCTATCAGCAACTGTGAACTGACTTACATCTTAGAAAAACTGAGATAGTCGGGTCCCTAACCTCATCATTCTCATCCCTGCTCAGATTAATCACCATCCTGAATCTGGGGTCATTGCTCTAGGTTTTCTTACAAAAGTTATTGTTTCCCATTTTCCAGTAACTTGTCAATAATCCATTTTGAAGGGTTTTATGTCTTTTGGTATGATCCCACAAAAAAAAAAACCAGTTATTCTTTTGTAGTTTACTTCTTCCATTCAAGAATTAATGGATGCATTCCTCTACAATGATGAGTAGCATATAGTTAGACCTCTTTCCCTGCTGTGTGGCATCCCTTTGTAAGCACACATCACACTTCATAAAATACTCACTTCCCCATGGACCTCCTGGTTTCTTAAAGCTTTTATTATTACAAAGAGTGCTCCTATGAATAGTCTTGAATATTCTAATTCTTACCAATCTGGTGATAGGATAATGTGGTTTTAATTTTGCATTTCCCTAGTCACTGAGATTGGGGATCTTTTCATATGTTTATAAGTCATTTTCCTCTTTTATAAGTCATATTCTCTTTTATCGGTGCCTACTCAAGCTTTTTGGTTATTTTGTTATTTGCTTTCTTATTAATTTAAACAATCTCACTTGCAGGGTATATTTTCTTCTAAAACAAAAGTTTAGTAGTGCACCATTTTACCTTTAATGATTTGATTGTAGAGGAAATGATTAAAGAGAGGGTTAATTTTCATTTCTTTCCTTATGTGGATAATAAATTAGTCTCCAATTATAACAAAGTGATTTTTTCCTTTCTTCTCAGTTACAATTCTAGCTCAATTATAAAGTAATTTTCACATGTTTGTGAGTTGGCTTGGGGGCACCTGCTTTTCTATTTCAGTGGTCAATTTCTTTGCTTAGCTATTCTTAACCCTTGGAGATATTTCACAAAACAATAAAAATAACTTTGTCGATATTTGTGTAAAGGTGAAGTTTTATTTGGGATTAAGTTGCATTTCCAAAAGTTGGTTTTTTTACTTTGCATCTTTGAACTAGCCTAGCAATCTATCCATGAACATAGTGCATCTTCCCATTGCGGTGGATGTTGGTGGTTTGGTTTATTCTTCTTTCTAGGTCTTTATGTGCTTTTATGTCTCTCCATCATGAAGTTTAAAGGTTTGAAAACACCATATTTTTCTGACTATTTTGGCCACATTGTTCTCTCACAGTATATTTTACCTTAGTCTCCTCTGTTAGTAAGAACGTGGCTGCCCTTGTCTGCCTGTCTCTGTTTTAGTCTCTATTTAGCTGCCATATATTTTCAGCTCTGTTCTTAATTTCTTGGAAATTGCTCATGCTGGAAATCCAATTCAGTCTCAATCTGAGAAATGAATTGTTGAAATTGATTTCAGATCCTGCTATACTCTGATGTATTTCTAGTATCTGATCTTGTGTTTTCTATTTGTCCTTTCGATTTTCTTTTTTTTACTTTTTTTTTCTTGCCTCTTTTAGGATTCAGGTTTGTTTTTTTGCTACAAAATTCAAAGTTAAACATACATATATGCATATATACATGCACACACCTTATTCCTATTATTTTACTGGCTCCCACGTATGCAATTAACACACAAACCTAATAATAAATACCCTTAGATTTTATCTAGGTGACATTTTCCTGAAGCTAACTTTTACTTCTAATGTGAGTGTAGCCCAGAGCTTTGCTCCCCAGGATCTTTCTTTGCCAGCTTTGGATGGAAGCAGCCATTCACCTGAAGACTTCTGTGAGGTCAGAGATGGCATGCAGAGAAGCCTGACGTGCTTAGCTCCATCTTTGCTAGAAGAAAATGAAGAGGGAATATTCTGCTTGAACTTTATTGACCCTGACTAAATCAGTTATATGGAGGCTCTGCAAATGGTGATCAAGATCTGTGTCTGTTATATATGCTAGGTTCTTAGACTAGATTTTTGGTTGGAATAATAGTTTAAAGTTCTTTTCGGAGAGAGGAACCCTGAACACTCTAAGAGAGGAAGTGACTGAGGTCACCCAGGAGTCAGTTGGCAGAACCAGAAATAGACCCCAGGTCTTACTCTCAGTTCAGACAAAGCAGCATGTTCTGAGAAAGAGGAGGAGGGGGCATACAGCAGAAATAGTCACCACCCCCCAAAAAAAATTGCTCTTCCTCCTACTTGTGACTTCCATGATGCTCAGGCCCTTCCATCTTGGGTTCTCCTTGCCCTATATGCTGATTGTGGGAAATACTTTGTGGGAGACATTTTTCCCTCAACACTTTGGGAGCCTGTAATGGGCCTACTCAGATAACATCAGAAGGTATAGACTGTGTGAAGGTCTGATGCAGTTCCGAGACCACTTCTGGAACTGCAGTGAGAAGGCACAATTCACAACCCACATTTCACTCAGCTTTGAAGTCCCCAAAGTTAAGCCCCCTAAAAAGAAAACAGAAAAGAAAGTATATATGCTGTGCCCTCAGAGGCCTTGGAAGAAATGATGTGTCTTTCCTTGGTTTTTCAACATTGTCACAGGTTTCTCCCCTGGTGAGGCTGCTTGGGGCCTCACATAGAGTCCCCCTAAGAGAGGCGAGGCCCCCTCCATGTGAAGGAGACAAATGAGAACAGACTAAATGTAGTTCTTTGTGGTGGGCTCCTTTTCCCAGAAATAAGAGATTATAGAGAAAACACAAATGGAGTCTAATTCTGGTAAGATTTGCAGAACCTCAAGGTTTCGCTGGGTCAGGAACAGGGTAAAAATAGCCTCTCAGGATGAATCCTGGCCAGGGAGACAGAGACAAAGGAAGGATGGGGAAACAAGATGCAATTTCACTTTTTCCAACTTCCTGCTTGATGAGAGTCCTTCTCTCCGAGTCAATCACCCTCCAACAGCAATACAGAGGGGCTCTATGGAGTGTAAGGACTCTGGGGACTGGGGGTGTGGGGGTGTGCTTTTCAAAGGTCCAATCACAAAAGGTATAGTAAAAATAGATCCCGGAAGTAGGCAGTACACCCACAGGGCTGGCCAGACTGTGATGCAAGAACTGACCTCTTCCAATTCAATACGGCACAGCGAGGGACACCAAAGAACAAAGGTCCCCTCACCTTCAGCGTTTCCACCTGTCCATGAAAAGCAAACGCTGTCTCCTTAAGAAAATCTCCATGATTGGCACAAAGGAAGTCAAGAGCGCAGGTCAGTCATAGAAAGAATGACTCACTTAAAAGTTCTACATCATCATTTGTGAAAAACCGACTCACACTGCTTCACCTCGGCAGAACTTTTGTTTTCTAATAGGGAATGAGAGGCATCCTGCGGTACCGAGGCTCAGGAAGTACCCAGCGCCTTCTTAGACTTTAGAGCTAGGGTCAAGAAAGTACATGTTCACTGAGTCAGTCACCTCAGCTTCTCTTTCATCTCCATCCCCTGCCCCCTCTCTGAGGAGAAGGAGGAGGAAAAGAGATTGGGCACCACATTCTGCCCTGGCATTCTTTACTTTTGTTAGGACTATGCCTCCCTGGGTAGGAAAGCTCTGAGTAATCCTGACCTTCCAATGGTGTGGTCAACATAGTCTACATCCTGTCAGTGAGGAAATGACTGCACTTATAGTCCATGGTTGAGATCACAAGTGGGTCCCACTAATCCCACACACCAGCAACTGTGCATTAGCTCACTGGTGGATCCACGGTCCCCTTCACTGGTTTGCTACTAATAAACCAATGTCCAATGTGTGTTGTTGATCACAAGGTAATCACAAGTCAGCCAGGACAGCCAACCTCCATCTATCACTTGTAGGAAGGAAATCTGAAAGTCATGAAAGCATGCACTACCTATCAGCTTTGTAAATATGAAATGCAGAAGTACAATAGTGCCGGGGGACAGGTGACAGGCAGTATGCCAAGCTATAATGATGTCCAGATTTCAATATCTTAATCACAAATGAGTCTTAAAGAAATCTCTGACTTCCTTGGGGCTTTCAATATAATCATTACACAATATCATCATCTGAATGGCATCAATTCATGTCTGTTCTGTCCTCCTCACTAAACTTTGGTGTTCTTGAGTGAAGGTATCATCACTTAGCATTTCATATGCTCACAACCTGGTCCCAGGCCTGGCATGTAATAATAAACAATTGGCATTACATGGATGACTAAATAATAGGAAGTGGGAAATGTTTAGGAATGAACATCGAAAAGAAAAGAGTGAAGGAGGGAATGAACAGGAGGAGGGAAGGAAGAAAGGGAAGGAAAGCGCAGCAGATGTGGTACTCCCAGTCAGCAGGACTGGTGTGCAGCTATGCCTCCACAGATACATGCAGCCTCCCAGACCAAACTCAGCATGAACAGGAAGTTGTCGTCTGGCTTCACTAGAAAAGCTAGTGAACTTCATTCAGCGTCAAATGTACCAAGTACCATGGTAGTTTATGGAATCTTTCCTCCTTCTCTGGGGCCCCTTGATTCCCCTCAAGCATCAGCCACTTCTGGAATTGTTCACTGGCCCCCAAAGGTGCTTCACATCGTACTGTGAATATTTCATCAGCATTAACCCAGTGGTTCCTAACCTTCAGAGGGACAAGAGAGGGTAGTTGATTGGATTTGTCACAGACCTGTCCTGACAGTCCACTAAAAGTAATACATGGCTCTTCTCAGGAAAAAGCACCCTTCCCTGGGCCTCTATGAAAAACTCAAGCATTGATGAAAGTGGTCTCAGGAGTTCTTTGACCTAGAGTGGTTATCAGGCACTACTCACGTTTGATCAGTATTTTCACTGCATTTTCTACGTTTCCATCCCTAATTGGGAAAATGTCCAGCTTAGGGGATTTCCAGACACCAATAACCAGATTGAGAGGAACACAGTTATCTGTTAGAATCAGACCTCAAAGTATGCACTCTTTGTTTATGTGAAAATATTGTTAGTCTTCTTGAGGTAAATTCAGCAGCAGGATAATGTGTGGGTCCTCCTCCTGTTCTTAGACCGGCAGTGAGCCTTTGCATGAAAACACACACACACACACACACACACACACACACACACACACACACACACACACTGCAAGAGGAATGCAGTACTATTAACACTCCCTGAAAAGCATTGAGAAGCATAGACATGAGTCAGTAGCTAGTTTTCTTTCTCCGTCACAGAGGAGGGAAGGGCATAACAATATAACAGTATATGCTGTGTAGTCTCTCAATGATCCTTGGATTCCCACAGTTGATTACCTGTGCATTACAGTTCTATCTACAGTTTCTTATCTTTCCCCCATCTCCCTCCCAACTCCACAGCAGTACTGTGGGATATCCTTTGGAGAAACCAACAGCTCCCCTTGGGGTTTGTGATGGTGATTAATATTAACCACCAATGATTAGATTAAAAAACACCTAAGGAGTGGGTTGGTGGTGGTACATACATTTAATCCCAGCACTCAGGAAGCAGAGGCAAGCCGATCTCTATGAGTTTGAAGCCAGTCTGGTGTATAGAGTGAGTTCCAGGCCACCCAAGAAACCCTCTCTTGAAAAACAAAAACAAATAGACAAAAAACAACCAATAAACAAACGAAAAACCACCACCTAAGGAGTTAGTAAAGCAGATCTCTGGATACATCTTTATGGTAAAGGGTTTCCAGCAAGGATTAACTTTTGGGATTATCCATCCCAAAAGCTTGGACCTGGCTTGGAATACAGAAGAAAAAGGCTGCTCACATACGGTCTGTCTTTTCTCCCTGGTTACCATGAGGAGCACCTTAAGGCCCTCGCCACTATAATGATCTGAAACAGGAGACAGACTAAATCACCCCTTCTTTTAACCATTTGTTGGGTATTTAGCCAACTGATGAAAGGCTTCCTGGAATGCAGCATGTTGAGCAATAGATAAAATGCTGAAAGGCCCCATGAAATACTTAACCAAGATGGATCTTCATGCCACATGCACTGTCTAGCTCCTGAGGAAAGTGAGCAGGAACAGCTTGTCTTAGAATTTCCTGAGGAGGAGGTGCCCAGAGCTCACTTCATGCTGGGAAAGGAGGTGTCCAATTGTTTTTTCCCAACGTTTTATTAGTATTCAATTTTTTTCCCGGTATTCAATTTTTAAGATGGTATTTGTGGTCCGGTTTGCTGCTGTTGTGTTTTTTATTTTTTAAGTAGTTGTAGTTCACAGATCTCGATGAGAGAAGCTCATTTTTCTGAACTTACACTAGTTGTGTGAGATCAAGAAAGGCAGATTCTTCATCCCTAGATCATTTTAGGTGGGGAAGAAGAATCCCACACAACCTCACTGAACTCCTATTCACAGATATTTTGATTAGGGTGTCCCACTAATTCTTTCCGAGTAGTTCCTAAAAGACTGGATCCCTCAAAACGGGCATCGAATCATCAGCATGGAGAACTGGTTAACACACAGTTTCAAGATCATCAACCTAGGAGAACTAGTAGAGTGTATAGTGTTAAGCCACATCCCACACCTCCTTCCACAGAAATGTGCTAGGTATCAATAATGTCTTTCAACAAATCTCACAGATGTGCAAGATACATGCTCAAATTAGAAGTGTTTCTTTTTTTTATTTAAGAAAAAATTTTAATTCATTTTACATACCTACCTCAGATCTCTCTCTCATCCCTCCTCCAGTTTGCCCCCTCACCCCAGACCTCTCACCTCCATCCACCCCCATCCCCTCCTCCAAAAGGGCAAGACCTCCTATGGGGAGTCAGCAAAGCCTGGTATATTCAGTTGAGGTAGGACCAAGCCCCTCCCACTGCATCAAGGCCGAGCAAGGTGTCCCATCATAGGTAATAGGTTCCAAAAAGCCAGCTCACACACCAGGGGTAGATCCTGATCCCACTACCAGGGGCCCCTTAAACAGACCAAGCTACACAACTGTCTCCTGTAGAACATCCAGTCTGGTCCCATGCAGGTTTCACAGCTGTTGGTCTATAGTTTGTGAGTTCCCACAAGCTTGGTTCAGTTGTCTCTGTACATTTCCCCATCATGATCTTGACCTGCTCTCCTTGCTCATATAATCCCTCCTCCCTCTCTTGACTGGACTCTTGCTTCTTAAGGTAGCACTTAAAGTATGTAGCAGTACTTCACAGTCATCCTTGGAGGTACAATCGTCTAGCTAAGGGATTTAGAGTTGTTAAGATGGAGGAGTCAAATGCCTAAGCATTGATCGTTGTGTATAGGTAGGTTCTCCACAATTTACAATAACTGGTCCTCTTTCTCTAGTCTACTAACATCTAATATATGCAGACTTCAATTTTCTGATTCTGGCTGAGAATATGTAAAGAAAAGTTTCATCCTTTCTTATACTGGAAGCCAAAATAAGCCCTTCTTCCCCTAAGGAGCGTTAGCACAATAAGAAGAGCAACTAATAAATACATTAGTGTGGGGTTTGGTGTTATCTCATTGCTTTAGTTTCTACTCCCCCAGTGACAGACAATGTTGAGCACCTGAGTACCAGCTCCAGGCCTCATGTCACATATTTAGAGAATTTAATTTGACGTATTGATTGAAAGTGTACCGCCACCTTTTCCTCTGGTTTACCCACTTAATCTGCCCTTTGTGAGTGTTAGTTAAAGCTTGTAGGTAAGTGATCAAGGTCTGGGGTAGGCTTATCATAGATACTTTTGGGGGTATAGTGATGTGTCTTCCTTTCTAAATGTTGTCTGTGTCAGGTTGTATTCACCATTTTCCAAGAAACACCATCTTGCCATTTCTTTGAAAATTTAACAACTTATTAAAATATGTGCATCTAATACCCTTGAATCCATTCATCTCTTCAGTTTCAATAAATTTCTCTACAACCATTGTGTGGTATATATCTTATTTCCCTTCAAAAGGCGTATCAATTATAATATAACAGTTTCCAACATAATCTTGAGTTGTTAAATTTTTATTTGTTTGTAGAAAATGAATTAAGTTGTCTCAAGTACATTTTAACATGCATAACTTTATTGAGAGCATTCTTGCTGGGATGACTAACTCCCAATGTCCTCTACTGAGTAGAGGAAACCTTGGTACGCCACATTTCCTAGGTAGGTATGTGGGGGCTCTCTGGAAGAGACTGACTCTTGAGATCTAGACTCAAACTCTTTCACCAATGTGATGGGAGGGTCTAAAGACAAAAAGAGGAAGAAGGATGACAAATGTTCCTGCTGCCTCTCTGTGCTTGAGTTGAGACATCCATCTTTTCCTGCCATTGGACTTTGGTACTCCAATTTGGGTGAGGTCTTTGTGTTTGGACTAGAAACACCCCACCCAGTTTCTTGGGCCTCCAAGTTGCTGAGTGTAGCACAAGACTTCTTAGCTTCTATAATCTCCTGAGCCAATTGTCCAGTAGTGGATCTCTTGCTCTGTATATACACATTTCTTCTTGGGTCTGTTTCTCCAAGAGCCTGAAGGGGATTACTGATAAAAGATAATGTAGTACAGTCAAGAAACATTTTTTAAAAACTATCAAGAGAGTATAAATCACTCGCACTTCTTACCCACAAGAAGTGTTTGTGTGCTAGTGAACGGACTTCAGATATAGCTTATGAGCTATTGCTTTTTCCTTAAAACTCTCTTACATCTTGAATTTTCATTCAATTAATAGACATACATCATTTATTTTGAAATCCTCATAATATTCATTATAAACTTCAACCACTATCTTATCTATAGTGAGCATTTAGGGTTTTTTTCCATTTTTTTTCTGGGAATGTTGTTCTAATGAACAATATTAGACATACACATAAGAGGATTTCCTTATGCAATCACTTATCTCTTTGAGTATATTCCATCAAATGACAAATACAATATCTTGTACTTTCAACACTGAATTATACTGATGAGTAGTGCTGACTGCCCACTAAAGTCTCGTGTAAATGGTATCAGTAGAATCCAATATCTACCTTCAATGACAGTCTTTAGTATGTGATAGTTACATCTCATAATTTTTTTCATATTTTAACCTCTACAAGTGGTTAGTTGTTTTCTTTGTATTCAGTTCTATATTGTATTTCTTTTTAAATTATGTTGTTTCTTCATTTTTTAGTTACCTCTTTTTCGTTAATTTTTTTTTCCTGGAGCTGAGGACCGAACCCAGGGCCTGTGCTTGCTAGGCAAGCACTCTACCACTGAGTGAAATCTCCAACCCCTTTTTCATTAATTTTAAGAGATTTTGTGTATTAGGGAATATAGTATTCTTTCATATTTATTGCAAATATAATATCAAAATAATATTTGCTTTTAAACAATGTTTTTAGTTTTTTTTTATCTCAGAAAGCTTCTAACTGATACACAAAAGTAAAGATAATTATATAATAAAACCATGTTTAGAAATACCCTATCATCAAAAATTATAATGATTTTTTCATCTTGGCTCTATGTGTGAAACCTTCTTTACCATTTTTGTTATAAGCAAAGCTCACTTTATCTATAGATCCCTCAGTATGTACCCAGAACTACAACTATACCATGACAGCTACATACACATCCTTTACCCAACTTATCCACCTTTAATACCAAGAAAGTACCACCTACCCCTGTAAAGCTCTTGCATAACATCTGCCCCTTCGAAATCTCTTGCTACAGTCTTCCCCCTAGGGACTACCATCTGAGACTTCATTCACTATTCATAGGTTCTTAGACACATTTCCACAATATTTGTTATCAAAGTTTTTTATTCCTTCATTTCTCTCTTTTCCACAAACTGCAGTATCAGATGATGGACAGTTTCTGAACCTGAAGTCAGTCATGATCCTTACCTCCACTGCCTTTCTTCAGAGCTCTGTCTTTCCAATCTAAATGATAGTGCATGCTGAAATCACAAGCTCTTCCTAATAATTTTCCATGTTGTGGGCATTTACATAGGCATTTGGGGGAAGTTACGGGTTTTCCCCAAAGCATTTCCCACTTACCACAACAACCCAACTCACAGCCAACTTCAGGATTTCCCCCAGATCAATACACTTATTTTAGTGCCATATTAGCTCATCCTCATTAAATCTCCCTTTGCCTATGCAGCTAGCAGCTTTCCCAGAACGCTGCCTTCACCAGCTGTCCGTCTTCTTTTACTCAGGAGGACTTTCCCAGGAAAACCATGCCTCTAACAAGACATAGCTAACTTCTCTGTCATAGCACTGCACAGACAAAGGTCAGTTGAGTATTTATGTGTTTTACAAATGGTTCAGGTTAGGAGAATCTGTGACTTCTCTAAAATCATTCACACAGTACTGAACTTAAGCCTTATTTTTGCAACGCCATGATCACACTATCTGACAGAAATAACTTAAATGGGTGAAGATTTCACCCACCATAGCAAGGAAGGCAGAGTGGAACAACTCAGTTTACATAGCCATAGCATGTAGCAGAAACTGTTCACATCATAGCAGCCCAGGAAATAGGGAGTAGAGGCTGGAACAAGGGCCCAGCTCTAACCTTTAAAGGTTCATCCGCAATGATCTACTTTCACCAGCTATGTTGCACTTCATAAGGCTTCCATACCAACCCAAAATGGCACCATCATCTAGGGAAATAAGTATGCATCCAAAATATGAACCTGGAAGAGGAAAGCATTTCAGATTTAAGCAATAACTGTGTTTATTCATGATTAGTTCATAAATAATAGACTTACTGATTGGAACTATTTTTTTTTTAAAGAACTAGATTTTGACTGATTGAGCATAGCTACCTCTCAGAGCTTTGAGCCTTCTAGGATGGGATAACATAAAAACGAGCAAACAAACCAACAAAAACAGACAGACAGGATGCACTAAGTGACAGCATGGAAAATACTAGCAAGCTTTTCCCAGAAACTGTTCTCAGTTCCATACCATCTTCATGGAAACATATTGCCTAGGTCAAAACTAACCCATGGAATATCAGTGGAGAGAATTCATAGATAATATCTCTCATGGAGACACTACTGCTTAGTGAGGTGAACTGAATGATTTGCTCAAGGTTAAAGAGAAAATCATTATCACAAGCAGGTCTCCTGACTTGTCTGTCTATCAAACCAAGCCAGAACATCTATGGTTGGCAGCATGTTGTAGAACCAAAGCTTTCACCCAAATGTGGAAGGCCAGTATTGCCTCTTCAAGGCATCTCATGTCATAGCAGAGCCTAAAATCAACTCAGTGATGTTGACTACAATTGTTACACTAATTCCCCAAGACTTCAATTATAAATGGTTCAACATAAGGACGCATAAGCTGCAATTCCGGACTCCTGCACCAGGGACATCAATCAGACATGGCCCTGTTGAAAGCTAACATCTACTGAAACAAAGGGCAAATATGAGCATAAGAATCAGGTAAAAAAATAGATTTCAAAGAAGACTAGACCTCTAGCCCTGAAGTACTCAGAAGACCCTCAAACAAGGTGTCAGTTGCATCCCACCCTTGACCTGCCTTAGCCTGTAAGAACTTGATCTTTTGTCTCTGAAAAGACAACAGGATTGGGTCTTTAAGTGAAGAAATAAATAGTAAGTAGTTTTCCAGGTTTTCTACAGCTATGTCTCATATTTGACAATCTTACACTCCCCGACTTGACAGTCTGCTTTCACTAATCCATATGCATATAAGGTGTATATTACCCCCATGTCTACGAGATTCTCACTTAGCCAACGACATCTGTCTTTGAACTGTCACGAAATGCTAGAATGATTCTTTTTCTTTTGTGGTGTCAATTCCTCTTTCTGTCATTATTAACCTTGTTAAATACCCTCTTCCCTCCCCTTCTGAAAGGCATGAACTGAGTGCTAAGTTTCAAACATACCCCCTTAACACATCCAGATGGTGGGGGGAAAGCATATCTAGCTATCTACTTAATCAAACATCTACTTTGCCTCCATCAACGGGGAGTAGGCCCTTTTGTACATTTAACAAATTCAAGCAATTTAGCAACTGGGTTAAAGTCTATGTAAAGTACTTCAACAACATGGGAAATGAAGACACTGGTCTTCTGTCTGAGAATTGGTTAATGGAAGGCATGAAGTCTCAAAACGCGCACAACGGTGGGTTCTTACAGTGCTGCCTAATGCACTGCTGGGAAAACCTTGAGAAGTTTCCCATCACGGGGGGGAGGCGGGTTGACAGTTTTTGCCTTTGCTGTCAGTTCCACTGTGGGAGGCTCCTAAATTTATTATGCCTAGGAAAGAATTCTATCACACTCCTATCTCACAAGAAGCAAAGAAGCAAGGCATGCATTGTATCCTTCAATGAAGACTGTTGCCCCCTACTATGAGTGTACAGAGGCCAATTTAGGCAAGCACGTGGGCAGTGGCCAACAAGCTCTTCTCTGTCTACCTTGATCAAAGGGAAGCTGAGCAAGAACTCAGTACCATTTGCCTTTGTACATCAGTTAGTTTAACTTAAAATATATATATATTCAGATTAAAACACAAAATTATGACAGCGGAGTGGTAGCATTTCCCATTGACCTGAGTGTCTCTACCAAATGCGATTTTTAATGAGTAAGTAAAATGCTCACTATTACCTATGAGACAGCCATCGGTGAATCATTTAGTTCGGAGTCATTAAGAGGTAACTGTATTTCCTCTATAAAAAAAAAAAATCTGTCATCACTTGGGAGGCTCCTGCACCTCAGTTTCCTCATCCACAAAATAAGAATAGTAATGTGGTCCAACTTCCTGGGGAGGAGACTCATGAGTGCTTTTTGCTGATTAGCTCAGAAGCCCTACAAATATCAATCTCTGAGTACTATGTAGGCTGCCGCATTCTACCTTAGGCGCCAGGAGCTTTCACTGACATCAACAGGAGCTCCAGGAATGGAGAAGAAATATGTAACAGGGGAGATGGTCCAGAACGTTTCCATGGCGATTATGAAGTACACTGCAGTGCTAGCGGGCGGCAGCTAAGTGTGTGATTATCGACCGCTGCATTTGTATTTGCTGTGAGGACTGCTGCATCAAATAGTCCACTCGGATGACATCAATCATTAGGTGCAACGCTGTGTCTTATGGGCTTAATGGCATTGGAATCTACGGGGCCAAAAAAGCTACCCTCTGAGGGGAGCAATGGGCTCTCCACAGGCTGGAACACTTGGAAAGTTGGAAATGCCTTTTGCTTTAGCTAACAGCAAACAGTCTAATTAATAAAAAGGTAGGTAAAGCAGTATGTAGGTTCTGAGCATCACACAACTGATGCTCACAGTCTGTCCTCCACAGCTTAAGCAGTGGAGCCAAATCCCCAGTTCTACCCCAAAGTTACTCACTGAGCTTGCCACCTATTCACGGCCACAAAGGTATCTCCAACTACAGTGAACTCTCTTGTGAACATTTATATGTCCGTTATCTCAAATTGTGGCAAAATATGGGATCTTGACTCTGTAAGTCTCTTTTTCAATGGTAGCCTTTGCGGTCCCCTATTATTGAGAACTATTCCTTCTCCTGGACTTCGGGGTCACTTACTGAAAACACTGTGCCTGGCAGAAAGTGTTTATAAGACATAATCATAGAAAATAAGGGATATTCAAATGAGAAGTCAACCCTTCCGCTTAATTGCAAAACAGTGAGTAAGCTCAAGAAAATTGTGAATTTGAGCTCTGAAGTGGAAATACAGTTGCTACTATCTGAGAAGCAGATCACAGAAAATGAATTCTTTTTCTTCATTAGAACAACGTATCTGCAAGTAATAAGGATATTATGAGGAACTATTAATGGAGCACATTGCCACTGGGCTGTGTGTAGCCACAGAATACATGATATCTGTAAGTAATTTTTAAATCAACAAGCTTAAACAAAGAAAACTTTACTACTGACCTTACTCTAAGTATTAAGTATATTAATTCCTACAGAAATAAAAACCTATCAGCCTTCTTATGATACTTTCCTAAATACAACCAAAACATAGGTAGGGAAAGTCATTATGATACCAAAGGTTGTACTTAAAAAAATCATCTTTGTTTCCCCATTTAAAAAGAAATTGAAAATGAACAGAATAATGTACAGGTAAGAACCATATGAATAAAGTTTTCAACCTTTCTGTGGACCCAAGAGCAAAAGAAACTTGGAATATTCTGTGCTGAATCCTTACCCTCTAAGAGACCTAAAAAGTCAAGAAGAAATCTCACTATGTACCTGAACTTGGAGACCAGAGAGGACATGAGGAGAGAAGAGAAAGGAGCCCCTTTTTCCTGCAGTATTAAGAAAACACAGCAACCATGCACAAACATGCACATTACAAAACTAGCATGCCCAGTCTGTCATGATATGCAAACAAAATGTGTTTCCTAAGTTAGAGGAAACCTCTCTCTCTCTCTCTCTCTCTCTCTCTCTCTCTCTCTCTCTCTCTCTCCCCCCCCCCCCCCCCGCCATTAAAGAAAACAAAGTAAATGTTAATTAATACATTAAGAAACACTAAGTGCTGTGGAAAAGAACAGAGAAAAGAGGAGGATCAGATGTGCTGTATTGTCAGAGAGAGCTAGAGATATGCTCAGTGGGACAGTGGTAACTGAGGAAGGTGAGTCAGGAAAGGGGGCAAGCAGGCAGATCTCCATGGTAGCATTCAAGAAGACAGAACAGTAAGTGCACATCCAGTAACACGTCTGGAGTATTTGAGAACTAACCTGGGTAAAGTGGCAGGACATGGAGACAACGCAGAGAGAAGCTGGACAGGACAGTCCAGGGGAGAGACACAAAGACGGAGGATGTGTCTAGGCTCTCCTAGGCCTGGGCTTTGACTCAGAGAGTTGGCGTCCACTTCTGTAAAGAGGCTTTCCAAGCTAGCACAGCTTCTTACCAGACATCTCTGACCTCTGAAAGGAGTAGCACAGAGGTGCGGAGTGTGACCGCAGGGAGGATGGGATGGGAGATGGCACTGCCTGTCCCTGACGCCGGGAGAGATTGGATGGTGTAGAAAAGAGAATAAATTCTGTGTCTGGTTGAAGGAGGCAAGGCTTGAAAAGAAGGTTAGGAAGGGATCCATTTGTGATACAGATGCCCATTAGAATCCCAGGGGAAGGTGTTAAGAGACAGTGAGGTATACCAGGCTAGATTTTAGAAGGAGGTTTGAAGCACAGGTGTGAATATTTAGTATCAACAGGACAGAGAAGACATTGAACTCTGACACTGAAGAGGCCTTCAAGGCCCTGACACCTAAGAGACCTGAGCAAGGCCCCATCTGAGAAATGCCATCGTTTTGGGAAAAAGGCTAAGTTGCAGGTGACACAGGAGGGAAAAAAAGCAGATAAACACAGAGTCCTGAGATATTTCACTCACTGAAACAATCTGAAAAGCTTGTATAAAATTTGGGTGAGTGGACTTTAAAATACAGCAAGAAATAAGTAGCCTCTCGTACAAACTACACTTGGCACCCACAACAGATTTTTCCATCTCTGCTCAGGAGGGAGGGAAGGAGGGAAGGAGGGAGGGAGGGAGAAAGGAAGAAAGAAAGAAAAAAATGGTATACTTACAACTTAGTCTAGGCTGGTCCCAACAGAGAACCTGGGAACATCTTCCAGACAGTCTGCTTCTTTACCTTCTGTCTGCTACAGTGACATCTTAAGAACCTTCAGAGGCTTCTCCAAGCGGGGAAACGTGACGGCCACAGAGAAAGAGGCAGCTGAAGACAGAAACTTTGCACAAGGATGAGCAATCAGGAAGGAACCAGAGGAAGGGACCCCCTGGATCGAAAGGTGACTGGAAAAAGAAGATTGCCTTATGGTTGAGAAAATAGACAAGATTTGCATTGCAACTCAACCATTTAAAAACTAAATCCCACAAAATATTAAACACGTATTCATGCTTAGAAGCCACTGCAGGAAACCTATGATGTGTCGACTCATCTAGATCCCAAAACATGTCTGAGCAAGGTTATGATCGCTATTGTTACCATGATGATTATGTTTCCCATTTTACAAAAACGAAACTGAGGCGTAGAGAAGCCCAACACTTTGGCTCAGGCTTCTGTCATTCAACCAAGGGTCTCTGCTTTTTCTCAACAGCGGAGGAGGCACCCTCTTTGACCTTCAATGCTATGTAAAGTTGGGACAGTGTGCGGCTTCTACTAGGGGTGTCAGGCCTGGGAACACCCATCAGAGAGCTGAGTCAGCTTCAGGGAAGGTATCACAAGCTACTATCGATATTTGGGGAGGTGTTGTTTGTTTTTGTTTTTGTTTGTTTGTTTGTTTGTTTGAGAGGAGACTTTTGAAGGGACCCTGCCTAGCTGTGGAGGAGAAAGCATCTCCTTTTGCTCTGTGTCCTCTCCCCCTCCCATGAGTCCATGAAGGTCCCTTGGCTCTAGTCACCACCAAGTTCCACCCTTTGTGTTCTAAGAGGATTTTATCAGGACGCATTTGGGGCTGAAATGAAATTATCTAATTGTCCTTCGGCTGCACTAGATTCTGAGCCCTGTAGGGAGCAAGACCATATCTTATGCTTTATTATGATGCCTGGTGTACCAAACAGCATCTGAAATCATAAATAAGTACTTCCTGAACGCATAGATTGTTACATGTTTACCTGCATATTTATGTTTTCAAAAATAGTGTCCCAAACCTTCCTTGTCTAGCAAAGTCAACAGTCTGCCACAAGCCTGGTATCTTCCTTCTGGCTTTCTCGGGTATGAGGAATATCTATTTATCTGTACTCACCCAAAACATTTTCAGATTTTTCTTTCATCAGAAAGCTGTTTATATAAATCTCGTCTCCAAACCACTGTTTCTGACTTTAATTTTCAATCTAAGGAAATAATACTGATTTTAAAAAATAAATTATTTTTTAACATCTGAGGACCAAATCTTACAAATTCAAAAGAAATGGAAGGTGATTGTGAGGTGTGGCACACCTTTGATAAGATGTGGGTGTGAATTCGTCTAGAGTGTGAATCTCTTGTATTCAGAAGCAGAGCCAGAGGGGACCTTTTCCTGGTTGCCAAGGGAGCTCACAGAGGGCCTTCTCCTGGAGTTTCTGAGGAGGCTTGCCAGCCAGCCACAGCCAAAGGGACCCTCACCTGTCTCTTAGTCTTCCATTCCTTCACCTCAGCAGGAGGTAGGAGCCTGTGGTCTGAGTAAAAGGAAGGAAACCAGTATGGGAACTGGACGTCACCCACCCCAGCAGCCACCACTGGTGTCCAAAGAAACAGAAGCGGAAGCTGGAAGTCATGAAAACTGGGAAAAAGAAACTGAAGGATTGGTCGTTGCTACAATAGAGCTCCAGGCTCCCTGCCTCTTGCTCTTGTTCCTTATCAGATGGAGTTAGCAAAGTTCTCTTGAGTTAGCTTTATAGAAAAATGATGAACTAGAAATTTTTTTCCCATTACTTGAAAAATGTGTTTGTTGTTTCCCGATGACTGAAAGAAAAGGAACATCTGTTAGATGGTTGTTCAGCAGATTCTTTAAAACTGAAGACAACTATACGGGTATTAGCAGCGCATAGAGGACATGGCGGCACATGACTGTGATCCTAGCACTTGGGAGGGAGGTTGAGGCAGCAGGGTCAGGAGTTCAGTGTCATCTTCTGTTACATAGTGAGTTTGAAGCCAGCCTGGGATACATGTGACCCTGTCTCAAAGAAGGAAGGAAGAAAGGAAGGGAGGGAGGGAGGGAGGGAGATAGGGAGGGTACAATTTTTAAAAGAAGAGCTTGCCCTGTTTCATCTAGTCTCAGCTAAGCATCAGCACCACTGCAGACGGAGGACGTCCACTGCCCAAGAGAACCTGAAGTTGGGAGAGCTCAGGTGACTTCTGAAAACTGACACCTTGTTAGCTGACACACAGTACCCAGGCACCCTTCCGCTCTGTAGAATTCACTTTCACGGAAAGTGTCTTCCAGCCCCTGTGACAACAAACTCCCCAGCTGAGTCCTCACAGTCCTAAACTGGGAACAAGGGGCCTCAGGTTGATTCCATGGGAGGTGTTCATGTTTTTGACAAAGCCCTCTCAAACTGAAGAACTGGTAACTCAGTGATTTTCCTGAACATATTAAGTGCTAATTCTCTAACATTTTGAAAATGGCAATACACATTATTAATTCATAAATAAAATGACAGGCATAAAAGTATCTTGGGGTTTTGTTTTGTTTTGTTTCTAAAGGCGTCAGTGTTTTAAGTGACCTCTGGTCTCTTGGTATCAGAGACCCCAAGTTACAACCAGTTACTTCAGCTCCACCTACTTGTGGGGGGAGGGGTGAACAGGAAGTAGATGTTAGAACCTGACTCTGTAGTATGCTGCCCCCCTCCCACCACCACAGAGGGAATTGGTGGTTAATGGGCTGAATAATAAATAACAGTCTCTGATACTACGTCTGCTCCTCAGGCATTACAGCAGAGTCTTCCATACAGATCCTTCTTAACTCTCAAATGATTCCCTTGGGGAAGATTTTATCATTACCCCCAAGTTATAACAGGGAAACAGGCTTAGAGGGCGGAAGGCCAGAGATAATATTGGAAAGCTCAAGGTGTCTGAACTTGTGGTTAGGAGAAGACACTTTTCCAGGACCACTGAGTCTGAGTCCATTCCCGAGGACCAGGCACACATTTAAAGAGACATACCTGAAGTCTAAGAGAGCCGGAGCATCTAAGAACTAGAGATGTCCAAGACCCCCTCCTGATCGCCCATCTAACTTCCCCTGGCACCTCACACTCCATGGTTATAGCCTCCAGTGAAACCTGACAGGATTCCTCCAGAGTCGACAGGCTCCCAGGCGTGAGGAAGACACCCATAGTTTGGAAAACTCACAGAATCACACAAGAAAATCAGGGAGCTAGCAATAGGACCCAAGGGCAGTTTACGAGTCTGGCCTCCCTGGGGTTCTACCCAAGAGTTGACTGGGGAACATCTGTGGGAACAAACTGGCTAGAAGGTGCTGTCTAAAGTGGCCCAAGAAAACTTTGTCCATATGTTGATTGGGCTCATGGTGGATGGAAAGGACTCCTCTCAAGAACTGCAGAGGCAAAGCCTGTCAACTGAGGTGCATGAGTCCTGCCAGGGCAGCCTTCTCAGCCAGACCACAATCATCCTGGACAGCTGTGTCCCCAGCCACACTCAACTGCCCTGAAGTCACATTTTCTGCCTGTCGCTGTGGCTCACTGCTCTTGCCACTTGGGAAGCCTGTGTCTTACCCCTTTGAGGCCCACAGTCTTCCTCCCTGCCACTGTAGCTCCTAAGGATGCTCCAGAGTTTTGTTTTGTGTTTTACTAAGCGGCTTTGAAACGTGGTGAGGCAAGGACCCCCCAGCAGGGACACAGCTACGTCTATGGAATTCAAGTTCCTCCCTCTGTGCTCAGGGTTAAGGATTGCCTGGCCCCCTTCGGGTGTGGCCCAGCTAATCAGAACGAAGATGGGCTCTTTGAGTGTGAAGGGTGCCTTGTCAGAGGCTGCAGTCCTGTTTTCTACGCAGGCACTCCGTGCCTGACACGCCCGGAAGAGGTCTGAGGCGCCTGTCGTGGAGCGCGGTGCAGGATAATCTCGCTCCAACCTCTGCCCGCAGACTCCTTCCACGCTGGCGCGTGCACGCAGGCCAGGATGGAAGGCGCCATCCTAACTTCTGCTGTGAGCAGGTGGGAGGGAAGAGACGCGAGAGGTATTCCATTGGTTGTCTGGGAAAATGAACTGCACCTTCCCCTCACTCGCACAGGATCAACTTTTCCCACCCCTTAGGGTGGGCATTAGTACTTTGGGGTCTGAGCCCGAACGTGGGAGCCCCGGGGGGGGGGGGTCCCAGTTCCAGGAACTTGGCTCTGCACAGGCAGCGGGTGCTCCTAGACACCAGGAAAAAAAAAAAGTGCCTTACAGTGTCCCGTGTCCCTCGAGTCCCTCGACTGGGCGAGCGCGCCTGTGTCGCGACTGCCCGGCTGTCCCGCGCGTGGCGCTGCGGCCGGGAGGCCCCTCCCCCTCCCCGCGGGACCGCACGTGCCGCACCTCTGCGGCTGGAGCGCGGGTCCCGCAGTGGCGCGGCTGAGCCCGGCTAACCCGCGGGCAAAGCTCCGGCCGCGGCATCCCGCGCGGGGCAGCGGCGCGATGCTGCGCTGGAATGAGGAAGCTTGGCGGCGAGGGGAGGGCCCGGGCGCGCTGCGCGCGGGGGTGGCGGCGGCGCGCCGAGCGGGCCCGGCGCGGGCGAGCGGGCTGCAGCCGCCGGCGGCGCCAGCAGGTACGGCCGGTGCCCGCCGCGGCCCGGCGACCCTCGGCGGCCGAGCCCGAACCCCGCGCGGCTGCAAACTTTGTGCGCGCGGCCCGGCAGGTCGCGGAGTTGCGATCTGCTGCGGGACCCCGGTGGCGGGCGCGGTGACGGGACGGCGCCTCTCTCTCTCTCCTCTCTCCTTCACTATCTGCCCGGCTCCTCGTCCCTGCCGGTGTCACGAAGCCGCGAGGTGTACGCGCAGGCCGGGTGGGCTACGGGACCAGCCGAGCGGGAGGCGGGTCGCGTGTGCCACCCCAAAGTTTCCACCGTGCGGGACGAGGGGCGCGCGCTCCGGGCGGCCGCAGGTGGCGGCGCGGTGAGCCCCGGCCAGGTGCGCTGCCCGCGGGCGGCGCTGTAGCGCGGGACGGCCGGGCTGCCCGGGGCTCCAAGCCGGGTCGGAGCCGCGGGGGGCGGGGAGTGTGGCGAGAAATGGGGAACAATGCGAGTGAGCAACTTGAGGAAGTCATTGTGAAAGAAAGCTGGGAATTGCTCCGCGGCCAACTTAGCAGGGCACTCTAACAAGTGCTTGCGCGGCCGCGCCCCGGCCGGCGACAGCGGCAGCCCGGCGCAGTGCAGCCCATCCCGGGACACTCGGCCGTGGCAGGCGGAGACCAAGTAGGTCCCGCGGGGTGCAGGAGCCCCAGATCCCCGGCTGCTCTTCGCGCCCCAGGATCAGTCTTGGCCCCCCAAAGCGCGGCGCAAAAATCCACGTGAGTGTTTTCAAATTGAATTTCAGTAGGAAAACTTGGGGTAACGGTGGATTTTTTTTTTTTTTTTTTAATTAGAAGTAAGAAAGAAAGGAAGTCATTCGAAATCCATAGTGTCCGTGTCGTTCAAGTCTATCTCTTCCTTTCTGAGGACTGAGAGCTTTAACTAAAGCCTCCCTCCGCCTTTCTAGGCTGGGGAAAGCAGGTGAGAGATCAGGCCAGCCTGAGGCACTTCTGAATAGCCTGGAGTCCCACTAAGAGTATGCCCTGTTCATGTTTAGGCTTATGTGGACAGATCTAGGGAGATCACAGAAACAAGCATTTCCAACGTCGTGGGTAAAGACTTTCCTTATTTTTGGTGCGAGAGCTATTTGCTTTACTGGTAAGATCCAGTCTGAGTTTGCTTTGTGCAAAACAAATGATCTGGGTATTGAAAACGTACTTTGCTCATCGCAGTGTGTGATCCCCAGGTCATGTAACTATCACAGGGAGACCCTGTTATCAAATAGGCACCAGGACGCTTGCAGTTTATTTGAAGTGTGTTTTTTAAAAATTGTCAAGCATCCCTAGTGATTCCCAAGGAATTTTATGAGCCTTTGATTTCCTTCTAATTTGGAAACTCAGGATATGACATCTCGTGACCCAAAGAGGTACCAATTCAAAAGGTCTGAGCCAGAAGCAGTTTCCATTTTCTCTTGGGCTAGAGCCCACACAGAGTGAATTTTAACGTGAGGTTTGCTCAAGTTACCCACGCATAATTTCTCTCCCTGCTGCAGACAACGTATTCCATCTTTGAGCTGCCTTGTTTGAAACTTCCGGAACCAAAGTGGTGTTAGGGAAATAGCTCTTTGCTGGTCCAACCTACCTGTAGAAGAAAATTTAAAATGTTGAAAATGCGTAAAATTTATAATATTTTTCATAGACATTGAAATGCTTCAACGATTAATTCCTTTTGGTTATGAATGCAGAGGGGGATGAAATCTGTAAGAAAATCCCAGAGCCTGCGTTAGTTTCTTTGTTTGACGTATTTGTTCTATGAGATTAATTGAATTCATTCAATTTTTTTTCTATGAGATTTTTAAAGTAAAAATTTAAACATCATTCATATTATGGTAGCATGCGTCAAAATGGTTTCAGTGACAAATCAGATTATTTGGGATGTGACTCAAAATTTAAATGGGGACAAATATCCATGACAAAAGATTCATCTGCTTACATTGGATCTGCACCCTGTAATGCACAGAACATGTTGAGGATGTAAAGTGGAGACATCCATATAAATGACAGTGGAGTATTTTACAGACTATACAAATTGTTTTTATAAAAACGTGTAATTTTATATATTTTCCCACAAATATACATGCTTGCTCCTCTTTATCTTAGAAAAAAAAAAAAATGTGCTTCCCAGGCTTACAATCCACCAGAGCTGATGGCCAAAATGTTTTAAGTCTAATAGCTTTGGTTTTTTTGTTAATGGTGATAACTGAAACCTAGAGTTAAAAAAAAAAAAGTCCAGAGAACTTGTTTGTTAAATTTATTGGTGTTTTAAGCAATGAATTGGTCCAAACCCCAAGTACCCCCCCCAATTTAGGAGCATCGTAGTAATAATAGCTACGATGAGGTGGCCTCACATGCAGACACTGGTTGCTTATAAGAGTGTGGGAGTGGGCTGTTTGACTCTTTTGAGAAGTTTGTGTACTGTGTCCTAAAGAGAAAGCAAATGGTGGTTTTTCTCGAAGCCTTTCCCTGGTTGAAAACTTAAGATCACAGTGAATTTATTGACCAAACAAAGATCTAAAGAGCCATAGGCCCCTTGTGTTTTTTCTACTTCACTAGATGCTGAGTATAAGGATAATGTTTCTTTGGTTTGAGGAAGTTTTTTCCTTTATTTGAATTTGTGTGTTTCATATTTAGTTAATATAACATCACATTGTTCATGAGAATGTCAGAACTTCTGAAATTTGAGGTGGATCATGTGCGCGTGCATGCGTGCAGGGGCGCGCACATGCGAGTGTATGTATGTGTGCATGTGTGTGACAAATCAGGATTACTTATATTAATATATAAAGGAAATAAATTACAGGTGTACATATGTACACTTGCCTGCACATGCCCACATCACACACATTGTGTGGAATCACACAGGCTTGAAAGCATCAATGAAAGAAGTTACAACATTACACACACCTAACATGAGAGAGACAGTTCCTTCATCTTATTTATTTTTTACTTTTTCAATCTAAAACAAAAATGGTTTCTTTATCGTGGCAAATTTGGGCATGGATAATGTTAGTTTTATAATATTAGGTAATTTCGAGTGGTTACCAAATTTTGCACATTCATGGACTGCTACTGAGGTTAGTCAAGATTCGTCAAGACTAGTGTGATAGCGGTTTGTCCTCACTAATATTTGACATTTCAAAACAATCTCTCTATAAAATTGGTGGTACTTGCTGTGTTCTAAGAATGATGGAAGTGGATTCAGCCTCAGGAGGCAAACCAGGAGCCTCTGGATTCCTTGGGAACAGTTAGCTTCCCATGCCTGTTTTTAAGACTGGCAAATATTCAGGAATATTGTGGTTCCTCCTTTTAGCTGAAGCTCGTGCTCTGACTAGACACGTAGGAACAAGACTGTTCTTTTTTGTACCTCTCTCAGGTTGCATTGTTTCATAGGTTCACTGTGTGAGCATTGCATTTTACAGGAAAACACATGAAATGTCAATGCAACAAGTGATCACCCCTGGGGATACAGGGAGAGAAACAGAAATCCATTTCACATCTTGAAAGAGATCTTGGTTTCTGCTCAAAAAAAGGCACATGTATTTTTTGTAGACGTTTTAGAATCGTTGAGTGTCAGAGAATTAGCATTAAACACACACACACACACACACACACACACACACACATACACACACACACACAACACAGATGAGAAACTTTGGGGAAGTGGGGTTTTGTTAGAGTCTTGGGTCTAAATAAAACCATATTAACAGTAACAAAACTATTTCCCTGTGATGCTGATCCGATGCTCACGCTGGTGTTCTTCCTGTAACCCACTGCTTCTTCACATCCCTTTCAGTTTAAAACATGTTACTTTGTCCCGTTGCTGGAATACATATGTTTCTGTCGGTGCCATCTCTTTGATAGTGTTTGTTTGATGTAGCCTTTAGCTGCTGGATGACAATATAACAATTATTTTTAAGACATGTGTAAGCATTTTTGCATACAGTACTACGTGTTATAAGTGCACTATACCAGCTAACAAAACATGGTTTGCAAAAACTTTCTAAGGGAAGAAATGGATGTTTGCCCTGGTTTTGGGCTATCCTACTGATGCTTCGTGAGAAAGTCGCCAAGGGACACAGGTGGCTGAGGCACAATCTAAAGACAACTGGCAAGTTATTTTCATTGGCATTTTCCCATTTTCATATTTGGCTGTGGTAAATAAGTGGATGCCAGTATGTCTTCAGCCATTGGTGATCAACTATTTAAAAAAAAAAAAAAATGTCATGTCGGAAAGTCCAAGTCTCTGGCACGTAGGCCATTGATCTTTGCAGCCCTGGCCCGCTGCTTTTCTCCCATGGCTATGTCTTGCTGGGGGAAGTCACAATTCCTGTTGACTAAAAGAACACCCCCTTTCCACCCGATGTCTGACAAATCAGACATCCGAATGATTTCTGAACTCATTTTGGTTAGGACAGGAAGCATAGGTCCCTTCCTGTGTGTGCTTCCCTGAGAGAGAACCAGCTTCCCTTCTCCTTTGCATACTTGGCGGCTGGTTCCACCTTTCTCCGAGCCCCAGTGGTGTGTGAAGGCAGCAGGGGGAGCTTGGAAGAAGAGGAAGAGGGATCTGAGGCCCAGCCAGGGACCAGGGTCCTTCCCAAGTGGCTACTCAGAGGGCACTCAGACCAAGTCTGGATTTGTGTGGGAGACAGGCAGCTCTTACTTGGCCTTGGGGAGGCTCAAGCTTGTTGGTGAGTGTCACGTGGTTTGGCTTCTCCTAGTGCTTGCTTGGCTTGAACTAGCTGGTGTTCTTTCCATCTCCCGCTGGGGTTTTTGGTGAGCAGCCTTCATCCGGAGCCCCTCCCTGGCACCCCGGCCCAGCTCTCTGTCTTGGGGTGATGGAAAGCATCATTAGGCTCCATCTGTGTGTTCTGCTCTCAAGTTAGCCCTATGCTCCACCTCCTGACGGCTTGTGGCATGAGGCCGCGGCTTAATGAATTGCTTAAAATGGGCCCTAATTAGAGCAAAAGAGCTTTCTTCATATTTCCTCCGTCGAGTGTGCAGTGATACATTTTTCTTCGGGAAGCAGCTCACCTCTGCAGCAAATCTGACACTTGCCGCCATTTTCAAAACAGAAGTTTAAGATGATGGGTGGAGAGTTAGATGTAACGGATTACAGAGTCTGAAGAGAAACCGGGCACTGTCTCCAGCTGGAGTCTCTTTTCCTTTCTTTCCCACGTTCTCTTCCCCTTCTCGTTCTTTCTATTTTTCCTGTGGTATATAATAATTTGACTAAACTATTGAAACAATCAATTACCGAAGAGTGTTCTTCAAAGTCTTTATATGTATCAAGTAGGTGTGTGTGTGTGTGTGTGTGTGTGTGTGTGTGTGTGTGAGCACGCTAGACACTGATTCTATACTTTATGTCATTTTCTGTTACGAATGCTCAAACTGTTGGAAGATGAACAATGTAGTTTGGAGTAAACTTTTGCCAAAGCTAGGCATTCAGTGAAAAGCCACTAAGCAGGATTTGATATTTTCTGTTGTATCACGTTTTCACTGGTAGATTTGGAGCACAAAGAATTCCCTAAGATAGTTCCTTCAACCTAATGGGGGAAATGTTTAATTTAGCAACTTTAAGAGATGTGAGTGTGAGGGGCTGACCTTTTCTAAGCTTACCTGAGGCTCTCTGAAATGTGCCCCAGGGCTCTTAATGGAAACTAGAGAAAGCCATTGACCCCCTAGTGTGAGCCTCACTTTTAGTCTGGAAAAAAAAGTGACCTTTTCTCCCTTGTTTGTGCTGAGTTTTGTGTAGAGTAGAAAATTAAAGTGATATTCAGAAAGATCTGTTGTAAAAACAGGAAAACTTTGTATCTTACTTCATCAAATGAAAACCAGCTGCTAATTATCTCAAGTCCTTAAAGCAGAGGTTGTCTGTTACTTACTTTTTAAACCATGGTTTGGAAAGTTCTAGCTCTTTTTCACCATGAGGTTGTATATATGTTTGACTGAGTTTGAAGGATTTTCACGTTTATTAAGAGTTTATATTTTTTTCAAAGTAATGAACTTTTCGGAAAAAGACAGAATATTGAAAATTCATTGTCCCTGTCTCTTGGAAGGCTGCAGAACAATCCGAGCAGGCATTAAAACGAAGTTTCCCTATGTTTGGCTCTCCAAAGGGCCAGGGCTTTTTCTGCCCGATTATAAATAGACACGCCGATTTCTGTAACTATACAAATGAGGAAGCTGTACGGTTCCGTGAGGTTCAGCTGATGACCCTTCTGGGTTTGCATGAGGACCTGGTAGGCTAAAGGTGAAGGATTATAAAATCCATCCAAGCCGGGCAGTAGTGACGCATGCCTTTAATCCCAGCACTCAAGAGGCCTAGGCCGGTGGGTCTCTGTGAGTTTAAGGCCAGCCTGGTCTACAGATCGAGATCCAGAACAGACACCAAAACTACACAAAGAAACTGTCTTGAAAAAAAAAAAATCCATCCATATAGCCTGGGTTGGGTGAGCATGTTACACATGGGACGCAATCTTGTTCCTGATGTGTGGTGTTGGTGTGAATGTCTTGAGGATGCTCCCTGGTCTGGGTCAGGGGACATTGCTACTGAGACATAGTACAATGAAATTTAAAAAAAAAAAAAAAAAATGTAGACATTCCTTAGGCTCTCACTAGGAAGCCAGTGCCGATGGTAAAGTGGTGGGTTTTTTTCTGTCATTGTTCAGTTTATTGCCTGTAGTTGTTACCAAATACCTGGTTTTCCCTCTGCTGACATGACAAGTGTCTTGCTTACTTACCCCACCAGAAGCTGGATGAGCAAGGTAACTTTCCAAAGCACCAAAGCCTTTAAAAAAAAAACTATGATGTGATTTAGGGAACTCAATTTTTGAATCTGAGTTACTATATTGTGCACATAGTTCTAAAATGAGAACAAATCATTTATTAATATTTTAATAATTTTTATGAAAAAGTGGCTTCACTTGAAGAGATGATGGCTGATGGATTTGCAGGTGCTGTCAATAAAACTATCATCAATTCCAGTACTTTAGGGAAAATGGCCGCAGAGTCCATGTGGCCTGCCATAATTGAGTGACAGCAAGCAGGACATCAGTACTTTGTCCTCCCCTTTGGAGCAAAGACTAGATGCTCCTTATTATGTCTGGGGTGTGCCAGATGACCCTTTTGTGTCTCAAAGAGTAAAAGACCGGTGTGTGTCACAAAGAGTTCACTGATGGTCCTGACCTGGAACATGAACAGTGTCCCATTTTGTTGAGATAAGTAAAATGAAAAGCAACGTATGCTGGCATCTAGGAAGTACATTCCAATGTCATTAGTGAATGAGCCAGGGGTGAGTGCCTTTTCAGTTACATTTGGTAAGTCTACATGTAAGGACTCTTGGACAATGAAGATCTTCATGGTTTGACATTTTTTAGGCCTAGATAAAATAAAGCCAAATAAACTGACCCAAGCCCCTTTTAACCAAAGTAGAGTAGCACTGCCGAAACACCAGCATCAGAGGTCCATCGTTCTTAATGTTATGGGTATACAAGTGTTTCCCTCCGTCAGATACAGTCTAAAGTTAGATATTCAAGTGTCCATTTGGTAGGATTTACTTGCATATCTATACAATTTCACTGCCAAAAGTCACGATGAAATATTATATTTGTTGTAGCACCACATTCCCTTACCAAATAAAAAAGATAAAAATGTTGTAAGTTTGTACTTACCTCTTTTAAAATAAACAAGTAGGAACTTGGGAGAACAGGGCTCTGCTGTCTCTTTATAGCAATTACAAACTGTCAGCACTTTGGGAATTATCTGTGTGAATCAGTCTTGTGGAAGCCGTTGCTGTATTTTAAAGATAAAAATCTCCTTGGTGCTGCATTTCCCTTCTCTCACACTACTCCTGGCCATGCTCCTTCCACAGTAGGAGAAGAAAATGTTTCTAAACTTACTCTCTTTTCCCTTAAGTGGTGAAGTGGGGAAAGCCATTTACATCTGAGGAAGCTAGTTAAGCAGGGGCCAGGGTTGATGGTCCAAATCAAAAGGCATGTTAAGTGTGGCTGCATGTCTCTCCTCCATTGCTGTGAGTAAGTGGCCCATGTGTTGGATAGACAGGAAACCCAGTTTTGTCGTGTGAACATGGCTTGCCTGAGTGGGGGGGGGGGGGGCACCAAGGGAACACTGTCATGTCAGGACATTTGTGGACCTCTTGTCCCCAATTCCATTGTCTACATTTTTAAAATAGTCTTTCTTGTGTACGATCTACCATCTTTTCTCTCTCTTCCTCTAGCCTGGGGGTTCACCCTATTGCCCAGGCTAACCTGAAACTCATAGATTCATATGTAGCCTAAATGCTCCCAAACTCGTGTGCCTCTTTGAAAGTCCTGAGATTACAAGTGTAATAGAAAATGGTGGAAAGTCACAGAACAGGTGCTCAGTCATGGCTTTTTGCTACTAGGAAGCGTTCTTTATTTTATTTTCTCTCTCTCTCTCTCTCTCTCTCTCTCTCTCTCTCTCTCTCTCCCTCTCTCTCTTTCTGTAAGGGGTGTGTGTGTGTGTATGTGTGTGCGCGCGCATATTCATATATGTATGCGCCCCTGTGTGTGAAGGCCAGAGTTCAAAATGGAGACTCTCTCTCAGTCTCTCCCGCCATGTTTCCAGAGTCTGTCCCTGACTGGCTCTATGGCTTGGCCATCTAGCCTCACAGACCCTATGTCCCCACCTCCCAGCACTGGAATCACAGTTACCAAGCTAGGCTTTCTCTGAGGGTTTCTGGGATTAAACTCAGGTCCTCATGCTTGCCTGGCAAGCACTTGACTGACAGAGGCATCCCCTCAGCCCCTTGCTGTATTTGTGAAGGGCTTCCTCATTTCCCTTCGACCCTTCTCCTTTTGCATATCAGTTTCTGCCCACAGAGGGAAAAAATGCACAGCCAGGGTTGCACATCTGAGTGATCTGCCCTGGAGAAGAAGGTTCACAGAACACACCACTGGAGCCTTCCGCACTGGGCTGGCTGTGGGAGGAGGGGCGTGGTGAACGCTAAATTGGATTCCTATGCTCCTGTTTAAATCTTGTTTTTCATTGTTATTTGCACCAGCAAAGCTCTGGGAAGTAATCGTGAAAAAACCTGCAGATTGGCAGCTAATTTTTGATAAGATGAAAAGAGTCAGGGATGAAATAGAAGGGCTCGGAAGTTTTGATGTTCTCCCAACCTGCTTTGTCAAAATCGTTACGCAAACCTGGAAGGTCTCTGCCTAGATACAAAGATTTGCATATTGCTGGCCTTTCTTTTGGAGCATTCCTTTTGAAAAGCACAGCATAATTCGCAGTGATACGACAAATTTGCAAAAAATTAAAACCTTCGGTGGACAGATGAAAAGGCATGCCTCTCACAAAATAATGTGTTTTATTAAAAAGGTCTGTGACCTAGGCATGTTTGATAGGTTATCATCTTAGACCCACCCCATTCCACCCCTACAATCACACACACACACACACACACACACACACACACACACACACACACACACACACACATTTACTTAACTGTCTTCAGAGCAAGTACTGCTGAGTTATTTAAGTAGCTTGTCCCAAGTATCCCTGGAGCAGCTTCACCAGCAAGAAAGAAAACCGCTGGGCACATGTGTGCAACTGCATAGCCAGAATTTAATTGTGCTGCAGTAGTTCTGTTCTGAAGAAGTTGTCTTGGTTTCATGCTATTGCAAAGGGCTAGTTTATATTGTGGCCAAACATAAGGGGCACCTTGTGTTGTCTGTCAGACATTTGGATCATGTTGCCACTGCATTATGTTTACGGAGTTCTTAGAGCAGGAATAGCAGAAGGCAGATATTGTCATCAGTGACCTCAGAGCTCAGCTCTGCTGTTGGTTGGATGCAGCCTTGGGCAGGCTACACATGCTTTGTGACTCTGCTCTTGGCCTCAGTCTTCTCTTCTGTGAAATGGAGATGATAAAGCAGGTCTCCCTGACAAATAGGCATTGGGTGCTAGCTCTGTGCTGGACTCTGAGCCAGGCTGCCCAGTGAAATGGTGGGCAAGGCAGGGTCTCACAGTCTCAGGAGGCTTAACAGTTCACCTCGAAAACGCCTCACCTATAATGAGCTGTGTAAAAGGTAACTTGTACTCTTCCATTTCTTGCTATAGACCAGGTCCTCAAGGATCCTTGTGGCGTATCACCGCACAGAGAGATAGCAAGGCAGTTTCAAGAGCGGGGAGGGCATTTGCCTTGAAAACAAACACAAAAGTTAGTGTACAGTGTTTTTTTTAATTGCAGGAGACATTTCTCAAAGCTTGTGAAAGAATAGTGCAGGCCGAGTAACAGGCTGATTTCTGCTGACCGTCTCTCCTGCCTGCAGGAGGCTTTGCATGCCATGTGCTTAGCAGTCTCTGATAGCCATACTGCTTGACTAACTTGAAAAGAAAGGCATTTGTGCTTTCTGACTGGCATCTGGTTTTCCATTTTGATTTAATAAATCTAGGCTCACTCAGCATGAGAAAGTTCTGGAAAAGACACTTGGCTGTGACGTGAGGCACCATGGGGAGAGTTGCTTGCTGAAGGAAGATCTGCCAGCGCCCGTTGGGGACACCTGTGCTCCTGAGCTCTAGTAAGCCCTTCTCTGGGCCTTGCAAATTAGAAATGGGCCAGCACTAAGGAACACCTGGCCAGTCCGCTTACCTGGAGGCAGCAATTGCCCAGGGCTGTTGGATGCTGCTCCCGGGAGCCAGCCAGGTTCCAGCCTGGTGGCAGTGGCCTCTGTGGCAAGAGGAAAGGCTCCTGGTTTCCCAGGGAGACTCCTATGGGCTGCAGAAGCTCTGAGTCCATGCTTCCTGCCTAGTCTCCAGAGCACCGTGGTCCTTCCTATGCAGTCTGAAGCTGGCACCCATTCTCCTGTCTTTGATGCCTTTTCTCTAACACTAGTGATGTGTTGACTCCTTCTGCCTGAATCAAGGAAACGAAACCTGTTTGTCCCTGTTTAATCAGAAGAAAAAAGAGACAGACAGGAAGGGAGAGGGACCGAGGGAAGGGAGAGGGAGACACAGAAATAGAGATGGGAAGAGAGTTAACTGAAGAAGACAGGAAATGCAGAGATCTGGAGGGACGGTGGGTTATAAGGGAAGCTTCACTGCTCACTGTCCTAAAGGGCCAGCCTTGGGCAGCCTCTGTCACGCTGGCCGGCTCTTATCTCTGCATCTATTTCCCCTTGTGCAAGTTTCAGAACTGCTTGCTCCAAAGAAACAATAAAAGCATTCATGTTTAGAACTGTGCAGGTGAAAGCTAGTTTACTGATACTGTGGCATTCTCTCCATTGGGTTGGCTCTTACTTGAGACTGCCTGCTTTTCCCATGCAAAGTGGACTATCACAACACGTTACTGTGACATGCGTATTCCTTCTGATACCCCTGCCCAGACCTGAAGATGCTAACTTTTCAGATGGGTCAGAGTTTAGGGAAACATGCCATTAGTTTCCTTGGTGATTAGCTCCTTTTAATGAATGAAAGCTCTTTTTTATTTTATTTTTATCTTAGCTGAGGCTATAACATAACTGAACTTAAATTCTTTATGTTTTAAGTTTTTTAAAATATGTTCATTTCTTTGTGTGTGCACGTACGTGTGGAGGTCAGAGGACAGCCTGAGAGAGTAGGTCTCTTCCTCTACTACTTGACTCCTGGGGATAGAGCTCAGATTGACAGGCGCAGCAGCATCACCTTTATCTGTTGAGACGTCTCTCTGGCCCTTTAAATCCCACCTTTTCTCCTCAGATGCTCTGCATTGCTTCCACATGGAAGAAGTAGGGGTTTGTCAGCAGCCCCTGGTGGTCAGCATAGTACCCAGGCATGGGTTAGAGTTCCTCAGGACACTTCATGATGTCCCTTGTAAACTTTGCCTTGAAAGAGGCCAAATGTATTTCCCTTTCAGTCTGCCATTGATAGATTACTTCTTTAGTCTTTCCCCCCAAATGTACAGATTTTTAGTTTGGAGAAGTTTGAGGGGCTTGTGAAGTCCTCCAGTGATGACAGACAAGTCAGGCTGAGAATTCACAGGATACAGTATAGGCAGACTCCAGCCCTTAGCTTAAAAATTATTATGTCTCTGACAATGTTATTGATGGTTGAACTTTATAAGGGACGCTGCTGGCAACTGTACTAGTCACAAGTCCAGACAGGGTGGAGTTGAAAAGTGCATAAAAAATTGAAGTAGGGAAGACTGTGTCACAAGGGTCCATGTGTCCTGGCTGGCAGTCGGTCTGTCATTCAGTGACCCAGCCAAGCAGCCATGAGCAGAGGTGTGTTGCTGGGATCCTGACATGTACCACTAAGGTCACCATGCCCATGGAGACTTGCTCCAAGCACTTCCAATCGCCTCACTTCCCTGTCCCCCAACTCCCTGAGAGCTGCTTGCTCTGTCTATGAGATACTGCTCAGAGGAGGGCAGGTATTCATGGGCCTGATAAAACATTTGTTTTCCTTTGAATTGGAAGTGACTTGGGTGTATTATACTAGGCTATCCTCTAGTAACTCAAGCCTTTAATGGATATCTAATAAAATATAATGATGGTGCTATGTAGCAGTTACATAAAAATACTTCTGGAATATGTTTAGTGTCCTATGTTATGAAAAGCATAGAAACACACAGAAAAAAAAAAGCTGAAAGTTAAATATATTATGAGTCCTAAGTGGTGGAACTTACATGAGTTTCTTACCAAAAACCTCATTCATGTCACAAAAAGTTCAAAGTTCACATCTCAAACATTTTGTGTTGAAGTCATTGAGTTCTGCTTTACCTTCCAACGCTGGGGCATGGCAGAGCTTGTGAGGAGCTTCAAAAATCAGTGCATTTATGGCCAGAAAGCCACAGGAGTAAGGTCTCAGCTCTCACGAGTGCAGCCCAGCCCACCACACAGGCCTCTTCTCTGAGTTCTCAATTGTTTTGACTACTTTGGAAGAACTGAGTCCTTTTTATACTGCAGGATGTGGTACTGGGCCCAGAACTTCTGACTGCTCCTGTACCGGTTGGTGACGACTGGATCTTTACTAAGGGTCTGAAACACATGTGTACTACATGGCCTTTGTCTCCCTGTGGTCTTGGCTGCTCTCTGAAGCCCTGTATCAGCCTTGAAAGTTCTCACAACTGAGACCAGTGAAATGCCTTTCAGAAACAGATGAAACCCTTCTCTATCCAGAAAATAGGGGTGCTACTTTCCTTATAACTAATGGTATTCTCGAAAAAATGTATATATATTCCATCCATATATACCAAAAAATATTAAAGTTAAAAAGATACATCAAGTTTTAAATAGCTAGACAGATAGAAAACATCACATAAATTACATATATAGCGATCTATAAGATGTGTATACATATATAATATATACAATACACGAATATATGCATATGCTACATGTATCTATACCATGTGTTACATACGAGTCTGTGTTATATAAAAGTATTTACATATGTGCCGCTGCCCACACACTTTCCCAAACGATTGGAATTCCCCACCAGTTTCCAGGTCTCTGTTGAAAGAGGGCCTTGGCTCATATCCACCTAGCTGAAGCAGAGAAACGGTGGTACCCAGGTTAAAAACAAACTCAGCAGATAGCCTGAGTCTGCTGGCAATGACAGCTGGCTAGTAATCACGGTGAGCAGATTCAATGAAGTCACCACAGAATTCTGCTGGACAAAGACTTCTTATCAAGCTACCGATGTTATATAATAACATCATATTATAATATATAAATATATATAATATAGTAACGTAACATCTAAGGGCACCTGAGTGCTCTGAGGTGTGGCCTTCGAGCCAAGCCCCGCTGCCTTCTTTTCTCTCCCTCTGTCTCTGGGTCCCTCCCTGGTATTTGTGGTAGTTGGTGGTATCATCCATGGGGCACTTGCCATGGCCGCTAAAGGATAGCCTCTTCCTATGGGTGTTTTCAGTTCAAACCAAGATGAGGAGCCAGGCACAGGCCTGCAAAACAGGAGGAGTCTGGGCCCTCTCCTGGCTTGTTCTGTCACTTCTCTCTGTGAAAGAATGTTGGTGGAATCTGAGGCTAGAGCTGAGAAGTGGGAGACAAGGACAGAGCATGTATTGCCCATCTGCCAGGCTGGAGGTGTATTCATTATTGATGGAGGTAGTGCGTTGCTGTTCAGATATGCAGCCTGCCTGGGTAAATGAGACATTCTTCAGCAAATTGCTTCGTTTTTTGATTGCTGATTGTACGCGTGTCACCAAGCTGACTCAAGGTTCATCGATGCATGCTCAGTAAATTAGAAAGAACATAACTATGGATCAGCCAAGAGAATGAATTCTGTGCCTACAATGACCCAGGGCCATTTAATTTTCTGCTTAATTTTGTTGCAGTCAGTTTGCATTTTGGGTTATTATGCAGTAGGAAATTAACAATAAATAACAAATTTGGTCCTCCTGTGCTTGTAATGATATTTTTATAAATCTTTGTAATGCTGTTTTTTAAAGGATCAAGGTCTGTGCTAGTCTGATACTCCAGCAAGTATGTGAAGAGGAAAATGCATTATTCTTGCTACATAGTGTTGTTGTTAAATAGCATAAGTGTTCGTTCTCTCTCTCTCTCTCTCTCTCTCTCTCTCTCTCTCTCTCTCTAATTTTCCTTTAAGCTAAATCCATTTCTCTCTTCTCTTTCTCAGATAATCTGAACACAATGGATGCTGACGAGGGTCAAGACATGTCCCAAGTTTCAGGTGAGACCTTGGGTGATAGATATGTGTCCAGAAGTTGTGCTGGTTGTGCTGGCAAGGGGAGCTAGCAAGGCTGCCATAAAAGGGAAAAAAAACCCAGATGGCATGTGTGTCAGTGTTTACTTCAACTTCCAAAGCATCCCAGTTTGAGAGCCTGAACATAAAAGCCTCCCAAACGAAATTAGGTATAGTGCTAACTCTGACAGCAACTCGAAAAGGATAGATAAATACTGTACTTCCCGAGAAAATTATGATGGATTCACCTACCAAACAGCTAAAGCGCGTGCCAAAGGTGGCATGTAGAAGACAGAAGATGGGAGAGAGAGAGGAGGAGGCTGTGGCGTGAAAAGAAAGCAGGGCCCAGTTCAGAGTCTGAGCACTTGCCCAGTGAAGAAGGCAAAAACGTGGCTGCCTAGTCTTCTCACCTTACGAGACCTAGAAAATGGAATGCTATGGCTAAGAGAAAGTCAAGTCAGGTCCCAGGCTGTCCCGTGGGGTGGCACTGAGGATGGGCTGTCCCGCAGATCCTGCCCTGTTCCTGTATGATGAGGTATATGAGGTTCATTCCTGTCTGGCCCTGTATCGGGACAGTACCTGGAAGCAGGCTTCCTGGACTTGGAGGTTTATTCAGTATTTCTGTTTCAGAGCCTCCAGGCAATTCCCTGGTCCCAGACGCCTGGCCTCCATGTGTCACTGGTCAGTCTGCCATCTGTGCCTTGGCTGAGCTGCCCCCCTTCTTTTGAAGGGATGCTTATTTGTACATGTGCATTTTGATCCAAGCAGATGCTCCTAGGGGATCTGCCCTGAGTGTGGGGTGCTATGCTGCTCACTAGAGAACCTGCATGTCCTGAGTTCCACCCCTTACCGAGTGCACATAACATTTAAGCGCATGCTCACTGTGGCATTGTTGTTAATACTTCAAATCTATAGTATGTGCATAAGCCTGTACCCTTAGTTCTTCAAATCAAAGAGAATATGAATATTCAGGTATGTAAAGAAATCTGAAATGCATATGAAAATGGAGAAGATGCAAAGTATGATCCCATGTGGAAAAAGAAAACAAATTACACACACATGTGCACACATACATTCTGCATGCTTGCATGAACAGTTTCAGTGATTCTGGAGTGTGTATATTAACCTGGACTTCCCCCAGAAGCTGCATGTTAAAAGAAAGATTAGTGTGTTGAGGGGGAGAAGACATTGCTTTTATCTTGTGCTTTTCTGAGTTGTTTCACTTTATTTTCTTTTATGCCTCTTAAGCAAAATAGTTAAATGAGGTTCGGGGAGTTGTTTAGCTTGTAACAGCTTTGTATTTAGCGTCCCTACGTATCCCCTGTGCTAAACATAATCAAAGGAGGATGGTGGGTTGTACTGATGGGGGACCTCACCTACTGGACTCACCCCTTACTGCTGGATTGCTTTGGATGTCACAAAAACAGGGATGTTAAGAAACTCCAAGGGCAAGAAGAGCCCCATTCATTGGTTCTTTTCTTCTGCTTTTCTTGGTTTCTTTGACCTCAGATGACCTCTGAATTTATATTTTACAAAACACACTTGGTGGGAGGGAGACCTTTTGGTCCACATGGTACCTTCATTCTGATGTCCTATTGTCAAATGGGGGGGGGGGCTAGAGATTAAATCAACCCACTGTCCATCAGTGGATAAATAGATAAAGTTGGTATGTGTGTATGATGGAATACTATTTAGTTATAAAAGTTGGAATCCTGTCATTTAGAACACCATGGATAGACCAGAAGAGCACCAAGTTAAGTGAAATAGTCCAGGCACTAAAAATCCATGTCTTGCACACATGTGCATGTCTGTGCTCATGTATATGCACACAGAGCAGTGTAATAAAAAAAATAAGTTGATAAGTTAAGAACTTGATCTGATTCCTAAAAGGTGAGCAAAAAAACAAAGTGAAGAGGGGAAAAAAACCTTTCAGACAGAAAACATCACAATATTTTCAGTGTTTCACAGAAAATATCACACTTTATTGAGGTAACATGGCCACAGCGTGTTTGTAAATAAAAAAAAGAATACACCACAAATGAAACAGATCCCCTCACCTAAGGCTGCTACCTTTATGTAAGTCTTCAGCCTATGTTGGAATTACATTTTTATACTTATTTGTATGATCTTTTCCATGTTTCATCCCATAAAAGATATTCCATTGTTTGTTCAACACTGTACAGTGAGTAAGTAGTGTATTATGTTAAGTGAATTGCGGACAGATTGTATAATATTTGAACATCTCTCTCAAAGAAAAGAAGTTGAGAGAATGATCTCTGCCAGAGGCTGGAGGGTAGTGGGGTATAGGAAGAGAGAGGTTGATCACTGGACACAAAGCCATGGTTAGCTAGGAGGAATAAACTCGAGATACTTTTGCACAGTATGATGACTGCCATTGACAGGATTCTGAATTTGCTCACTCTAGTGGAGAGTCTGGGCTGGTGGGTGTGCCATCCACACTAGGAGATTTGAGTGTTATGCACTGCATTCATGACTGAAATCTCAAACATCACACTGTACCACATAAACATGATCAATTATTGGGTATCAATAAGAAATTAAAAACAATAAAGACACAAATATACCTTAGCCTTGAAAACCACTTCTAAAGTATTAACTAGGAGGAATAGTCAGTATTCTCACTTTTCCCTTTTGATCCCAAGGCTTATAAATGCCTCATTTTCTTGAACTTCCTTTTCTTGCCCTTAACATTATGCTGAATACTTAGTTTATTGTGGGCTGCCCTAAACAGAGGGCAGCTGGGACAGGGTTAACAAATAGCTTGAAAAAAAAAGAAAACTCCTTCGCTCTCCTTTGTGTTTGAAAAGATTTGGTCTGAAATTTTCTCTGTATGCCGATAGCAAAGGAATGACTCTCTCTCCAACCCTGATGGAGCTGCTGAGTTCTGGTCAACCTCGAGCATTCCAAACAATGGTTAGAGCATCCATAGAGTATGTCATGTTTAGGAAGGGATGAAACACTCCTTTTATGCTTCTTTAAATCTGATACTTTCCCAATTCAAACCAATATTACTCCTTTGTCTGCTAAGACGTGGAAGAAAATGGAAAGTTATGCAATAAGATGCACATTTAGCCAGGTGGTGGTGGTGGTGCATGCCTTTAATCCCAGCACTTGGGAGGCAGGGGCAGGCAGATCTCTGTGAGTTCTAGGACAGTCTGGTCTACAGAGTGAGTTCCAGGACAGGCTCCAAAGCTACACAGAGAAACCCTGTCTCGAAATAACAAACAAACAAAAAGATGCACATTTAGTTGATCAGGTGTTGACTTGTTTTCTTTTTTTTTTTCTAGCAGCCCTGTATGCAATCCTGGATGGAAGCCAGGATGTTGCTTGTGCTAGGCAGGCACTCTATCACTGAGCTATATCCTCAACCTAGGGGTCAACTTTCTTCATAAGAAATTGAAGGATGTATTAGTGAGTCATTCTCTTTTTCATAAGATCTTCAAAGATGAGCAGTTTCATAGGATTCCCCCAAACATGTGCAATACTTTAAAAAGAGTCCCTGCTATCCTCTCTTTCCAAGCCGTTTGGATTCTTCTTCCCTGGCATTTATCCTAAACATAGAATCTGCTCCAGCTGATGCCACCTATGGGCTGGGAACAATCCTAGAGGTTGACAGGCATTACAGATCATGCTCACTGACTTGAATCCACTAACTGGGGAAAAGCTCGCTGAAAGGAATAGGCTGTCACTTGCAGGTGTGTCCAGCCCCATCACAATGTCATCTACAGAGTTCTCACTCAGGGACCATGCAATAAAGTTACAAAATAATCACCAAGAACCCCTCGATGTCTTCAGCATGTTTATAAATTGGGGCATCAATTTCTCCTGTCCTAGAGTCCTCAGACTTTGAGTTGAGCTCGTGTGGATCTAAAGAAAGCTGCCTTTTCCATCCGGGCACTCCTCACTAACTTTTTGAATGAAGCTATTTTTCCTGTCTCTTCTTCATCAGTCTTTTGAAATTACTCAAGCATATGGATTAGGTTTTCGTTTGCCTTCTAAAGAAAGAGACAATTTATGGGAAGAAGATTGAAGGAGTTGAAAGGCCATCTCCACACTTATTTCTGACTGCAGCTGGGGGACCCAAGCCAATGTTCTTGCTTCCTAAACCAAGGTGTGTTTCCTATAGCAGCAGGGAGTCTGGCCAGTGAATCTCTGAGGCTCCTCTGGCTCCCCATCACCTGAACTATGCATTTGATATTTTCTTAATGCTGTTTGTAATGTGTTTGTTGGAACGTGCACACAAGGAGTACACCCTGAAGACATGCATAATCTGTGTAGGAAAAGGAGCCTCATATATATTAGATAACAATGGAAGTATCCTCCCTAGTTAATCATAGTAAATCACCTTGATTGGGCACTTTGAATTGCCCAATACTATCCTAAGCATTTTTCTCATTTTCACCTTATAAAAACCCCTGAAGGAGGATGTAGTTACCTCCAAATTGTAGGAAGCTGAAACTCAGCTGATAAGAAATTGGCAAGAAGTTCCTTAAGAGCCAGACAGTATGAGCCTACTTCAGCCCTAGGCTCCAAACATCTTACTCTTCCATAGAGTGGTGGTTCTGTAGTGGGAACATCTATTTACCCCAGGTATTATGTTCCCTTGCGTTCCTTAGTATATTAAAGACACGTGCCTTTGGGAGAGATTCCCAGAGCTTTGCTGGGTAGCTGGGTAAATTATAATCTACTTGAGAAATCATTTACTTTTTGTTTCAGATTAAGGGCACAGTTTCTTTAATTTGACCACAGAAACTTCTCAGAGACATGCTTGATGCATAGGCAACAGGCAAATTAGGTACAAACTGATGTATTTATAATTTAGCCAGAAGTTTTGTTTTCTAAGTAAGTGAAATTGTATTTGCCTCTTTAGAGTGGTGCTGTATGACTTATTAAATATTTGCTGTCTTACTTTCTCCACCCCATTGCTTGTGCAGCAGGGTAAAGATACAAGCCGTATCCTATACTTCTGTAGTGTACCATGAGTTACTCAATGACACCATGAGCTAAACAGGTTAGCGTTCACACTCATTATTAATTTTATTTTCACCACGACCCTCTGCACTATACCCAAATCACGAATTTTAACCTCCCACTGTGCCTGAGGAGAGAGTTCTAAAGTGGTGGCCATCTCTCCTTTCCATCAGCTCTTCCTTCAGTTGCTTTATCCAGACCTGTAACCCAGCCCTGTCATTGTATTCATAATGGGGCCGTGTTGGCTTTCCCCAGCACTTCCTTTTCTAAAGAAATGATTCAAATGATTAGTGGGGCAAAAGGTAACATACACAATGATTTTGCCTGTCAGGAAGGTTTTCATGAAATGGTAAATTTTCCTCAGGAGGACCTTCTATCAGAAAAAGAATGCAAAGGTCCTTGGGCACAGAGCCCCCAGAGCGATGAATGTTTCTGCAACATAACTCACACTGGGGGGCTTTTAGGCAAATCAGAGGAGCTCTTAAAAACCGTCAGTGAGCCGAGGTGAGGCAGGGTTGAATTAATACCATGCTCTTGGCTGCCATGTGAGTACATCTGGTCTTGTTCCTTCTGGGCTGGTTGTGTATGCCATGCGCCAAAAACATGGGGACTGATCTGTAATTCTTCATCTCCCTGTGTGGTTTCTTCTGCTCTGAGAGTTCCTATTGATCAGTCTGAGCCACAGTATTTTAGAATCATGATCCCTACTGTGTTCATTACTCCTGTCCTCCATATAGGAAAGAAAAAGTACTGAGATATGAGATAGGGAATACTGTGGAGCTGGCCTTTTAGTGTAATAATTTGAGCCAGTTGTGATTCTTAAGAAGCACAGCTGTTACGGTGAACATCAACCTTAAGATGTAGTTGATACTGTTCATTCAAAGATGGATCAGCCACACTTTTAAAAATGGGTAACTAAAAGGGGTGGGTGGTTTTTGTTTTTTTTCATACAGTTCAGCATGAATTGGGCTAAAAGTGTGGCATGCTTTTATTGGCTAATACCTGATCTTTATCACACACACCCTCCCCCCAACTCTGGTGTGGCATCTCCATAGGCCCAAAAGCATCATGAATGACACCAAAGTTATCATTGGAAAGATTATCATAACAAAATAAGTCAAAGCAATTCTCGTTTTCCTTCTCCCACTCAGTATTAATAACAGCTGGTTGGTCACAGGGACCCAATGCTCCATGTTTCTGTGTGTGCCAATGCATGCATCAGCTTCTTAAGCTGTGGCTTTGATGCCAGGGGCCCCTCTATCAATCTGATGGAGGTTCTTTTTGTGATTACTTCTTTTCTTTTGTGAGGTTATAATGTAATTACATCATTTCCCTCTTCCCTTTCCTCGTTGGAGGTTCTTCATTGGCCTTTCAGAAGGCAAATGGTATAGGCCTTTGTTCACCCACCCTCCCACTCTCTCCACAGCAACGTCTCTACATTAGAAAGATCTGTTTAATGAGAATCTTGTGTGGTTCTTATCTTTGAATACCTCCCTAAAGTCCTCAAACTTCGAAAACCTTTATTCTGGGCCATGATTCTGTATGGAAGTAAGAGTTGTCAAATTGTTCATATGCTTTCTGCATCCTCCTAGTTGGAGTTTTTCCTCACTTATTGCAGAGAAGAGAATCAGTGCCACACATCCAGCCACTGTTACTTTAAAGGTCTTCTATTTAGGGTGATGGAGACAGTGCTGACTAATGCACCCAGACTCTAGCATAGCATGAACACTTTCAATCAGTCTCTTGGGCCTTCTGCTTTTCTTTGGGAAATTATTATAATCTTACCCCATCTTTAACTATTTATCTTGTATCAGCTATCCAAATATACCCAATAATGCTTTTCCTGAAAATATGCCAATTGGTCTAATCACAGCTAACCTGGGATATTACATTGTGATGTCTCTTTCTTTGAGATTGTAACATAGCCCCAAAGCATGCCCTTGGTGCCTGTACAGATTCTATTTTAAAGATTCCAGTAATGCTTGTCTCATGGACTGAGACTGCTTTACTGATCTTGCCCATCTGCTAAAAGGTTGGTGCAATTCTTGTGAGTTGATCCAATCTTCATACCATGTCTGGTCATGGCCTCAGAAGATTTTACTGGTTGACATGTTGTTTGCATGTGCTCCCAAAAGTCTGGGTTAGTGTCTGTGGGGAGGTCATTTTGCCTGTTGGGCCAAGTTGCCAAGTCAGAAGGCACACATCTGGGGTATTGGTGCTCTGGTAGCCTACCTTCAGGTTCCTAAGCAAGACTGTCTTTGTAAGTAGCTACAGTGGGTCAGTTAGCATAGGCTTCAAGTTTCACCAGCTATGTCTCCTATGTGGTTTGTGTCTATTAACCCCTTTAAATCAGCCCCAGAAAGGTGAAGAGGAAAAAAAAAGAATCTTCTACCAATGACAGCTTCGTAGTGTTGATCTCAGCTTCCCCATACCTAAAAGGGCTAGACAAACTTCATTTTAATCCAGCCAAAGACTGTGGGGTATTTGGTGGGATTAAGAGGGGGATGAGAGGGTAACAGGGAGTGAAAATGACCAAATGCTGTATATACATGTATGGGATTGTCAAATAATAACAAAAAGGGAAGGAAGGAAGGAAGAAGGAAGGAAGGAAGGAAGGAAGGAAGGAAGGAAGGAAGGCCTTACTTCATGCAGAGTAACCAACTTTTGTCTTTGTGTGCACTGTGAGTTTGTCAAAGCATGTGAAAAGCCATAGATATGCAGGTGCCAGCAGTAACACTTCCAAAGGGAATGTAATGTTGTCTTTAAGGATATGCTCAAAAATTGACTGGTAGGATGTTCAGCTTGATATTGTTTAAAAGAATAAAAGTAAAAATATATAGAGTTAAAATCTGCAAAATAATGGAATCCCTCATGTGCCCATTATAAATAAAATTGTAGAAATAGGTCTGCAGCACCAGAATGTATTGAGACTATCAAAAAGCTGCTTTCCTTTGAAAACTAACCACCACACATTCTCTCCACTGTATCAGTGCTTAGGCAGTAATTTAGTACCAGGAATAGATAAGATTACAGGTGTTATTTTCCTTTTGTAAATCTTTGTTCCCTGGTGTTTGTTTATTGCTTGGCAGTGATATTCATTCCTAGAAAGAGAAGTCCATGTTGGTCCTAACAGGGAAGCAGTAATGTCCCCCCTTCATGCTGCCCTCTCTTGGCATCAGGGCGAAGCCCAGGCGCTGAGTTTCTCTACCAGGTTCTCCTGGTAGCTGACAATGCCTGCTGGAAACTCAAGCTCTGATTTGTGTCTGCAGGGAAGGAGAGCCCCCCAGTCAGTGACACTCCAGATGAAGGGGATGAACCCATGCCTGTCCCTGAAGACCTCTCTACCACCTCTGGAACACAGCAGAACTCCAAGAGTGAGCGAAGCATGGGTAAGTGGGTCAACATGGTGTCCTTCAGGCTGCGAGATACACGCAGTTAGGAAATGGCTGCTGTGTAGGGTAAGGTAGGTGTGATCACTCCCTCTTGTCCTCTGAGGTCAGTCACTTACGTATTTCAGGGTTTCCTGACTTGAGCAATCTGTTTTAATTAATGTGTTTTTAATGTGTGTGTTTTTAAGGTGGTTTTCTGCTTGCTGCAAGTGGTCTTGGTGTTACTATGTGCTGAACTGCTAGCATGGGTACCTTTTGAAACACATTTACATAAATTTAAAGGTCATCAAGAGACTCAGCCAGTGTTGGAGCATATAGATCTCCTTTGTTTAGTCCCAGATGCACCCTAGGTGATAGGGGTTTGTTTTCCAAGGTAACCCAGGCATAAACAGATGCTCACAACTTGCCTGTGGGTCTCATCACAAAGCAAGAAGGGAAACAGAAGAAATTGTCCTTGGACCATGCTGCACAGGGAGAGCCCCTACTAGAGAGTCAGGCTGCTGACTTGGTTCTCATGGAGAAAGAGGTGGGCTTGTCCTGAAATCCCACAGCTGCTGTGGAACCCCTGCAGAATCATCATGCTGTAGGCATGTTTTAGGGAATTGAAAACAAGGCTGGTTCCTGGAGAGTAGGGAAGACATGTGTTCTCCACTTGTTATAAATGAGTAGGTCACGGGTGCCAAGAAAATGCTGTCGGCACCATGTCCCTTTGACCATGGAGTGTGAGTGGGGATCAGCCTTGGCTGTCACTGCTGGCTGGTGCCATCACAGGCTGAGCCCCTTGCATCCTGAGTACAGTGCTCAATACCAGGTGCTCTCAGTGTGGGAATTCCTTTAGACTTGTTGTTTCCAGGGCTTCCTCTCCCTGACTATCACCGTGTACAATTTTCAGTTCACTTTCCTTTCAGGGTGGAGTTTAGAAAATAGGAATTTCAAACTTGGGAAAATATAAGGCCCTGGTAAATCTTATTGCCTGGTTTGGCAATAGCAATTGACTTGGCCCTGAATGGGGGTGGAGGGGCTCTCTGAAATGGGCCCCACAAACAAAGGGAGCAAGAGTTCTTGTGGGCAACTAGAGGCCAAAGAGTTACTTATCGGGAAAGCAGAGAGCAAAAGCCCAGAGGACAGATAGGATGTGGGAAAGGGATGAGAGGATCTGCCCTAGAAATGCCCCCAGCCACATCCCATGATGGCCACCTTGTCCTTTGCGACCCTTGAAGGAAAGCATCCCGTTCCACTTGTAAGCTACAGGCTGTGAGTTTCATAACTTGCAGAATATAACATTAAATAGAATAGTGTGGAGATGACATGGAGAGGAAATTCACAGATTAAAAGAAATAAAGTTGAAGCCGTATCTCACCACATTGCATCATGACATGGCCCAGAACTAAAGAGTCAAAAAAGATAGGGGACCAGAAGCCAGAAGAGTCTGGGGCGGGAGCAAAGGGCGGCAGGAGGAGGCAAGAGTCACCATGGAGACAGGCAGTCAGTAAGAGGGATGTGGTCAAGCAGGAGGACAAGTCTCAGAAGGATACATCCAAGACTCCTGGTCCCTGGTTGTGACCCTCAGAACAGAGCTTCTCATCTTCCTCAAGCTTTGCTTTCCTCATGTGAGCAAGAGCAGCTACCACATGCCCCAGAACGGCTTTGTGGGACAGATGAAAACAGCAGAAGACATTAATGGCAGGCAAAAAGGAAAAGGTAGGGAAAGTTCATGCTGTGCATCCCAAGATTTACAGTCCTGGAGAAAGGGGCCCAGGGTCGCTTCAGTAGTAAGAGAGGGGCAGGCAACAGGGCATCAGGAAAAGACAACAAATTTATTAATTAAAGACAAATCCATAAGTCAAGCCGTGGAGGTGCACACCTTTAATCCCAGCTCTCGAGAGGCAGAAGCGGGTGAATCTCTGAGTTCGAGGCCAACCTGGTCAACAAAGTGAGTTCCAGGACAGCCAGGGTACACAGAGACACTTTGTCTGGGGAGGTTGGGGGTAACAAATCCATAAAATAAACAAATTGAAAACAGCCAGAAAAAGGAGAAATGTGTTAGAATAGGACAGTGTCAAAGGAAAGACTGACTTCAAATCCAGGTGTGAGCCATCTGAGTGGACAGTCCAAGGAGGCACAGTCAGAGCTGACTAGCAGTGAGGGTGGAGGAGGGTGGGTCACTCAATGGGAGAGAGACAGGCCTGCTGTTGACAGCTGTGAGCCATTCCAGATGAGACAAGAACAGGCCAAGTAAGAAAATCAGCAGTAGGAAATGCTAGAAACCAACCCTCAGCTGGTTAGTGGTCATTCCCAGGACTTGAAAGTTAGGATTTCACACACTGCTGCTTTTTCTAATAGTGCTGTAAGAACACACTAGATCTGTGTATACATACTGGGACAATGACAGCCAGATGCAAGACAAGCACCAGTATTGGGCCTCCATTTTATTCAAAGTCTAAATAAGAAGAAACAAAGGGTTTGAAGTGCAGCTTGAAGAATTTAAGTCAGACCCAAAGGAGAACTTTCTGGCAAGCAGCAATTTAGTCATCAGAATGGTCTACTTAATGACACTGTGGCTTGTTCTTTCTGAAGTGGTCTCTTTAAAAATGAGAGAACTCTCAGCCCTCTGAAGTGGTTGTGTCTGAAACCATTTGAAGCTGAGGAAGCTCTCATTGACCTCTTCAGGCAACCCTGAGTTTACTGAGTCTCAGTTGTTGGCTGGAGGGAGTGCAGAGCGTGAACGGGCACAGAACTGAGGGGCCTTGAGAGGTCTTCCTGTGGGACGGTGTCCAAGCTGATGTCTAGAAAGAGATGGACGACTTGTAAAAGAAAAGTAACTGTCTATACTTCCTTCCTTTGCTCGGGAATACTTCTTCCTTCTTTCTGGTGAGTTTTCTCCTGGTTTGGGTTTGCTCTTGCCCCTTGTGACCTAGAAGGGACCAGAGTTGTGCCACCCTTCCTACCTGGCGAGCTGAGGACTGTGGCCAAACAGTGAGGATCCAGAGTGCCACTCCATGTTGAATGCAACCACAGGGAAGCCCGAGCAGACGGGAGGGGGATTCCAGGCTAAAAGCACAGACACACACCATGAGAAGGCTGGGCCAGTGTGGAGCTTAGCCTAGAGTCCAGGGAACATGCCAGCAGAAGCATAGGCGTGCCCAGGGCTGAGCTGGAAACAGGGTGTTTCCAAATCAACCTGAGTCGAGGCTTCAGGGGATGCTTTGGTCCCTGACATTGGGACAAGGGAACCCAGACAGAAGGAAATGGGTGCAAACTCTGAGAGGTCTGTTCTAGGCTGTGCATCATCCTTTGAGTACATCTCAGCCCGATAATTCACCTGCCAGCTCCGAGAAAGGTTGATCCTGCACAGCTTCTCACTGAGTGCCTGCACCAAATTCTGGCTCTCCTGAGCTTGGATGGAAGTGGGGAAAAAGGTACAAAATAAAATCTGCATTTTTCCGTTCCTCTAGGAAGCACGAGAGAAATAATGGAGTGTATCAAAGTCTTGATCTTGGTTTTTATTTTGTTTGGCTGGTTTTGTTTGTTTTTGTGTTTGTTTGTTTATTTGTTTCTTCTCAGTTCATGACATTGATTCAGCCATGACAGCAGGGCTGAAGCAGAAACTATAGGCGATCATTTCAAGTTTTCATTGCGTGTAGGCAGCATAGATGGTACTGTCGTACATGAGGGCATTTAAAATATAGTGTCACATATTTTGTAACTGATAGTCCTGGTGCCAGGGTCCTCTTCTGCGATGGGGGGGGGTGGCGTTTAGCTTGGGCTTTGGTTGGCATACAAACTCTGGGTGTCACTGTGGCATTTCAAACATACTACAGCACCAGGTTTATTCACCTTGTCTGTCGCTATGGTCTTTGCCTTTCTCCTGTCTCCGCAGTGAGCGTTAGGCAGGCAAGGGTGGTCCTCAGGTGGGTGGCAGTTAGGAGGATTCTCTTAGGCCCAGGAGAGGGAAGAGGGGCTGGAGGGAGTTTTTCAGGCCTGGCTGGAGAGTGGGCAGCGGGCTTCAAGTACGGATGTGAGCCCGGTTATCTAATCAACAGCTAAAGGAAGTTGTTTTTATCAGTGAAATGCATCTCTTCTGAAGCGATAGCCCCACTTCAGCTTCCAAGATGCATTATCTTGCAGTATCTGAGCAGCTGCAGCAAGTGCAGGGGCTGAGTACTAGCAGGCAGGGTCTCCAGCTGCTGCTGGCCTTGGTGTCTCTTCTCTGTGGATGACTGGAGGATGTAGGCTGGCTTTTTGAACACTTTGTTGTTTCTTTCTCCTGTCCTTGCTCCTCCTTTTCAGAGCTGAATGATCTGGGCTGTGGTTTCAATGGGGCAGATCTGTCAAATTCTGTTCATAATGACTTACCATCTCTACCATGGAGTGTTTGTAAAAGCCACTGGCATGCCCACCCCCGAAGATTTATCCCAACCCGCCGGGAAGTGTCCCTTTTTCATGAATTTCTCAAAAGCGAGAAACTAAGTGGTATTATAAAACTACTTCCCACCTTCTTCCTCTTTCCATGCTTGGCCCTGGGGGTGGTGGGTGGCTGCAGCCTTGCCTCCAGCAGAGGGATGAGAATTGCAGCCTGTCAACGAAGCCTTTTGCCTTCTGCATCTCCCTTAGTCTATCAGCCGGTGGGAATCCCAGTGATCTTCCTGACAGTGGGTCATGCCCGAACTTCGAAGTGACCCTGCATAACACCTGCCATCTTGAGTTGGGCTTGGGTGCACACGGGCAGAGCAAGCAGCAGGAACTCAAGAGTATCCCTTGGAGGAAATGCGAACTGATATGTGTTTGTCAACACCTATTCAGGCATGTTTGCTTCTGTTAGGTGGAGATTATGTTAGTGTATGTATAATGGATGGTTGTGTGTTTGTTTGTGTGTGCTAGATATGTGTGTGCTTGTTAATGTGCTTCTGTGTGTGGTATTTGCATATATATTTTGCATATATATGCATATATTTGTACTTAGGTATGTTACATGTAAATATGGACATGTGATTCTTTATGCATGTGTGTTTGTGGGTGATACATAAATATTTATGGTGTGTGTGGTATGTATGTGTGAGGTATGTGAGGAATATGTATATATGTGTGTGTTGTGTATATGTGTTTGTATATGCTATGTATACATACATTATATGGTGCATGTATATATGTTATGTGTGGTATATATGTATATCTGTGTATATGTGTGTGGCATATGGGTGGTGTGTGTGGTATGTATATGATATTGTATATATACACAATATGTGTGTGGTGTGTATATAGTGTATATCTGAGATGTGTGTAGTCTCGTGTATTTGTAAGATGTGTAGCAATGTGTGAATAGTGTGTCTGGTGTTTATGTGGTGTATATGTTTGTGGCATGTATATGGTAATTATATATGTGGTATGTATATGTGTGGCTTGTGTGTGGCATGTGTGATATGTATGTTTGTGGCTTGTGTGTAGTATTTATGTGTAGGGCATGTGTATGGCTTGTGTGTGGCATGTATATGTGTGGTATGTATTACTTGTGTGTGGTGTACAGGGGGCTTGTGTGTGGGATGTATGTATGTGGTATTTATGTGTATGGCTTGTGCAATTTATATAGTATGTATGTTGTACACAGTGTTTGTAGTATAGGTGTGGGGTGGATATTTGTGGCATGTATGGTGATGTGTATATGTGCTGTGTGTTGTGAGATGAGTGTATGACTCTTGCTTTTTTTAATATATATATTGCTCTTATTTTGGGGTGTGTGGAGCTGCAATATGCATGTGGAATGAAGCATGTGTGAAGGCCAGAAGACAGTTTGCAGGAGTCAGTTCTCTCCTTCCACCAAGTGGATCCCAGGGATTGAAGTCAGGCTTGGCCGCAAGCACCTTTACCTACTGAGCCCAAACATGTGGATCTTACCACTGCTATTTCCCTAGAGATGCTGGGCCTCAGCTAGCTGCTTTCAAGCAGGTGGAGCCCCTGGTTCTGGTATATCCTAGCTCTTCAGGTCTGCAGTGACTACCATCTGTGCACCTAGTGGATGAGGAGTTCACCTGACCCAGGCAAGGCCTGCAAGTTACGCCCTGGCATGGAGTTCACCCCAGCCAACACTCAGGGTGTTGTTAATGTCTTCATGTTGTGCTAATGACAAAAATCTCAATTGGGAGACCCTGTGCCTGAGACCCTATGAGTAAGTGACTTGGGCAGAAGCCTTGACATAAGCCTGACATGAAATCATACCTTGGGTCCCAACAGAGGGCAACTCAAGGTCCTGAAAGAACTTCACTAATTTCCTGTCTGAACTCCTGAGCACAAGAAGCCTAAGCCAGCTCTGTCAGGCCCTGATAGAGAGAGAGTATAGATAAATGTGAGACAAATGGAGGGTCAGGGGAGAGCATGACCTCATACTTTGGGCTAGTCTCTTCCTGTATACAAAAAGCCACTCTATACCCATTCACTTCCTTGTATTTGTAGACTGGTGGCCACAGTGCCCTGAAATGTCTTTAATATCTGATCCAAAAGAGAGCCACTTAGGTGCAAAGCATAGCCCCGCCCAACCTCGGCTTCATTCATTTTAGTATCTGTGTGGATGTTGTTTGGGTCGCCTCCCAGCTTTGTTTGGGTTGTCTGGCCCTTCAGGGATGAGGGAAAGCCATCAGATCCCAAAATTATTCCTTTAATGTACAAGATGGGCTTGGCCATTGCCTTGGAAACCTTGACAGTTTAAAGAAAGGCTGGAGAGGGACGCCTGTATTACAGTGATGCAATGATAAACTCACAAGAACGTGGTTTTCTTAGAGAATATGTACAAGGAAGAGTTTTTCCTAACTGGACTGAGGTTCAGGTTCATGGAGCAGCTGGTTTGAGCAGGGCTGTGAGAGGGAGCCGGCCCTGTTTTGACTGTAGGAAGAGTTGAGGAAAGAGGAAAGGATGCTTAGAAGTGACAGAGTAGAGGCCCTGGAGGACCTCCACATCTTGGTCTGGGTGTGAGCAGTGGAGCTAGCAAGGGGCCCCTCCCAGCATGTTGGCCCAGGTGATCGCCCCAGCTGATCTGTGTGTTGGAGTTTGTTCTCATGATAGTCTTTGGAAGGCTTCTGGTCTCCTGGAAGGATGTTTGAACCTGTGCCAGGAGACAGTGTGGGGAAGAAGAAGAAGAAAGCCCATGGAGATGGTGTTTGTCTGCTGACCTGGTATAGATCTTTGTGTCTAGTGACCAACTGAGGTGACCGGGACAATGGAGACTCTGCTGAGCCAAGTGGGGAATCCAAGGTTGATTAAGATAAAAATCCAATGATGGTTCTGAGCCAAGGAATTAGCTGGAATGTGGGGATGGAAGAGGCAGGAGTTCTAACTTTGGGTAAAGTCTGCCAGGTAGGACAACGGAGGGAAACCTGGGGCACACATTGGAAACCTTGTAGGAACAGGAGCCTTTAATTGTATAGAAAAGAAAAGAGAGAGAGAAACAGAGAACATGCCCAGTGGTTCGGGTGAAGTTTCTCAGAAGAAATATGGCGTGGAAGCCCCAGAGAAGATATAGCAAAGGTGAGAAGTGTACGCAGGAAGTGCCCTTCAAGGAGAGTCTGGAGCCCTTGTGCATTTTCCAAAAGCAGCTCAACCAGGTGCAGACAGAAACCAGACAGACTGCCAAGGAAACTAGGCAGATGAGCAGCAGGATGGGGGCAGGAGTGGGGGCACAGGGAAGGCTGGAAAGGGGGGGGGGGAGGGAAGGGAGCTGAGAAGTTGCTGGCTGAAAGGGAGGATTTCCAGGCTGGCGCTTTAGGGTGAGACTATTTAAATTCACTTCAGGAAGTAGGAAGGACTGGAGAAAACTGAGCTCAGAGTCCTGGGAGGCAAGAAGGGTGGTTCCCATGATGCCCTGCACACTCCCTTTGGGTCTCTCTTCAGAAAGCCTGACCCAAAAGAACTTCCTGGACCCTTTGTTTTCTTTCTAGCCTCACACCTCATCCCTATGGGTGGAGCTGGCCCAGATTTTCCCCTGAGGGTACCCTTAACACCTGTTCTTCCTAGAGTAGGGCAGTGTCCCAGCAGAGTGGATGGAATGATGCTGTTGCCTTACTGAGGGTGGAGAAAGGAGAGGAGAGGGCAGGCAGGAGGTTTGAAGTTGAGAGGATCTGATGCTCACCATCTTCATTATTGATTCACAGTGGCATAGCTACTATTTGGGGCAGAGGGGCAGAGCCTTTGTGGGAGGCTGTCCCTGCCACATCGCCAATGGTGCTACCCCACCCAGGTCACTGTGACAACCACATATCACCATGTAGCTTCCAGGTGAGAAACTGACTTAAATGTCATCCACACTTCCCTCAGTATCTTCCCCACACAGAGAGCTTTCAAGTTCACACAGGCCATCTCAGCTGGTTAAGACTTTTCGTTGTGGTCGGTAATGTTCCAGAACCCAACACAGAAATTAAAAGTATACTGCCGAAAATTTGAACCAAAAGAGGTAACAGAGTCTCTCATCCTACGATGAACAGCAGCCCTTCTTCCTGGTTTTATTTCCTGCTCGTGTTTCCAAAGGCACGGGCTAGCTGTGCAAAGTGGTTTGATTCTGTAACTAAAACCCAATATTAATCTTATCTTCGCCTTACTCTGACCACTTAAATTCAAAATTCACATTGTGCTCCACTAATTTACCGAGGGAGACAAAGAAGAGTCCCAAGATTAAAGGGCTCTGGAGAAGCTAACCCACATGCTACTTTCTGTGTCGGGGTTTTGGTCCCAGTGTTATTTTCTGCTTTGTTCTCTGTGTGTTGAAAGCACTGGCGGTTCTCTATGTAGAGCAGTCAACTGACATTCCGTTAACTTTCCTCCTGCATGGGGTTTCAGAAAGAAATGGAAAAAAAAAAAAAAAAAAACAGGTTTTGTGCTGTGGTTGCCAGTTACCACCTGTCCTCTTCTCTGGTTAGGACATTTTTCTGATTTGGGAAGTGTAAATATAACCCAGAAGAGAAAAAAAAAAAAAGCTTCCCTTCCTTTTATGCAAAAGTAGAAAGGTTCAAGTAGAGACACCAAGCCCTACCCATCACCCTTCAAGTTTGCAGAGAAACAGTTGAGCAGGGTGCAGATGCCTGCTGGGGTGGGGGGTGAGTGCAGGAAGCCTTCCTCCTCCCAGGCCTGTTGAGTCCCCAGCTCCGGCCTCCACCAGACACGCTCAAAGGATCACAGACCTGCTTGTGATGTTAACCTTTTCTTGGGAATTGTCTTAGGATAAGAGAAACTTGGAAAAAATTCAGAAAGTGTGCTCCTCCGGTTAGCCTGGAGCCAGACAGAATCAGCCGATTTCAGATAGATTCATTCGTGCTGCCAGATTCTAACAGCTTGTATTCTACCGTGGTAGGAAGTCTTTACACCACACACATTTGGCCAGTGCTACAAATTAGGGATTTTTTGTTTTGTTTTGTTTTGTTTTGTTTTGTTTTGTTTTGTTTTGTTTTGTTTTGTTTTAGTTTGGTTTGGGATTTGAGATCTGGCTTGATATGATCTTCGTATCTTGACAGCTACAATGAAGTATGGGAGGTATTTTTTTTTTTTTCTCAATAGCTATCTATCCAGTAAAGGGTAAATTTGCCTCACAAGAGTTGACTCCCAGTGGCTGTCTGCTGTTGGTATCGCAAATGGGGCCTCCTGCAGCAATTGCCCTCTGCCTCCTACTAAGCACAGAACTTCTGTTGAATCCTTCAGTTATGTGCACCCCAGAAGTTGGTACACAGATCAAGAGGTGACTCCCCTCACTGGCCCCTGCACCTGTGGTGGTTGTGAAGCCACTTTCTCAGTAAGGCTTAGCAGTATGCAAATGTGGAGGAGAATGATCAAAAACCCATCCTCCCGTGGAGGGACGCAGGACTCTTGGGGCTCTGAAGCACCTGACCCTTGCTGGAACTCACTTCTCTGGTAGAAGAGCCATTGGTGCCACCCCTGTCAGGAGTGAGGTCAAGCCAGGCATCACTGGTCACAGGACTGAGGTGCGTCTTTGCAAGGCTGGCTGCCAGGAGTACTTCCCCTAGCGGGGATGTGGCTGCAGGCTGTCGATTTCCACGGAAGTCACCAGGCCAGGATTCCAGTGAAGCCCTGAATATCGGGCATCTTCCCCATCCAGCAGGGTGTAAACTGTGATTGTGTGATCAATGCTCCAGGCTGGCTCCTGCTGCCCGGCAGGGCCCAGGCAATTGTGGACATCCACTTTTTCCAAATGAAGGACTGTTACCCTCGAAGCGAAACCCTGCTGAAATGAGAAAAAGGACTGTTATGACAGCCCTGCAGGCAGCTATATGATTATTGTTCTTATTATTCTCAGAACCTGGCAAAATGTTGACTGCTCTCACAATGTCTCTACACTCCCCTTGAACTTGGTTGCGATAAAAGTGAGAATCTGCAGTGACCCCGGGAGCACTTCCCTCAGCTTCTATTTACACCGTAATGTTTAATAATGACTACTAACTGTTGCCTGGTGCGGTAACCACTTGTTTGATCCTGGTATGACAGTGGAAACAGCCTTTAGTGAAATTAGTGTTGGGCGGAGAGAGTTGAGACCTGAGCACAGTGGCTTTCATCCTGAGAAGATGGCCGTTGGTCGCTGGAAAGCCGTGTGCATTTACTTACAGCTTTAGAGGACTGTTACTTCCTGTGGTCCTTGCACTGGTTTTTACATTTGCCTCTGTGCTTGTGGGTATGAAAACGCCTATTAAGGGTTTGTGTTAATGGGTGTATTTTTCGCATTTCAGTAACTACTTTTATTATTAGTGGAAAGTCTCTTGAATAGTAACCCTTCTCTCAGCCTGCTCTGTACCTGTGTACCACACACATGCCAAAACATACCACACATGTAATCCCCTCGCACACTGACAGGCTCCCCCCACAACCATGAGCAGCCCTTGTCTAGGGTCAGGAGTCTCATGGCTTCGTGGTAGCCAGTGTCTCTGGAATACACCTATGCATGAGTCACTGTTCTTGTAGCGCTATCTACTGGAAGTGCAGTAATCTGCAAAGGTGCTTCCGAATTCCCTGGAGCAAGGAATTTTCCTTTTTCAAAAAAGGGGAAAAAAAGCACAAGTAAATTAATGTTACTATATTTTATTTAGTCAATATACTCAAATAGTACTACAAATATGTACTCACTCTAAATAGGTTTTTTGTTTGTTTGTTTGTTTGTTTAATGAGAAGCTTTACTTTTCCCTTGGATCATTTGAGCTCAGTGTGGATTTGATGCTTATATCACATCTCAGTTTGGATTGGCTGCTTTTCTTAGGCTCAGGAGCCAACTAAGCCAGCCTGTTGGAGGGGGTTGATTTCCCCATGGGCAGGCAGAGCTTAAGAGTTCCTGAGAAAAACATAGAATTACACGTCTTCCACACTTTGGCTCACTCTAAGTCCTGTCCCATATGCACTCATGGATCATTCTGGGCATCAGCATTTTAACAGTAGGTAGACATTTGCTTCCACACAGAGAGCAGTAGGTGTAGAGCAGCAGTAATCTGGGAAGCACATCTGTTTCCCTGAGCCCAGCTGACTCACAGGTGAGAGAGGGGGCCACTTCTAGCTTGTGTTTCCATCCCTTTGTTTGGGTTTTGTTTTGGTTTGTTTGTTTGTTTTTAGTTTTTGAGACAGGGTTTTTCTGTGTAGCCCTGGCTGTCCTGGAACTCACTCTGTAGACCAGGCTGGCCTCAAACTCATAGAGATCCACTTGCCTCTGCCTCCTGAGTGCTAGAGACTAAAGGCGTGTGCCACCACCGCCTGGCTTCCATTCCTTCACTTTATTCCTGTGTTCACCTGTGGTCTTGGTGTGAAGCTATGTATTGAATTAAGTATCTCCCAAGCCTGGCAGTTGCTTCATAGGCAAAGCATACTCTGGAAAGGTACCACAGGGGACAGTTCCCAGCAAGCTGAGCCCCAGGGACACACCATGACTGCTGTGAAACTGGTTCTGAAAAAAAAAAAAAATGGTGGCCACCGAATCCTCTTGCTGCTTCCTAAAGAATGCCACTGTAACCCGATGAAGCGACAGAGGGAAAAGGTGTTGGAAAAGGATTTTTAAGGGAGAAGCAGAGACCAGCTTCCTTCCCATAACCTTAAAATGTTAGCCGTGTGTTCGCCTCAGCACCCACTGCTGTTCCGAAGGCCCAGGTGTGGATGGCTCTGGCGTTTCCACCCCTCTAGCTGCACCCCCACTCCTGGGCCCAGCATAGACAACCCCAGCCTTGCAGATGTCTGCCCTGCCACTGCCTACCGCTCTTCTTACAGTTCAGGAGACAGGGTGTGTCCCTGTGTGTGTGGCGGCTGGGTTTCCTGAGCACACCATGATCCAGAACACAGAGATAGGATCTGTCATTGTGGCTTTGTATTGTTATTGTCTTATGATTCTCTGTCCCTCCCTCCCTCTCTCCCTCTCTCCCTCCCTCCCTCCTTCCCTCCCTTCCTCCCCTCCTTTCCCTTCTCTCTCCCTCCCTCCCTCCCTCCCTTCCTCCCCTCCTTTCCCTTCTCTCTCCCTCCCTCCCTCCCTCCTTCCCTCCCTTCCTCCCCTCCTTTCCCTTCTCTCTCCCTCCCTCCCTCCCTCCCTCCCTGTCCACTTCCTTTCTCTTCCTCCCTCTCGGTCTTCCTCTTCTTTCTTCTCTCCCCCTTCCCTTTTTCCCTCTCCTCTTCCCCCTTCCCCCTTCCCTCCCTAATGCTCACGCTTCTTCCTTTCTCCTCACTCTCCCCCTTCCCTCCTTTTCTCCTACCCTTGCTTCCCCTCCCTCTTTCTACTTCTGATGTCCCTCCCTCATTCCTTCATCCCTTCCTTCCTTTCTCCTTCTTCTTCCCTCCATTCCTTCATTTGATCATAGATAAGTGGTCATCAAATTTGGTTGCTTGAATGGATCTGAGAACTGATAGATGGATTGTGTTGTGCTGGTCTCCCTCAGCACTCTGCTCCAGAGGCACAGGCAGGACCATCAGATACAGCCCCCCGTTGTTGTCATGAGTAACTGGAAGCATCTTTGTTTCCCATGGGTAGTAGCTAGCAGAGCCAAAGCCACATGTCTCAAGGCCACTAGCTCTTGGGTTTTTTGTTTGTTTGTTTGTTTGTTTGTTTGTTTGTTTTTTGCTTCCTGTTAAATGAGTTAGTCAGGCATTCCCTGGTTCAGGATCTATTGTGGTGAAATAATCTAGCTGGCTGTATCACTGAAGGCTTACTGTGCCGTATCCATAGGTATAAAACCAGGGCTCCTGAGCATGTTGACCACTCCAGACTATGGAACCAGCATTAGTGTAGCAAATTTTCAAGTAGAAGTGGATTTGTTTAATCCTACTTGCATGTGAAAACTAATAAGAAATCTGAATAATTACTGCCATATTCCTCAAAACTGTGTAGTCTCCAGAATACTGCCACTGCACCTTCTTGCGACCACTGGAATGAGTGTCACGAGAGTCACAGGTGTGTTCTGAGTGGACTCAACATTTCAGAGCTCAAGAGACAGCTGGAGGCGATATTGAGACAGATGTGGGTTAAGTGTGGGCTTCTTCCTGGGCACCCTGTTAGGCAGAAGTCACCAAGTCAAAAGAGGTCACAGTGTTTACCCTTTGATAGAAAAGAGGATAGGTGCAGAGATAGAGAAACAAAAAAAAGCAAGAGAAAAGTGAGAAATAAAATGTAGACAAATATAGCCCATCCCACAAACTATTCTGTTGGTTTTGGACACTTAAAATTCACTTAAATATTTATGGAAGTAGTTAGCTAAGGTGCACTGACATTCATAGCTGCTTTTATTGAATTTACTGATGGCAGTGTGACATTCTCCTGGCAAAAGCTGTCATACGTTAGAAAATGACACTTGAGTCACCAGTGGACCACGTATGTGACAGTCCCATTGATGGTATCTGCTAGTGGTATCATAGCTGTCTGTGTCTGTACTTAACACACTTTGATGATCACATGGGGATGAAACCACCTCAGGATACGTTTCTTCTTCAAGAATATCCATGTTATCAAGTGATTCATTACTGTACTAACTTCTATCTGAACATGGATGAAACAGATAGTGAATATATGTCGTCAAATATACATGGCTGGCCTTTCTCCCACATCCAGTACCCACGGAGCAAGGCAAATACAAGAACAGCTTGTGAGCAATGTCATGTTGCTCTTGTGCTTCCTGAAACCTTTGACATTTGGCCAATGAGATCTGCTCGTTTTCATTATCCTGCTCGGTCCAGTGTGTCTCAGCTCAGTCTGTGCAGGAAGCATGGACCTTGTTGAGTAAGACAAGATCCCTGCCCTTAAGAAGTTCATTGTCTCTATTTCATAGTATGTCTGTCTGAAAACATCATTTTTTTTCTCTTTTGATCGTGTGATACTCTGTGGATAAAATATGGAAATGATGAAATTAGGATTGCTGAGCTGCTCAGAGTTCTGCGTTGATCCCTGCTCCCCTAGACAAACACCTGCAGGAGGAAACTGATGGACCAGGCTTAAAGTCAAAGTCATTCTTTCAATCCATTCAAAATATAGCTCTTTAAAGGGGCCCCAAACACCCCCATACTCTTCAGTTAATGGAGTAAAAACATCCTGATGCCCACTCTTTTCAATTCTTATCCTAGTGAAGCTCATTTCACAAGATTTATCCATCAGGTCTTGTATTGAGTTTCATTTTTACTTTGGCAAATTGATTTTTCTCCTAACATTCAGGGTTTCTGAGAGTCAGTTGAAAGGTTTGGTGCCATGCCACATAATGTGTCAAATCATTCAAGAGCAGTTTATACATGCATAAAGATTTCTTGGAAGGTTTGAGTGAAAGGAGGACCAGAGAGGAAGGAATGCTTGGTAATAATGGTGTGTGGAGATGTGGCTGCGGCTGTTGGTACAACATTCCTGGTTTGTGTTAAATGTCTTGCCTTGCTGCTAGTGGAGTTCCCTGCTCTTTCTTCAGGTCAGGAAGGCTGATCATTCCACAAAGAAACAGGAGCTGGTTTGGAAGGCAGAATGTTTTACTATAATCAAGATGTAAATATTTAGCTTTTGGATTAGAAAGGATAACACAAATCCCAAGATTCTCCTGCTGTGTGCCTGGAGCATTTCCAAGAGAATGCCCTTCCTTGCCTGGTTTCCCATCTGTCATTCACACTGTTAAATGCTGGCAGAAATGGTTTGAGTTTGTCAGAAAAGTTAGAAGTCGTGAATTGTGGTATCCAGAGATACCATCTTTTCAGATCCACGAGTCCCCAACAAGGAACGTTCTCCGGTAGAGATGCCCCATAAATAAGCTGTTAGTGAAATTCTCACCTCCAAAAGGAAATCAACAGTGGGGAAGGCATGCTCAGAAAGTTATTTGTGGCACATTCTTTGAGGTGACAGCACCTCTCTAAAGTGCTGCTTCTCTACTGTAGCCTGAAGGCTTGAACAAGGGTCAAGTGGTTTTAAGACGAGGGGTATCACCCACAGCAAGCAGGGGCCCTCCTCCCTGGAACAATGAGCTAGGCCACCATTGTGTTTCGAGAACAAACCAACCAGACCACGGGACCAGATATGGTTGCAGTCAGCAATGCTTCTATAGGTAGACGTGGAATCAAATAAACTTGAGATAGGCGGCAGCAGCCTCAGTGAGTGGTTGTTGTGTATATTACTCAATCTTTCCATAAGATGTCCGTGAACTGCTCACAGAAGCGAAGAGGTGACAACCTGAACAATGTACTGCTAACTGCAGAGAGAAGAGCCTCATGGGGCATGTAGGATATGGTTGCTGCAGGAGACCTTGCCTCTGTGGCGTGGACAGAGAGATTCCAAGTACATGTCCAAGGACCCAGCACAGGCTGGAAGAGTGTTCACCGTGTCAAGTTGCCAGACACCATGCTTGCTTAGCTTAGTTTTCTTATCTTTGAATCTCCCAGTACTGTGAATCCTCTTTAGGCTGTGACCACCTTTTCCTTTAAATGTATGTGTTCATACCCTTCATTGCCATCCAAAGAACAAATACTTGCTGAATGGCATTCTGTGGCCAGGCACCTACCATCTAGTCTAATTTCATTCAGGACATTCTTGGCAGCCTTATAACATGGGGGCAGGGAGGGGAGTGAATGAGCCATAACCTGAGTTTTTCTGAGGGGGAGGAATATTTTTTTTAAAAAAAGCTGCAAAGCACACAACAAGTAAAGGGAGAAACCAAGTTGTTTTGTTTTTTCTTTTTGGTTTCGTTGTGTAACAGCTCTAGCTGTCCTGGAACTTGCTCTGTAGACCAGGCTGGCCTTGAACTCACAGAGATCCGCCTGCCTCTGCTTCCCGAGTGCTGGGATTAAAGGCGTGCACCACCACACCCAGCGAGAAATCAGTTTTGATGGAGTCATGTGTAGACTCCCTGATACCTCGCAAAGATCTCCAGACCTTCCTCCTCACCACTGGCCCAGCCCTCTGACTTGTGTAGAAGGTTTTCCAGGTTTCACTAGCATCCTCCAGGCTATCCTAGCCCACTGAAGAAAAAGCAGCACCCTCCTCTCTGCACTGCTCTGTGAAGGATATCTGTTGCAAAGGGCCCTACAGCTGCACCACAGACCCTCAGTCACTGAGTGCTGCTGGTCATTGCCCAGAGCCGCTAACCTTGCCCACAGAGAGCTCTGCCTCACCCCTGAACGTTAGAAATGTGTCACCGAAGTGTGAAAATGTTTATGCTGTTAATATTTCCCATCATTTCTATTCTTTCGATCCCTCTCATTTGCATGGGTTACTCATACATGTAGATCTTGGGTATGATTTGTACAACTGCTCTGTTGTCAGTCTGCAGAAAGGCCTTGCTGGGTGGGCTGGCCTCTGGAACTACTTCACCTGCAAGTGTTGGGTGTCAGTGAGTCACAGGTGGTGCTATAGGAGCTGGCCTGGAGACAAGGGCTGAGGAAACAGAGTGTGTGTTTGCTGGACACAATTACAGATCCCCCAGTTGTTTAATTAATTTGTGTGCTGACATCTCTGGATAAAACCGCACACACTGACTAATTATAAACTTTGTGAGTTCAGGTTGAAGAACTCTGGAACAGTCACGACTTTGTAGTTGTTCATGAGTTGTACCCTTTATTGGGTAGTCTTTGTGCTATGGTGAACGGTTTGTGGGCTTTTGTCATTTTTATGATACTGGAAGAGTGGGTTGAACCATAGTACTAATAAGGCTTTTATGTTTAAAAGGATGTCATAGTGTAGAGCTTGAGAACCCCGATTAAACTCAGCCTTCCATGGTTACACCTTAAAGTTGAAACACATTTCATTTCATCATTTCCCAGAAGAGGCACTCACTTTACCCATTTCCTGTTTTAATCTCAGGTTGTTCTGTCTTTGCTCCATATCTACACTCCCAGTAGCACAACCCTGGAAGTCAACATCAAATTCTTGCCCTGCCTGAGATTCGAGAATTGCTCACATAGCTGCTGTCCATTCTAAACTATCTTTGCACAGTGAGGCAGGGCTGGCTGCTCCCCTAGTGTCTGGAACGTCACAGCCAGCCATGGAGCTAGCTCCTCATCACAGCAGCAGCAATGTGCCATGTCTGACGCACAAGCTTCCGTGCCCCCAGTCTACCACAAACAGTGTTTTTCATCTGTCATTGAGGTGGGGTGGCATTAAAGAGCAACACCCCTAAACTACTTAATCTTACCCCCATTCTATGTCCAGTGCACTTGAGCCACTGTGTAAAGAATTTTCACTGAAGCTGCTTGATACCTCCTGCCCTGAGAGTTTTTAAAGATGTATGTGTGTTGTTGTTGTTGTTGATGATGATGATGATGATGATGATGATGATGATTGATCTCAGCAACTGTGCATGCTTGGTAATGGTATCCAACTGAGCCACATTCCTACACCTTGTTCTGTACTCTTCTAAAGAGAGGTTGTTTTGCCTCTGGAGCCCCTGGCTCTGAAATGTCTTCTCTGTTCTCGTATTGAGTTCTGTCTCTTCCTCTGTTAAACTCCTGAAGATTAGGATAAGAAAGTGTCTTTTCCCCACTACAGTTCATAAAACAGGGATCCTCCTCCTCAGAGTGGGTGTCTCAGGGACTCGCCAGGGTAAGTGAATGAACTGTAGCAGTTCTGGGGTTTGCTGGTCCTGATGTTTGGCTCTTCTTTCCTTCCCATCCTGGACCCCTTGTCTTTGCTTGATGCAGATGAGTGGGAATGGCCAAGGAGTGAGCAGAGGTGGCAGGGGCCAGGTGTGAGTCTTCTGATCTTCTCGAGAGGGCACATTTGAAACTTAGCTTTTTAAAGGTCAGGCCACAAGGCCGTTCCTTCCAACCCCTGCCTCTCTTCAGATTCTTTCTGGCTAGGCTTCCACTGTATTTCTGTCACTTAAACTAGAATCCTCCAAGTAGACATGAAACACAACCACCTCCTTAGCTGATGGCCACATGTGTCTTCATATTTGTTAAGAATATGTTTTACTTAGACCCCTTCCCTGACATAGCTTGGCAGCATCAATAACATAGGCATGAATGTTTTGTCACTGCAGAGTGTAAAACTTTGCAAATATCACGCAATGCGCATTTCCCCTCAGATTTTTTTTCAGGTTGTTTAAACTTCATTGTTGGAGAACGAATTGGTGCTCATGGGTGGTGTATGACCCTCTGTGTCTCTCTGTCCTGGTCTTGCTTTCACGGTCAGATCTCTTCATAAACTCACAAGACCAAAAACAGGATGGGAGTCCCCGGGACTGCAAGGGGGACAGGAGACTCTTATCCATACTCTAGAAGCTATTTGCATCTTGTGAATCCACAGTGGTTTCCAAGGCACTGGGACGGATAGGCCTGGTTTTCCTGACCTCTGCCCTTCCTCCCAACACTTGCAATGACAAGCTGTTCCAGCCTTTGCCACCTCTTCCTGACCACCGTGGGTGTCACAGTGTGGCATGGCTGACAGTCCCTGGTGGCACAGGTTAAGTGGCCCCGGGACACAGGTGAGGCTATCCCGGTGATGTGGGTGAAGCGGTCTCTGTGACATGACACAGGCAGGACATCCACATGACACATGATTCCATGCAGTGACACAAGCCACCCACATGACAGTTGGGACATTCAGGTAGCAAGTGGCACAAGTAAGGAAATCCAGTTAATATGCCAGAGCACAAGTGAAGACCCAGGCCAACAGAACCAGCATGCCTACCTTAACTGATGTCTATGGAGTCCCAGAGACTGTGGGGACAGACTGATGGCCAAGAGCCTAGTGGATATGGCTTTTGCCCCAATATTAACTTTCAACCATATTGCTTTTATTATTGTCATCAATATCTGAATTACTCATTTCATTTATTAATTACAGAATATCAACAGCCCTCTTAGTATTTCTGTACCCAAGACAGTCTATGTTCCACAGCTTCAGCCTGACTTCTTCAGGGAAGGCCCTGTTGTCCCAAACAACCCTACACCCAGAACCTTTTATCCTGGGACCTAGCCTGGTACTGAGCTAGGGTATGGGGAGGGTGCTTCTGCCTGGAGGGCATTGGCTCCTGGGCTCTGCTGAGTCCCTCTGCCACACGGGAGTTGAAGGGCTGTGGCTACCTTTTGTGTGTTTGAGGTATGTATTTCTCAGCTCTCTTGGGCTGTGAGCAGCTGGTGGTCCTGGGGACCTAAGGGAAGAGGGTGGAGAGAAAACCAGTGTAAAGGACGTGTGGTAGCCACTGCTCTGGGTTACCTGGCTTCTTTACCCTTACACTCAGGGTGGCATGGCAAGGGTGGGCAGCCTCCTTTCCCTACCTGCATATGTGTGAACACAGCCCTTTCCACAGTATGATGCATCCAGAAAGTGGATGCCAGGCTTGATGGGATGACATGACATGGGGCTGCTTATTCTGAGTATGGCCTGGGAGGTCCCAGAAAAGCAGGAGACACAGCACCCCAGGCAGCCACCTTTACAACCATGTGCATCTTATACATAGTACAAAAAAAAAAAAAAAGCAATGCTTAGAAATGAAAATATTGCCAGGCGGTGGTGGCACACGCCTTTAATCCCAGCACTTGGGAGGCAGAGCCAGGTGGATCTCTGTGAGTTCAAGGCCAGCCTGGGCTACCAAGTGAGTTCCAGGAAAGGTGCAAAGCTACACAGAGAAACCTTGTCTCGAAAAAACAAAAAAAAAAAAAAACAAAAAAAAAGAAAAGAAAGAAAAGAAAATTGGGGGAGATGGAATGGCAGAAACATCTGGGCACAGATGTTTCACATAGTCTCTAGCATTTCTGCTGTTTTACTCGGCATTGCTGGCTTCAGTGTATACTTTAACATCAAAACTATGATGGTGTAGATATGTGACACAGAGAAAATGCCATCCAGAGCACCTGACCAGGAGAGTGCCCATCAGAAGCCTTGAGAGGTGGGGGTGGGCCTGGGTTTCTCTGGAAGGTGGACTCAATGGGTCTTGGGCCCCTCTTCTGCATAGCCCAGTCCCTCAGCCTCTGTTAGGCATATCTTCTCTGGCCTCCATTTTCCAGGGAAGGAGTGAGGTATCTGAACATTCCTTCCCACTCACAAATACACCTGTCCCACACAGGTGGATAGACACCTTGTTTAGTGCATCTTCTGGGACCCGGAGAAGGGCTGAACATGGTGATGTCTAGTAGGAATGTCTTATATGAAGAGTGCTCGGAGCACGGGAGAGCCCTTGCCCACTCAGTGCATGGCCTCCCCAGGGCAGACACACAAAACCACACAGACATGCATGCACTGTTCACTGCCTTAAGCTGAGGCTGAGGCTGGAGCTTCTGAATATTTCTCGGTTGGCCTAAGGCTTTCTTGTGGAGAGTCCCTACAAAGTTTCAGGTGCTAGATTAGAAGACAATAAACCAACAGAAACAATCATCAGAGCCACTGGCATAGAAAGTCTCCGTGAGCATCGGTTTCTTGTCAGACCAACCGTGGCTCTGGGGTAGCTGATGCTTCTCTGGAACCGTGACTTCAGGGACCCTATAGGACAGCAGCGTGTGAATTTTAACCCCTGACTGGTAAAGGGAACTTTCCATTTGCATCAGACTGTTTTCCAACCTCCTCAGTGGGCTCTTTCGGCTCTGCTGCAAGCCTGTGGCCATGTGAGATAAGGACTTTTTTCTAAGTGGTGTCCACACTCCACTGGTGGATGCCTTTGACTCAATTCTGCATTGCTGATTATCTCTACAAACAGAATGCCACAGACAAACGTGTTGATTTGTAATTTTGTTCTCATTTTTCTGGGATATTCTCCTTTTCTCTGTTCTCCTCAGTCAGAGTGAGTTGTAGAGGTCTCTAAATGTGCCCTCCTTAAATATACTTAGGTTTTCTGTTCCTTTAGTCTATTTTTGTGGTTGTTTGCTTGCTTGCTTTTGTCCTAGCTCTAACACTAGATTTTTATTATAATGTAAGAAAATCTTATTGTGGTTTTTACTCTGGTTTTCTAAATACAAGAGAAAGATGCTTGAGTGGTCTACTTGAAGAATCACAAGGGTTAACTGGCAGGTAGAGGCAGGTATGCACGGCCCAGTTGAGCATTTCCTCTCAGCTAGCAAGACTAAGGTGGTCGTCAGACTCTTCTGTGGAGACCAGGAATGGAGAGCTCAAACTCTCACTTTACGTTCAAGAAAGGTTGTATGGGGGTGGCTGTGCACATGCCTGTGTGTGAGCATACATATATGCATACGTGTGTCTTGTATTTTTTGCATCTGCACATGTCTAATGGCATGTTTGTTGTACAAGCTTGTGAATACATGCCTATTCGTTGTGTGTGTGTGTGTGTGTGTGTGTGTGTGTGTGTGTGTGTGTGTGTATTATTTTCCTATGCCTGTATCTGTATCTATATCTGGACCTCCTTGTGTCTGAATATGTAGGTGATGTGTGCCAGTATTTGTTTGGGTATGTACCTGGAATCGTGTGTCTGTATGTGTGTCTGTGTATTGTGTGTGTTCCCAAGCTCTCTACTAAGCCCCTGGTATGATTCCCTGTTCTTACTTCCCTTTCTGGCAGTTCTCCATAATTCTTTGATTTCAGTTGGGCTGGTGTCTTGGGCAGCTTCCTCTTTTCCTGTATTCCTATATTTCAATATTCACCCTCCTTCCTCTTCTCAAGCTCTTACCATACGGTCAGGAGGATGTGGAAACCCAGTTACAATATGACACACAGCACAGTGTCACAATCACTGAGCATAGCCCTACCTCCTGGGGATAGTGATGTTGATAGGGTAGGAGAGGCAGGGAGGGATAAGGACAGAAGAGCAAAGCTTGGCTCTGGAAGCCCAGGGCTTCCTGCTGCACAGCTGCCATCCCAGAAGTGTGGTAGCCAAAGTAGACCAGTCCATACCTTTCTACGATGGCAGCTGGTGTTCATACATGTGTCCCGGGGGGCAGGGCCTCTCAATCATTGCCTCATAATCCTGCTTTTCCTCCAAAATGCCTGTTGGCTCCCAACTTCCCTATTTCTGCCTGTGGGGTGTGATGGTCTCCTCCATCCTCCAAGGCTTCTCCATCTCTAAGCCAGTCCCTATGTGACCCACTGAACAAGCATCTCTGGCAGTTCTTGTACAGTTCTTGTCACCTGTGAACTCCAGCTTCCAGAGGGGCCTAGGATGGCTCCCAGCCTCCCATCCCTCCACCCCTGGATCAAAGAACACTGTCTCCATAACTCTGAGCAGGCAGAGGATCACTTCCATGCCCACTACCAGTTTCTCCTTGGCTTGAGTTACTTTTCATGAGTTCTGACAAGCACCCTAGGAAACCTGGGCCCATGGTCCATTTCTGCTGGTGCTCCATGGTGGCTCTTGGGCAGTGGGTGGTACATCTACTATATTCCTGTAGTGCTGCCAAGCTAAAAACTCTGGAGGCAGAGACACATCTTCCTCTTGCAAGTTTTCAAGTGACCCCCTGGGAGTTAAGAGCATACTTCTGGAATGTCTGCATTCCTCCAGTGACATCTGGCTTATTGGAAAGGGCTTGTTTCATAACCTACTAGAAGCAGAAAATTTATAAAAACCAACTTCAGGACTTAGGGAGTAATCTGGGAGGAATAGGTTTCGAGGTCCCATGACCTTGGGCTGAGTCTCCCTGGTGACCTTGGGCAGCTCCGTTGTCTCTGAGTCTTACTTCTCTCTCTGGTAAATGCACGGTGGGGCAGGGTGGGGGGAGCAAAGAAGTAAATCCACAGTAGATGCTCAACACAGCTCCCTCACCTAGAGAAAGCTCACAGGCTTCTATGAGGACTGTGGGGGAGCCAGTGGCCTTGACCTAGATGTTACGTGCATAATGTATCTGATTTTTAACTGGGAAGAACACATGACTTGAACTACTCATTTCTATACATTTCCCAATAAATGCTACTGAATCATAAAAGGAGAAAAACAGGAAAGGAAAAAAGAAATCCTCTCATTTCAAAGAAATGCTAATGATAAGAAGGACAGGACTTTTTGAGATGCCCTGATCATAAGAAACTGCTGGTCCCTACTAGGAAAAACATGTGGTAGTTGAAGGTTCTTCCCGAGAGATGTGACATTTTGATGAAAGTGCCAGTAACCTAGGGGTTTCTGAGTAATGAGCTGAGCTCAGAGAAAGGTACTGGCACCTGAACCAAAGGGCAGCCAGCATTTCCTGAGGGCCAGGTATCTGCTCTGGTGTCTCAGACTGTGTGGAGCCAAGAGACAGGCATTTTTCTGGGTTTCCTTGAGAGGAAGCTGCAGCTTGGTGGTGTCTTGTGACTCTTCAGTCCCATGGAAATGAGGAGGTGGAAATGGGGCCTGGGTAGTGCTTGCCTCTGTGGGCCCACTTCCATAGCAGCTTCCTGAGCTTGGAGGCCAGGCGCTAAGACCATGTTCATGGTTAACACCTGAGAACTTTGCTGTGATGGCCAAACAAGCTAGAGTGTGGTTAGCACTTGTCATGCTGAGTCCTTCTAAGAGGAGACTAGAAGAGAAATCAAGAGAGGAGAGGACGGAAAACAAGAAAATGGAGAGGAAGCCTGAAAGACCTCCCTCTAAAAAGAAGCATGCAATGCAAAGGCTTGGTAAAGGGTTTGAACACTCCATGTGCCCTGCCTTCTCATCATGTGAGTTAACAACCCTCAGGGAACTGTGCCACCAGCTCCAGTCCCTTGGCCAGAAGCCTCTATAGTAGTGGGTTCCCACCACCTTCCTAGTTCCTCGTAGAGTGGTGACCCCCCAACCATAAAATTATTTTCATTGCTACTTTATAGCTGTAATTTTGCTACTGTAATGAATTGTAATGTAAATATATCTGATATGCAGGATGTCTGATATGTGACTGCTATGAAAGGGCCTTTCAACCCCAAAGGGATCTAGACCCACATGTTGAGAACCACTACTCTACAGGCCTGTTCCTGTTAAGAGACAGAGGGAGTATGAGTTCACTTTGACTTCTAAATAGTGCAGAGGCCCAGTTCAGCTCCTGAATAGCGTCAGGTTCCTGTGTCCCAGAGCTAGAATTCTGGGGAACGTGTCTCAAAGCAGGGATAAGCTGATCTCCTGTTCAGAACAGGGGTGATGGGTCTCTGTATTGCTGTCACCCTACATGGAGATGTCCCTGTAAATACGGGTACTCAGCCACTAATTGAGCTGCCTCTGTGATCTTCATGTGCTACACTCACGTACTGAATGCACACATGCGACAGCTCCTGTGGATACAACTCTAGTGCACCAGGCCAGGTGTAGCCATCCCCATGAGCATGCTTGCATCCCAGCCACTGGCCCCAGGCTCACTTCCCTGTGCACGTGGTCAGCTCTTACAGATATCCTTTCCAGTCCTCACTGAGCTGGTACCTGAGAAACAGGCTACCTGGGAGGAGCACACGGAGAAATAACCAAAGCAGAATTAGGGCTTCATTGCTTCCTGCAGTGTGTGGGATTGTCAGAAGCCTGCTAACCACTGCAACCCTAATTCCTCAACTTGAGTGTGCTTAAGTGCCTTTCCACAGACAAGCGTCCACCCAAAGGCACGACCTACAAGCTAGAACCTGGGCTTGTGGCCCAGAGGGCTACAGAGTTACAGCCATCCAGCACTCTGCCTTCTATGCTGAGTCACTCTTTGCTTGGAATTCTGACAGGGACCCGTTGGGCTTCTGGAAGGGAGGGACAGCAAAGGATCCACCCTCTGTGTGTCCCGGGAGAGATTACACTATCTCTGGCCTCCCTGAAGCTGGACCTAGGCTTCTGGAATCTTTGGGGCTGACACAACGCCAGTTCTGGGGATGGGAGGGAATGGCCATGAATGTAAGCAGAGCCCACAAGGAGGTAACCCATTTGGTGTCCTCTTCTCCTGAGCTCTTTGGAGACTGAGAGTTTCAGCTTTACTTTGCATGTGCCCCCCCCCCCATTTTATGGAATGCCTTATCCTACACCTCGCCAATGTGAGAGCTGTACACTTCTGAGCTGTATTTAGGGAGCCAGCTCAAGTGGAGCAGTCCACATGTTTACAGCCCGACATTTTGTCAACTGGTAGTTGGCACTAGTGAACAGTTCAACGTGTTGCTCTTGGAAGTGCGTTGCTGGGAAGGCCAGTATACTGCCCATGTGTAACCTCTTTCTTCGACCCATACCTGCAGTGGATGGAAATTCTCATTAGCTGGCCCATACCTCAATACTCCAATAATGACTAGGCTTGTCATGTGTGACCCTTCAAGGCTGCCTTCCTCCCCTGCCTCTCCACTTTTCTGGTGAACACAGCCACTCCTGCACCTTGTGGTGGGTGCCTCTGGCTACGTCTGCCCAGCCCTTTCAGAGCCTGGGTGTTGGAAGATAACCACAGAAACCTCCTGGTGTCCCTCCGGCCATCTGTAATTAGTGCTCTGATATTAGTGTGACCTAGTTACCCAGCAAGTCTCCCCACATACAAGGTTCCTCAGCATCCTGGCTCAGGCAGTCTAGCAAAGATGTCTCTCACTACACAGAACTTCAGATGAAATGGGGAATAAATATCTCGACTTTTAACTAGGATACAAGACCTCAAAGGATGTCTCCCTACTGTGGGACACAAGACAAGCGCCTTTCTAACAACTGTCCTTCCTCTGCCTTCACTGTGTTCACCTTACTCATCAGAATATTCCTTTCTCTGTCCTGAAAGCTTTCACTCTTGGAGCTGGAGAGGTGGCTCAGTGGTTAAGGGCACTGGCTGTCCTTCCAAAGGACCTGGGTTCAATTCCCAGTGCCCACATGGGCTCACAACTGTCTGTAACTTCAGTTCCAGGGAATCAGGCACCCTCTCACAGACAAATGTACAGATGAAACACCAATGCACATAAAAATAAATAAATCTTTTTTAAAGGCTTTCATTGTTGTTTTAATTTTCTCTTGCTCACATGTTCTTCTTGAATCACAGACATGCCCTCATGGCACTTCCACATACTTAGTACCACACAACTAAACAAGTAATGTTTTTGCTTAAAATGTAAGACTTTAAAAAAAAAATACAGAGCTGGGGGGTGGTGGCGGCGGCGGCGATGGCGGCGGTGGCGGCGGTGACACACGTCTTTAATCCCAGCACTCGGGAGGCAGAGCCAGCCGGATCTCTGTGAATTTGAGGCCAGCGTGGTCTACAGAGCGACATCCAGGACAGGCACCAAAGCTACACAGAGAAACCCTGTCTCGCAAAAACAAAAAATACAAAAGAAAAAAGGAAAAGAAAACAGAAAAAGCATGAAACTTAAAACATTGGTAAAATCTCTAAGCTTGTTTTTTTTTTTCAGCCCACCATATTTAACCTTCCAAATCATGAGTCTGTGAGACACAGGCCCCTGACCTAGCTGACATGGACTGTGTGCATAAGAAGGGAGGGAAAGAACATGGGGAGACTGCAAATGGTACCTCATGATGACTTGTAGATGCTCCTGTAAATATTAATAGAACAATCGTTTTCACTCTCTGCTCTTTCCTTGTACGCTCTAGAGGGAACTCGGAATCCATCTCTCTCTTTCTAAGTCAGACATTGTTTCATCAGCTGGAGCGTTGTCTAAGTTGTTCACTGTGACGATTTAATACTGCATTCATAAAATATAAACAAAAATAGGAAGGGTTGGAGTGTAATTTACAGGGAGAGTACTTGCCTCCCATCTTCCAGGTTCTGGCTTCTGCCCTCAGCACGGAAAGTAAAATCCAGGTCTGCTACCCCAAGAACAAGGACAACACTGCCCACTTCCATTGTGTTCTCTACATTGTCTGCTCTGGAAACAAATCTGGCAGGTGGGACTGGGAGCAAGACAGAATGCCATTGGGAACAACCCAGTGTCAATCTACCCAGCAGCCTAAATACAGAGACTGACCACCTCAAACTTACCCTAGATGGGACTAGTCCCTGTCAAAGTATTGGCACAGAAGGCCACTGAAAGGATTTGGGGGTTGAAACACACAAATGGCGTTTGCCCTGACATCCTCCTCCCTGACTCCATTGTCTCGGGTGGGCTGCCGAGCTGTCTTCCTACTGCTGTTCCCATTTGAGGAAGGTGGCAAACGGTAGTTGGGTGTAGCCAATGCCATAGGCCGGTGGGATTCTTTGTGGACAAAAAGATAAGGCATTATCTTCCCAGCCTGTGGCTTTGTGCTGAGCACAAGGCTAACTACTCATCTCTGCAGTGTGACAGCCAGGCCCTTGGAGTGTTATCATGAATCAACACACAAACCTGACACAGCAGATGGGATGATTCCCACTTGGTGGATAAGGAAAGTGAGCTCAGATAGTCAGCGCACGATGTATTTTCCAGCCAGGAGGGGAAAGCCCAGCATGGATAACTCTACTGACCCAGTCGTGGTCAGTTGCCTCTTCCTGCCATTAGATCATGGCCACCTTTGTTTTCTGCAGAGTTCAAGGACATCCAACACCAAAGGAATCCAAGGAGGTCCATTTGATTGGAGAGCCAGTAGACATAGTAATGTATGACACTGTTTGAAAATAATGTCAAAAATTATTCTCCCCTCCTCCCCCATTGTTGACTTGGCTGTAAATACACATGTGTCCTGGAACTGCATATGAAACCCAACGCTTTCTGCCATGTGCTCTGACACTTCTCAATTCGTTGAAGTGGATTTCTGAAAATAGCCAACTATTGTGGTGATTAAGAAGGGAACTTTCTAGTCCAACCCTGTTTAGGTACTCTGTGCCTCCTGTGCATGCTGCCAAGGGGACACTCTGTGCTAGTTGGTCGTGGCCTCTTTCTGAGCATTCCTGTGCTCAGAGCTGGGCATTGACCTGGAATAGGCTCATGGGAAGACCAAAGGCCATAGTCAGAGAGAGAGAGAGGGGGTGGGAGGCAGGCTTCTGAAGAAGTCTTTCCAGGCTAGGATCACCAAGCAGGCCCTGCAGAATCCATAATCCTGTGAGGACCAAACACGGGGAGCCAGGAAAGTGGGGAACCCAGTTCTCAGGAAGAAATGATCTGGGTATCTCCATCCAAGACCTGCAAAGTCACTTAAGTTAGAAAGATGTGCAAGTCGAGGCTGGGCCTTAGCTATGGGACAAGGATGTGCAGAGCTAAATGGAAACTACAGCATTTACAAACATGGGTAGTTTGTAAGCGTTGGTTGTTGCTTGTTGATTATTTTAACATTTTCTTATGGTTCATCCCTTTATTTATTGAATAGTGTGATCTGCCAAGAGATTCTCCGACAGCAGTTGCCAGGGAGTAGAGGAATTTTGGCAGATTTCCAATTCTTCCCTCACATAGCACTGTAGACTGGTGGGGCATTTGGGAGTTAGATGTGATCAAAGAGTAATGTGATTCAGCAGTATGGAAGATGACAGCCTGAATCTCATGGACAGATGTGTTGGGATGGGGGCCTGAAGGCCACAGCCCACAATGCACACACAAGCCAGGCAAGTGCAGGATGGTGAGCAGGGAGCATGGGCAGGTTGTGCCACAGACTACAGCCTTGGCTAAGCCGTGACAGGGGTAGTGGTGGTAGCTTCATGGATGGGCTGGGGGTGTGGTGTGACTGGGGAACAGCAGGGGAAATGAGACTCCTCAGAAAAACCAAGACTTTGCAGGTAGTAGTAGAGGGTCTCTGGTGGATTAGATTAGCTAGAACCTTGTTCATTGACAAATGTGGAGATGTAGGAAGAAAGACAGGCCGGGGAAGAGGATGAATTTGGAGATAGACAACTGTCTAGAATCTGGAGGGCAGAGGAATGGCAAGCAGAAGGAAGCCTGGGTACATTCTGTTCTCTGGGTCCCGGCTCTGCTCTTTCCACACTCACATGTCTGGAGCCATCCAGGACATCATAAGCTAGCTGCACAGCAGGACCCTCAAAGTCTGAACAGGAAGAGCTGGTGTGACAGCCTCACGCTGTTCTGACCCTGCATCTGGGTGAGCGGTGGAAGTCACTTGAGTAGGAGTCAGACTGTGCACACCAGCACTCCTCTGCTCTGTGTCCACAGGCAGAACATGGAGCTTCTTTGTGTTTCAGCCACCTCTTTGAGAGGCTGGAACCACAGCGTCTTCTATAAGTGATGTCGGCTAGCGAGTGTCCTCTTCCCATGAGAACACCCTGAGCCACCTAGCCAACAGGAAGGCTTAAGAATGAATGTATCCATTTATAAAGTGTATAGCTTCTCAAAGAGGACCTGCACCTGGCTCCACCTACACTCCTGTTGAAGGATACCTACAGTGTCTGTGGAGACCTAGTGAGTGCCCTATGCAGCCCCAGCCCTGTCACTCATGCTGACTCAAGCACATCCATAGGTTGCCCCTTCTTTAGATCTGTAAGGAATGCCAAGGTCACTGTGAACTGTAGATATGTTAATAGTAGACTAAAGACTTCCCTGTAACTGAAAGGTTAACATGACTTAAGGATTGAAATGTAAAATTAAGCTTTTTCTGAGTACTTGTAAGTACAAATCTGAGCCATCCCCAGAAGACTGTCACCATCCTGCTTGGACTTGAAAGTGGAGTAGATGTCTTCTCTCATTCTGAAAAATCTCACAGTTTTCAGCCTTCCTCCTTGGGTGTAACATCAGGAGCGACTCATTACAGCCAATAGACACCAAAAACTATGGTCTCTGCAATGCCAACTTGTTTTCCATGATGTTCACAGATGTGGCAAGTCAAACAGGGTTCAGAACCTGAGGTGATTACAGCGTGTTATATGGTGGTGATCGCAAGAAATTGGTGATCAGAAATCCCTAACAGAGAAGTGTGATTTAAAAAATGTATTTTGTGATATTAAAATACATGTAAAAGTTCTCAGCCAAGAGTGGTGGCAGATGCCATTAATCCCAACACTCAGGAGGCAGAGGCAGATGTATCTCTGTGCATTTAAAGCCTGCCTGGTCTACATAGCAAGTTCCAAGACAGCTGAGGCTTTATAGTATAATCCTGTCTCAAAAGTACGTCTTTTTATTGCTGCCATTTCATAAAACAGTAGCTTAAAATTAGGGGTAGAATGTCGAAGAAATGAGGAAAAACCCAAAAGTAAGTCACTGAGTGGTTCCAAGGTCCCACCCATAATGGGATGAGCTGCTTTTGAAGGGACTTCACAGCCTGTCATAGGGCAGAGTGAGCCTGCAGATCTCTCCAAAAAATAAAATAAATAAAAATAAAAAAAAACAAGCAGCCAGTAGCTGTGTCCTGTTTCATATGCCTGCTGCTGGGAGCAAACTGGGAGTGTAGTCAGATGGCATTATGGCTGGCCAGCTCCAAGAAGACACAGCACTCTAAGCGTCCCATGAGTCCTCTTCAGTGTGTGCATGAGGAATGCCAGGCTTAGCAGTGAAGGCCATGCAGCAGGCATAACTGAGGTGACTGTATCTGCAGCACCCTGAAAGTTATTGATTGGTTCCGTGTTTGTCATTTGGGGAACACTGTTGTAAATGCACTGTCACCCAGTGTGACCATGTACAGGCAGGTGTATGCATATGCATGTGTGTGTACACTTATACATGTGAATGTGTGTGCAACAGCAATCAATAACTACACATTTCCCAGTGCCTCACAAACACCCAAAGAAGATTGCTTACAAAAAAATATGTCTTTTGAGTTCTGAGTGCCATATAACTAGCCATGACCTTACATTTTTTTGTATTTACACGTTAAATACCAAAATGGCAAATCATATAATTTCCTTTGAGCCCAAGATCCCTTGCTACCAAAACAGTGATGACGTCTACCTCAAAGGCCCATTGTGAGGTTTGGAGGCTGTCTGTGGAAAGTGGCTTTTATGTACCTGACATTTATAAAGCCCCCACTGAGTTCCTACTATAAGATACTGGATTTCAGCATAGATTGGGGTTTTGCTGTTTGCCTAGACACATTAATTTATGAAAAATACACATTAATTTAATTATCGTGTTGTAGTGAGGATATGGAGCAAAGCCGAGGACTTGCGGGGGGCTGAATTCAGGACTCAGGTATCAAACTCATGTCCTCAGGCTTGGCAGCAAGTACCTTCACCCTCTGAACCATTTTACCGACCAACAAACTAATTTATAATGACTTTGATGAGATGCATGATGTTAACTTTAACTTTAGCAATTTAGATCAAGAAACAAAACAAATAGATGAAAAACGTGTCACTTCCCAAAAGAGATGCGACAATATCTCCTTAACTACATTTATGCATTATCCCAGTATTTTATAGTTTTTCATGAAGAGAGGAGGCAGCTCAGTGGTAGAGTGCTTGGATCCTAGCACCCATGTAAAATCCAGGCATGGCAGCAAAGACCTGTATCCCAGCAGTGGCAGGGGGAGAGCCAGGGGATTCTCTGAGGTCTCTGGCTAGCCAGTGCAGTTGAATTGGCAAGCTACAAATTCAGCAAAAAGTTTTATCAATGATAATAATAATAATAATTTAGAGAGCAATAGAGGAAGACATCAGACATTGACATCTCCACATGTGTGAACACAGCTGTGCATGCACTATCCACATATATAGTTTTTTCAAGGGGAAAATGGAAGGGTCTGTGGCCAAACAAATTTGAGAAAAGATGATCTAAGCAAAGTTTGATAAGTGTGTCTAGTTCCTGGAATTCTTCAGCCATTTTCCTGCTAAGTCAATAGTTGATCCAACAAGTTTAATTTAGCCAGATACATTGTGTACATAATTCTGACTGCCACTCTTAGAAAGAAACTGTGTGTGTGTGTGTGTGTGTGTGTGTGTGTGTGTGTGTGTGTGTGTGTACCTACCTGATGTGTGTACATGTATATACACACATACAGACACATGTACACAATATACCAAGTCTTAGAAATAGAACTCACCAGGAACTGCCTTCAAAAGAGAGCACAAACATGGAGATTTGGTGCCATTTATGAAGGCAACTGCCAAGGAATGCCTACAGAAGTCTAGTAGTTCCTTTTGGAGCAACAGATTTTCCTATCCAGCTTGTTGATTGAAAACTTTTCTGGATACTTTCTACGATCAAAAACAGAGCATTTGAGGTGCAGTCTACTAGGGAGGAAACACACCGCTCTTGTGGAGATAGGTACTCTGCCCGGAGATGGTGCCATGTGGCTGAAATTGTGGACCAGCACTACTGAATGGTTCTCATGTCTCTAGAATGTCTTAAGGTATACTTCCAAGCTGTTGAGCCCTTTGGAGCTTGTTCACTGTAGTTCAATGTGATGAAACCCTGAGTTGTGACCCTTGAGTTCAGAGGTCCTGTTCTAAGTAGTGACTTCTGTTACCAGTCTGAAGATCAAGATAGCAACTAACTAGTGGTTTTACATAATAATATGTGTTTGAGAATATCACTGAACTCTTACTTTGTGATGATATTACAACCTGGCTTTCTTTTTGCCTTCTTTATTACAGTTGCATATGGGGCTGATGGCTTTAGGGATTTTCATGCAATAATTCCCAAATCTTTCTCCCGTAAGTATATGCCTTGCTTCTAGAAAACAGTAGCATGTATTCATTTCATGGTCTGTTCCATCACACGAACACCACAATTTGCATGTTCTGTCATCAAATGGTCGCCATTCCTTTTATTAACTACTCACCATCGGGCACGTCATTGATACAATAAAGTACAAAGGTAAAGGGTGAGGGGTTGTTTGATTGGTTTTGGTTTGGGTTGTGAGACAGGGTCTCCCTATTATCCCTGGCTGGCTTAGAATGTGATGCCAAGGCTCATCTTCAGTTTGCTGTGATCTTCCTGCCTCTGCCTCCCTGGAGCTAGGCACACTCATTGCCCAGCTCACCAGTCAGGCTTTGATAGTGAGAGGTGTAGAGAGCATGAAAGAGAATCAATAGTGAAGAAGGAGCTAATGTAGTCACAGTGGGTCTGTCACTGAGAGTCAGCTCAACAGGGCCGGGATTAAAGCCGTGATCAACAGCTTTGTGGTCCATGCTTCCTGCCAGCATCAAACAAACCAACATCTTTTCGGATAAATTGTGCAATTTTGCATGATGGGTTGGGGGGAAGGGTGCATTCTCCTTCTCTTGCTGGGGAGTGCTAACCTCAGAAGAGAGAAGGAGAAAAACTCATGGGTTTCCAGTCCATTCTTCTGTGGTGGCTCACTGCATGAGCATGCACCCAGTTAGCATGCACGCAGGCTAACCTGCTCTCCTCTGACCTGTTATATCAAAAACTAGATGGTAATTTAATTTTTTTAATGTATTGAGAGTTGAAAATGATAACTATATTTGGGCAACCATAAGGAATAGTTTCAAGAATAGAGAAGGCCTTTTTTTCTTAATACAAGTGAAATTAATACAAAAATGTTACAAGTTGTTAAGCCCGTTAGGTTTTCAGTCTTCTAGACATTGTATCAATAATTTTTTAGTGTTATGAAGCAGCACCAGAAGACAGACCGTGTGGACATCACTTTGAGCAGAAGTTTTTGTGTGCATGGTGCTTCAGGTCAAACCCAAGCAAGTGTTCTACCACCAAACCACACCCTTCGAGCAGCTTGTTGACATTGTACTATTACAACTATACTTTTAATATGAAGTGTCAGTAACAGTAAGGTTAGGTTTTTAATGTCCTGTTAGTGGGTACTATTTGGGGAGCATAGGATTTGGCAGTATCCATCTACCTATGCTTAAGTCCAAAGACTGGATGAACTTACCCTCCCAGAATATAGGAAGCTTATTGAGATGTTTCTCCTGCTGATATTCCTTCAGTTCAGCTTGAAGATGAGAGCTTCAGGTTTATTTCTTCAGTGAAGGCATGTGTGCACACATAAACATTTTTTATATGTGAGTAGACGTGAATGTGTCAGGGCAGGAACTCATGTTAATCATGAGACAACCAATCACATTTTTGGAATGTTTTGATAAGTCAATTGCTCATAATAGTAAGACAGCACATTCTAAGACATGTTGTCATTAAACCTGAGGAGAGGGCAAAGCCCAGCGTAGCCTAATGCCCAGGCAGATGGGAAAGTGCTGGATGTACAAATGACAGTGGCAGATTTTCTGAGACATAGTAGATGTTTTCATGTATTTCATGCCTATATCCTTATAAAAATGAGTTCACAGTAGCACTGTCTCTTTTTCTTTCCTTTGTCCTCTCAGTATCTCTAAGTTATAAGTGTCTTTCTGGAACAAACAGATGGTTGATCTTCAAGTCTCCACCCAACAGCAACCAAACTGTTCTGGGCCAATATTGCCACCTTGTGGTCATGCTGGAGAATTGACCCACAGGCTCCCAGGCACCTCCCTTCTTGAAGTTAAAATAACCTTTTGCCTCCTCGGCCATCTTTGTCCTACTTTGGGTCCCTAGATATCTAATAAAAATAAAAAACATGCTTGAAGCTGCTTCTTTTTTTTCCTCTAATTTTTTATTATTATTAAGATATTCTCTATTCATTTTACATACCAACCACAGATACCCCTCTCCTCCCTTCTCCCCATCTCCCCCAGCCTTCTCCCTCAAACACCCCCCCCCATTCCCACCTCCTCCAAGGCAAGGTTTCCCATAGAGAGTCAGCAGAGTCTGATACATTCAGTTGAGACAGGTCCAGGCCCCTCCTTCCTGCACCAAGGCTGCTGCAAGGTGTCCTACCATAGGCATTAGGCTCCAAAAATCCAGCTCATGCACCAGGGATGGGTTCTGATCCCACTGCCTGGGGGCCCCCTAAACAGTTCAAGCTAAACAACTTTCTCACCTGTCCAGAGAGCCTAGTCTAGTACCATAGGGGGCTCCTCAGTCCACTAGTTTGGCTGGTCATCTCTGTACATTTTCCCAACATGATCTTGATGTCCATTGCTTATAGAATCCCTCCTCTCTCTCTCATCGATTAGACTCCTATTGCTTGGCCTAGCACCCCACTGTGGATCTCTGCATCTGCTTCCATCAGCCACTGGATGAGGGCTCCATGATGACAGTTAGGGTATTCAGCCATCTAATCAGTAGGTCTAATGAGTAGGCCAGCTCAGGCACCCTGTCAACCATTGCCAGTAGTCTAAGGTGGGGGTCATCCTTCCTAGAACTCTGCTTCTCCCTGTTCCCATGGTGTCTTCATGGTATCTCTTTCCTTGCTCTCCCACTCTGTCCCTGTTCCAGCTCAAACCTCCCATTCCTCTATGTTCTCATCCCCTGTCCATTGCCTTCCATTACCTCTCCTTTACCCCCAGTTTGCTCATGTAGATCTCATCTATTTCTCCTTCTCTGGGCCATCCATGTGCCCTTCCTAGGGTCCTTCCTGCTAGCTAGCTGTGGGTTGCAGTCTGGTTGTCCTTTGCTTTACATCTAGTATCCATTTATGAGTGAATATATACCATGTTTGTTCTTCTGAGTCTGGGTTACCTCACTCAGGATGATATTTTCTAGTTCCATCCATTTACCTGCATATTTCATGATCATTTTTTAAATCTGTTCTTCAGTTGAGGGGCATCAAGGTTGTTTCCAGGTTCTGGCTATTACAAATAATGCTGCTATGAACATAGTTGAGTATATGTCCTTGTGGTATGATTGAGCATTTCTTGGGTATATGCCCAAGAGTGGTATAGCTGGGTCTTGAGGAAGATTGATTCCCAATTTTCTGAGAAACTGCCATACTGATTCCCAAAGTGGCTGTACAAGTTTGCATTCTCACCAACAGTGGAGGAGTGTTCCTCTTGCACCACATCCTCTACAACATAAGCTGTCTTCTGTGTTTTTGACCTTAGCCATTCTGACAGGTGTAAGATGGTATCTCAGAGTTATTTTGATTTGCATTTCCCTGATGACTAAGGATGTTGAGCAATTCCTTAAATGTCTTTCAGCCATTTAAGATTCTTCCGTTGAGAATTCTCTGTTTAACTCTGTAGCCTATTTTTTAATTGGATTGTTAAGTATTTTGATGTCTAGTTTCTTGAGTTCTTTATATATTTTGGAGATCAGCCCTCTGTCAGATGTAGGGTTGGTGAATATCTTTTCTCATTCTATAGACTATCATTTTGTCTTATTTACTGTATCTTTTGCCCTACAAAAGGTTCTCAGTTTCAAGAGTTCCCATTTATTAATTGTTGCTCTCAGTGTCTGTGCTACTGGTGTTATATTTAGGAAGTGATCTCTGGTTCCAATGTGTTCAAGAGTACTTCCTACTTTCTCTTCTATCTGGTTCAGAGTAACTGGATTTATGTTGAGGTCTTTGATCCACTTGGACTTGAGTTTTGGGCATGGTGACAGGTAATGGATCTATTTGCAGCCTTCTACACATTGACATCCAGTTATGCCAGCACCATTTGTTGAAGATGCTTTTTTTCTTCCATTGTACAGTTTTGGCTTCTTTGTCAAAAATCAGGTGTTCATATATGTGTGGATTGTCAGGGTCTTCAATTCGATTCCATTGGTCCACATGTCAGTTTTATGCCAGTACCAAGCAATTTTTATTACTATAGCTCTATAGTAGAGCTTGAAGTCAAGGATGGTGATGCCTCCAGAGATTGCTTTATTGTATAGGATTCTTTTAGCTATAAATAAAAATAAATAAAATGTGCTTGAAACTGCTTCTTTTTATGTAAAATTTTCAGCTTTTCTCTGTATATCTCTTATCTCTGACTTATACTTGAAAGCCTAAAATATCAAATATGATTATTTCTAAAAAATATTCTTGATCAGATAGACACCCTATTATTTTAACTATATTTTAAGTGATATTAAGTTATAGAAAATGGTCTAGCTAATGCTCACAATTTGTTTTATTTTGTTTCCTGAGACAAGGTGTCATGTAGCTCAGGCTAGCCTCAAGCTCCCTGGGTAGCGGAGGATGACCTGGGACTCCTAACCCCCCCTTCCCTCTGCCTCCCAAGTGCTAGAGCACTATGGGTGTGTGCCACAGACATACAAATACTGATCTGCATATGCACGGGCATCTCCAATCTTCACTTAATTACCACAGATAAATAGAAATACACCTCAAACATTTTTATCCCATTGGATTTTGCTAACTACTTCTATCCCATTCTCCATTTCAAATGTTGACCATTTCCTTTGCACGGTCCCACCCCAAGGTGAAAGGAGAACTTCAGAATTTTCCCATATAAAAATCTGAGTTCTAAAACTCTACGTGACCAGCAACTCTGAAGATGCATTGGAGAAGAATGGCAGTGAAAGCAGCGTAACATCTGTAAGGCGGAGCCGCCAGTGCGCTTTACACCTCTGCATTAAAAATGTTCAGCTATTCACAAGGGTACGGCACACTTGGCGGCAAAGCCAGGTCTGTGGGCTCCTGTTGGCCTGAGTTCCTTGGCTTCTCGGGGCTGATTCTAACCTTTCCCTAAACGCTAGGGGCTTTGGCACACTTGGGGAGCATTCTCTTAGGACAACGGGGTCACTGGGCTGCCGGTGGTATACCTCTAAAAGACACAATGATGAGACTTTCATTTTTTCCCCCTTGTGAGTAGCATCTGAGTAACAAAGCAGCTTTTATTAGGGGCTCGAAAATATCCATGTTAATATGAGCCACATTTGGGAAACACTCACACCAGGCCTCGTCCACTCTGTCATTTTCGGAAGAGCATGGGGCAGGCTAACCCAGAGCCTTCTGGGGAAAACACTCGCAGGACTTCATTCGTGATCTATATTTAATCAGCTCAGTACAGCACTTTATCAAGTTCCTCATTGTTCTAAGCAGTGGAGTAGTGATAGAGTTTACAGAATAGTTAAAAGTCTATTCTTTATATTCAGAGAGACTGCAGCATTTCACTGAAGGATCATCACAGCCAAATGGTTCTAAATGAGTCCCCCATTTCCATGGACAACCTTTTTGGCCAGGCAGAAATCTGCCAGGTTTCTCCTACTTAGCTAGCACCCGCTTTGCATTTATCCTCAGAGATATGAGGGCCTTCCCCATCTTTGTATAGAAAACACCCCCACACTGCAGGAATCTTAAATTCCTCATGCTGACAGTGTAACTTGTGTCTCACCAAAGCCTTTTCTCTCTGGCTACTCAGTCTCCCTTAAACATCACAGACTTTCCAACTCAAAACATGGCCAGCAATGTCCTCCTCACAGCCACCAAGCTTTCAGAGCTATAGCACTCAGCCGTTGCCATGGAACTCTTAGGCCAGAACATACATAGGGCGTGTTGTGAGCCTCTGCCTTGTTTCCATGACTTATGGTCCTTGCCACACCTACAGGCATCTACAGACACTGAATCTTCTTTCTCAGAAACACAATCTTTCTGATGCTAAAAATTTCTGATTATGATACTTCCTATACTGTGGATCTCTCTCTCTCTTTCTCTCTTTCCCCCTCTCTCTCTCTCACACACACATATACTACACACACAATTTTATATGTATAATTACATATTGCATATATGAATTTTATAAATTGAGTTATATATGTGTAGATATAATTGAAAGTATTACCACTCCACTATAAATCAGATCAAGTAAGTTTGAAATTCTTGCTTTTTGTCTTTAGTGGCCATCCATCTATTTCTTCCCCAAATTGTATTTGGTGCCCACACTGATTGCAGGACAACTTGTGAAGAACTCTCATGCCTTTCGAGCTGCCTTTCTCTTTTGGTTCCATCACAGCTGGTGGCAGCACCATCTTGTAGGGTAGAAATACCAAAGCCTTACTTACCTTCAGTTGCCCTAGTCACACTAAGGTGGGCCCTCGGTGGCTTTGAGGAAGCCCATGGCCTATCAAGCAGCATCCATCACGTGATTCTTCACCTGCTTCCTCCCTGACTTTCCACTCACCCTCCTGAGCAGCCTGCTGGAGTAGAGCTCTTCCTGGAAGCCTGAAGGTCACCGCCCATGCACCCTGCCATCCTGACCTTCTTGGGAAGCACCCACATAGGCATATGTGCCATGGAGTTCCCCAGAGGATTGCACAGGAACTCTACTGTTTTTATTCAAGCAGAAAAATGCTTATGACTGGCATGAGCTTCTGTGCCCCACGTGCAGTGTCCTGGGGAAAACAGGGTCACTTCCCTTTGACTAGCCTCCTTTACCTTCATGGAATCCAGCCAGGCCAGGAATATGCAAAGGGCATCATCCCAGCATGTGTCTTCTGCAGGGTGGCTTTTGTCCAGCTGTGGGTGCTTCTGCTTTATACACTTGGATGCGCCCCTGTGTCTTAGCTTTTGCGGCGGAAGGGCTTACCACCACAAGCTGTGATATGTTCCAGGGAGTCTTTAACTGTGTGGTCTCACTTCAGGGGAAGGAGCAAGATGAATACTTGCAAAATAACCAGAGATTGAGAGAGCAAGTTTGATGTAGTCTGTGTTCTGTCATTATAACAAAAATTCCAGAGGCTAACATATAAAGAATAGAAGTTAATTTAGCTTGTACTTCTAGAGGATGAGAAGTTGAGTGCGGTGTCTGCATCTGGTAAGGGTCTTCTTGCTCCAAAATTAACCCAAGGCATTATGTGGCTAGACAGAGCACAGAGCCTAGACAGAGACTTGGCCTGTCTTCCTCATCTGATAGAACACTTTGTAGTAGGCTTTGTATGACTAAGTGAAATACCCAAGACAAGGAGTTTATAGAGAAATTTGTATTTAGTTCTCACTCTGGGGGTTCCAGGCCAAGGTGGGGGGACTTTGGTGAGAACAGACAGTGGTGATGAGGAGCCTATGTCAGAGCCAATTATACAGCAAGCATTGGGAGAATGGAGTCCCACAGTCCTTTCTGAGGGGATGCCACCAGCCATCTAAGGATCTCCCGCTAAGTCCTGCCTCAGAGCAGGTCCTTACCTGGGAACCAAGCCTTTAATGTATGTATGAGCCTTGGGGAAGTATTTGCCCAAACCATAGCAAGGTGGGTACAGACACTGGTGAATTCGAATCAACCCCCAGAAGATACATAAGACTTCTGATACTCCAGAGCTTGGTGTCATTAAGCACCATGGTGTGAACAGCAAACCTCTCCTCTCTTGCCACATAGATAGGATCTGGCCTCTGAGGGAAGTAAGAAGGACTGCTGATTTGCAAAGTCTTAGATCAGAATCTTGTAGGGAAAAAGTGTTTTTGAGAATTCCCCATTACAGAATTTCTCGGTGTTATGCATGGGCTGAGTTCAGCCTCAGAGTACACTCTCACTTCCGGGACCTCAGAGCCCATGTTCTGGTTTGTACAGCACGTTCCATTGTCTGTCAGCAAGTCTACCAAGAGCTAATGGGATAATATTGGCAGTAAGTGGGCACTGGGGACCGCTGTGCGGCAGTTGCCTCCCAGCTAGCTCCACCACTCTCTAGCTGTGTGACCATAGCAAGGTCTTTGACTGAACTGTACCTCGACCACTACAAAATATGGAATGGTAATGGCATGCCCTTGTTGAGTTCTTGTGAGGTTAAATGGCAAGTCCATTAAATGACCAGAGGTCTTGTACAAGGTAAGTGCCAAAAACACTGTTGGGGGCAGGCAGAGCCTTGTACTGTGGAACCACGGTGTGGGGAGTAGGGATGGCATTTGCTGTGCCCCAGTGCCAATCCCAGTTATCTGTTACTTGCCTCAGTTCTCTCGGGCTGGCCAGGGCTGTGACAGTTCCTGCATTTGTAGATGAATAATCAAGGCATAGAGAAGTTAGGTGGCCTGTCTAAGATCTCTGCACCTTCAAGTGAAGGAGCCCAGCCTCCAGCCAGCCACTTTTCTCTTGGTGTCTGGACCTCAAATGTCCCAGTCAAGAGGACTTTGGTGAATAGGATCATCTAGCAGGCTGTGAACCAGGAAGGCTACTTAAACGGGATAGTCTCCATTGTAAAGTGACCTTGGATCCATCAAGGGTCCGTTCAAACACAAGGCTGAATTCATCCCAGGATCTAGGAACCAGCAGGGCTGGGGAATCCAAGAGTACACACTTCAGACATTCATGGACCATGCCCTGGCTGCTTCTCTGGGGACCAAACTTTGAGAATTCTTGACTGAAAATGCTGTTCAACAATTATGTCTGTAGGGGCTGGAGAGATGGATCAATGGTTGATAATAGTACTTGAGACTCTTGCAGGGGACCCAGATTTACTTCTAAGTACCCCTCTTTGGTGGTTCACAACAGCCTGTTAACCCTGGTTCTGGAGGGTCTGACCCCCAAGCCTGCACATAGTGTGTGTGCACGCATATAAGCAGGCACTCCCACATACTCACCAAATAAAACCAAAATAAGTGTTTCTTAATTATGTCAGATGATCACCACACTGCTTATTTTACTCAGAAAAACTTACCTCCCTAACTCTTATGAGCTTGTAAAAACATTGAGAGAAATTACAACTTCTGACATCACTACAGTTTCTACTGGCCATTGCATGTGGGATTCATCACTGTACCATTAGTGTTTCAGGAGAATGTATATGCAATGTGTTATATTTTCTTTTTAAAAAAAAAAATTAGGTGAATAATGAAACTGTATAACTTATGCAGGATCAAAAGCTGGTTTTATCTTTGTTATCCTACAAACATCTACGTTTGAAAAACTCTCACCTGTTACATACAAAGACTGTTCCAGCTAACCCTTTAGCAAATGAAGGAGATGTAAGAGAGACACTGCTACCCTAGGGCACAGGTGGAGGTATGCCACTATAAGATAAAAGGGAAGCCAAATGCAAAGACAATGGAACTTGGAAACGGGAGCTGGGGTCAGAGCTCCAAACAGCAAAGATTCGTTCTCAATTCATTGTGCGTACTTGTAAGAGGGCTTTTGGGGGCTTGAAAACCACTTCTTACTAATTGTGCTGATGCTCACCAGTCCTAGAGAGGCTGACTGTGTGACCAGATATCCAGTCACTCCCTCCTGCCAGGTGTTCTCATTGTGAGCACATAGGTTCAGCTCCATGTCCCCTGCCGCCCACTTCCAAGGTCCCACAGCCCCCACTGTATCATGATCTCTATCAATAGCCTCTTCCTGCTTTACCAGATCCTGCAGGTGCCAGCCACGCTCTCTGGAGGCCCAGTGTATGCAAAGGCGGGCTCCCGGCCCTGAGGTATGGGCTCCGAACTGCTCGGAAGCTCCGGTTGTCTATTTGATGACTTGCTGCTGCCGTTGTGTTGCTGTCTTGTGACTTATTTTTTTTTGCCATGCCACTGAGTGGGCCTCCTGTGTTATCTCTTTCAGCCAGTAATGTTAAAGTAGAGACTCAGAGTGATGAAGAGAATGGGCGTGCCTGTGAAATGAATGGGGAAGAATGTGCAGAGGATTTACGAATGCTTGATGCCTCAGGAGAGAAAATGAATGGCTCCCACAGGGACCAAGGCAGCTCGGCTCTGTCAGGAGTTGGAGGCATTCGACTTCCTAACGGAAAACTAAAGTGTGATATCTGTGGGATCATTTGCATCGGGCCCAATGTGCTCATGGTTCACAAAAGAAGTCATACTGGTAAGGCCCGGCATAGTTTTCCTTTAGTTCTCAAGAGGTCCTGTGGGTGCTGAAGGAGCAAATTGGACTGTCACACACTGGGGATGCATCGTAGTAGGAGAGCACCTGCCTAGCACATTCGAGTCCCTAAATTCAAAGTGCAAAAGGAGGGTGGAGAGGGGCATGTGGTCTTGAAGCGTGTTTCCAGTTGACCAGCAAGGCAGCTGTTGCACATAATTGGCTCCCAAGTTGTACAACTTTCTTATTCTAGGGCAGTATTTGAAAGATATTCTCAGCATGTGGCTAATCAACCCCATAAACAAAAGAGAAGGTTAACAGCATATGCGTGCCATTTTCTGAGGGCCTGATATACTCACTGAAAAATCTCAGCCACAGTGTTGGCTTTCATAGATAGTGTCCATCCTTCACAAGATCAGACCAAAATCTAGAGACAGACCAAAACTGACAAATTTCCCTTAGAGAAGCTATAACTAAAATACTTGTTTTGGTCTTGTTGATACTCGGGGCTCTCTGTTCAGAGGCATTAGTGAGTGGTGGCCAAAGGTTTTTCAGAAAGGGTGCTGGTCAGTTTGAGATGTTTACCCTGCAATCTGAATCTCTGGGTCAACTGGCCGGGAGGAACTATCCACCAAACTCCTCTTGTAGTGGAAGGTTTGCAGGAGGCTTTGGGAGAAGAGAAGGAAATAGTCTGTTCAAAAGTGAATAAATGTGGACTATCCAGTGTTCAAGAGCTGTGCCTACCCCTGCCATTGGCAATGTGGGAAGCCTTCCCAGCTTCAGTTGGCTACACTACCCCTGTCCCACCTCATAAACAATCATGTTTATGAACAGTCAGCTACTTCTTCAGCATAACTGTCATACCACCATCACTAAGGGCACTAAAGAGGCTTCGTATAAAACATTAATGCCCTTCAGTGCATTTGTTTTGCATGCCATAAGGTTTCTTTAGAACTAAAGAGAAACACCACTCTTCCTTCTGTGGAAGTTTCTTGAAAGGCAGGTATAACCTGGTGGGTTCACTAACTCTCACAGCCACAGAAAGCATACATGTAAAACTTAGACACCCTGAGCCATGCCTATCTGTGCTCTGGGTTCTTTGGGGCCTGAGAATGCTGGATCTGCTACTGCAGTATCCAGCAGGGAGAAGAAAATCAAACAAAAACGAATGAGAGCAGGCTTTCTACACCATTTCAGAAAGGTGAGGAGGAGGGCTTGAAAATGACAGCCTTGTCTTTTTCTTACATGGGGCCCAACAAGTGTGCGTTATCCAAAAGTAGTCAAGAGCTAGGACATGCACGGAGCAGAAATGCTGTCGTCAAGGAATGTAGGTATTTCTAAGGATGTGATAAGACATATGAGTAGAAGAAGTTTCTAAAAATGATATGTTCCATGTATAATATATGTGGAAATTATATATAGGGTGATTTTTTTTTTAGTAGATGTTCATCTTCAACAAAAGTTTAGCTTTAAAATTAGGCAAATTTGGCTTTTCTGAAGGGACCCATTAGCCCTCAAATTACCCATTGAGATAGACCTGGCACATCCAGTCCTAAGGAAAGCAAATGTGAAGGTAATCTTGCTCTTGCCTTCTGTGATATGGTGGAAATTAACATGGAGGTAAACTACTGTGACAGACACTCAGCCAGTCTAAGGCCTACAGTAATACATTCCTGAAGAGGACCGAACCTCAAGTGAATCAATTTCCTGCTAACGCATCTAAGGCTGTGCAATGGAAATTCCCTTAGATAGATACCTGATTAGTGAATCGAGTTCTGGTATACCAAATTGCCAAAATATGACTGCCTGCCTTGATTTAAAAGGGGGTGGGGAGCGGGATGATTATGTGTAGTGAAGAAACCTGCCAGACACAGATCTGGGAAGGTGCCTGATGTTTGCTACATACTTTCCCCAACAAATAGTGACTAAGACCCCATATGCTAAGCTCTTCAATTATGGGACAGATAACTTCCAGAAAGAGGTGCATACCACCACTGTGTCATCTTGCCTAGTCCTTCACTTTAAAAACAGGAAGAGATCCCACACACACACTCGAGTTTGCTCATGGCTGACTCCACAGTCTATCTTAGTATATGGGAATACACAAAGCCACAGGTAGAAATAAAGACACTGTGTAGCCCACTAGCTTTGAATAACTAGACAGGACAGACAGGTGGAACGTGTCAGCAACAGTCCGTGCTCTCCATTCCTACGTTTACAGCAAGTAGTTAGAGTACCGCCCTGGGCCTCAAAGAAGCTCGGAATCTTGAGAAAATACAGGTTCTAATTCAGACCCCAGGAGAGTCTGGAGAGCAGGCATTCCTAAGCAGTCCCCAAGAACACTGGACATGGATCCGTGATAGTCTCTGGGGACATTCTGTTGAGGGACAGACAATGAGCAGAACCACCAGTGTGGCCTCTCAATTATGCAGGATATGATGCCCCAGTGGACAAGCCAAGGTGTCTCTTCCCACTGCCCATGACAGAATCATCGAGACCCATGGCTTCCCTTCCCCTTCTCTGGTAAACAGAGACCTCAGGGGCGTGGTCCCAGTTCTGCTCCTCTCCCTAAGTCAGGCTCCACTGCTGCCATTTCCTAAATGGTTTATGGGCACCAGTGTGTCACTTCCCCTTGGGTGCTCAGGTGGCTTCATAGCTGATTCAAGTGCCATTACCTCGATGTCCCCACCAGCATCTTAGGGTGAGTGTGAGAACCGTCCTGAGGCGGTGGGAAAGCTGCAGGAAGTTGTAGAGGGCCCTGGCCATAACTTTATTATTCTCAACAGTAAAGAGTGACCTGAGAAGAATAAAAGACTCTGGCTCACTGTGGTCCCCAGCCCAACAGGCGCTGCCACAGGCATGGTAGCTGCACATCTATTCATTCTTGTACTCCATACTTTTTAAAAAATCTACCTTCTGCAGACATGCCCTTTGAAGTTCTATCAGTTAAAAAAAAAAAAAAACAGGAAGATATTATTTATTTACCCAAGTAAGTTATCCAAAAGGTCTCAAACGTTGTGCAGAACACCTCTTCATGACAAGTCTAGAGTGCTGGGATGAAAATTAAATTTAGAATGTGCAATAGCTAATTCCTCATCCCAGTTAAATGTAAGTAGATAGAAGCTTAGAGAAACTTGAACTCAGATACACCATCAAGCTGTTGTCCTTCAGGAAACAGGCCATGATCACTGGCAACAGAGAGGGACATGAACTGTGTCTTACTCTCCAGCTCTTTGGACACATCTGCTTATGTTTAACACCTCTGTTGAGTGGAGTAGTGTGTGGTCCATTTGGGGAATGTGGCCTTCAAGACTCCCCACCATGGGCTATACATTCATGCCCAAGCAGTTAGAAACCAGTGGATTCACAGTAAGCCTGCCTTACCTTGCCCTGTGGCAGGGATTAAGACACCAGGCAAGCAGTCCCCATGAAGGTGCATGGACTGGAGTGAGAAGACAGGTCTCTGTAGAAGGGCAGTGTGTCTCCTGAACAGTTTTTTGTTTGTTTGTTTTTGTTTTTGTTTTTCGAGACAGGGTTTCTCTGTGTAGATCTGGCTGTCCTGGAACTCGCTCTGTAGACCAGGCTCTCCTCGAACTCACAGAGATTTACCTGCCTCTGTCTCCCAAGTGCTGGGATTAAAGGCAGGCAGCACCACCACCCGGCTCTCCTGAACATTTTTGTGACTTGGGCTTTCCCACACAGCCTGAGGGCCTATCCTCTCAGAGTAAGAGCTGTGGGATTAGGCATGTTCCCATTCTGGAGCTGGGTTTTCTTCATACATTAGTCCATGCGTTCAATTGGAGTTGAGCACTTTGTGAACAAATGTCAGCTGAGTGTGCACTTGGGACTCGCGAGTAGACTTAGTCTGACAGTTGGTGAGCTACTTCAACTATCCCTCTCCAATTTCTTTGATTTTAAACAACATCGTTCTGTTAAGCTGAATCTAATCCAGACAAGAATTTTGGGAAACACTGAATACATACTGATTAGTATAAAGACCCCTCTGACTGGTCTACAGTTCATTAAATGCCACTGTAAATTAGCTTTAATTTTTGTGTCTGCACTGCCCACTGAAAAAGACTCAAGAGGTAATTAGAAAATTCAAGTACCAATATAGGCTTTAAAACATTGCCTGGCCTGGGTTTTAACAGTACGGCCTGAGCTCTTCCTCAGTCACCATGGTAAACAGTCTCTTTCCATTACTCAGTTGGGAAAATGTTAATTAGGTATTTTTAACACATTGTTTATTCTTAAGAGAAACATGTCTCGTGACACATGTTTTCATCCATAATGGTCTTTTAAATGTAGCGTCTGTTCCTTAGAAGAAGCGTTTATGAGAAACACGACAAGCCATCATCCCGAGGGTTAAAGGCTGAATTAGTACTAAGACCTGTGACTGCCCAGCAGGACAGTCACACACTCCCGATTCATAAATAGTCATTCCAGCACCTTCTCCAGACCCAGGGTGTAAACTGCAGCTCTTGACACTGCAGGGTCGCTAGCTAGGCGAGCTCACTCACAACCCGAGTAGCCTCCTTGTAAGACTCCTCCAATGGCCGCGAAATCTGTACCTGAAATAGGACTTGTCCAGTCCGGACATGAAAACGAACGTGAAGGATTCCCACGTTGTGAAGAAGGGAATCGGAGGAAGTCTCCAGGCAGCTCCCAGTGCAGGAGCCTGGGGATTCCCTCTGGAGGACAGGCCGTAGCTGCCCTGGTTCTTCTCGTTTTATTCAATCTCTTTCCAATCTCCCTCTCACCCTCACACTTTCTCTGGCTGTCTCTCTCCTGATTTGCCTGCTTAGGGACAGACAGGTAATGGAGAAGAAATTGAAAGGGAAAATACAGGGAAAATGTAAATGAAAAGAAGTTATTATAACTGTTATAATGAAGTGCCTTTCATTTAAATATAAGAATGTAACGCTGAAATGAACTTGTGATCCTGAAATGCATTTTTAATGAGTTCCCTTTTTATTTTGCTGCTTCAGTGGCATATTTTAAAGACCCTTTGAAAAAAGCCACATTAAAAACCCCACCAAATGCCACAACACGCAAAATTGGATATTGGTTTATTCCAAAACTGCTGATCAGGAAGAGTGACTCCTCATCACAAAATGTTGCAGTCACTTTATTTAAATGAGTTTGAATTTGCATTGTGATGTGCCATTCTGATTTAGGGAAAAAAAATTAGATTTTCAGATCAAATTGACCCAGCCAGTGAAGCGTTAAGCAGCTGGCAGGTTGCGTCTAAAAGCCTGGTGTTCTATCAAACCTGCAGCCGGTGGAAGTCACCAAGCCCAGGGGAAACAACTTTCTTGCGGCCGTCCTCCTGCGCAGCCTCGCTCTGTTCTCACTGGGCTCCCCTCTTCCCTTCTCGCCCAGGTGAACGGCCTTTCCAGTGCAACCAGTGCGGGGCCTCCTTCACCCAGAAGGGCAACCTGCTGCGCCACATTAAGCTACACTCGGGCGAGAAGCCCTTCAAGTGCCATCTCTGCAACTATGCCTGCCGCCGGAGGGACGCCCTCACCGGCCACCTGAGGACGCACTCCGGTAGGTCTCCTGGGCATGGCAGGGATGCCAGGTCCTGGCCATCTCAGTATAGGGGCCCCAGATCATGTGCTCCATGTTCCCAGTCACTGCCGGCCCACTCTTCCCAGACCACAGCCCTCTGGGGTGTTGGCCTTCTACAAGATGACCTGCTCCCCCACCACACACACTGAACCAGAGGAAATAGGTGGGGGATGAACACAGAAGGAAGCCCCACCTCCTTGGTGCATTTCAGGGGAAAAAAAAAAAAAAGCCTTCTCCTTCCCACCACATCGGATAAGTGGGATTTTTCTAAAGTGCACTGCTCATGCCGTTAACTTTCCAAACACATCTCTTTAGTTTCATTGCTTCGCCACACGTATCACTGGTTTGTGTAGAATATGTTGAATAGCAGTAATAGACATAATTTTCCTTGCAAAGAGGACACAGACAGGTTGGTCAGAGTATACCAAGCCAGGGCACACTGCCCTAGCCAGAGAGCAGATCCCATGCCAGAAACCTTTGATGGGCTTTGATGGGACTGGTCAGTCTGGAGCTCTCAACAAACTCCAGACAGCAAAAAAGACATGTCCCAGACACTCTAGAGTCTCAGAACACAATCTACATAAATGCTGGGCCACTGTCAAAACCTTCTCAGCCTGTCACACAGACTCATCTTTGATTAGACGATACCATCTTCTGCCTCCTGGGTGGCTTCTTACACAGTAGCCCCACAAGCCTCCAGGTCTGAGAGAAAGGGACTGTGTCCAGCACCTGTATTATGTTTGCTTGAAATATAGTCAATACAATGTAATGTACACAGGTTGCCCCCATTCCGCCCTGTTGTATGGTGTCATGTGCCACACCGGCTTTAGAAGCACTAGGTCAATGGGCTTTGTCCCTGCCCTCAAAGGGTGCCCTGTCTTAGCCACCCATCACACTGTCATTCATTGCTCAGTGGCTTCTCTGAGCAGCAGCTGCACCCTTAAGACAGTGGCTATGCAGGAGGGAACTCCTCAGTCCACATCCTTCCCACTGCTAACCTCTTCCCAAACAGGAAAGATGCAGTTCATGGTGCAAGTTACCCATCTCTTTGCCCACATTTCCTAAGCCCTTCAGCAGCATCCTATCTATGCATGTGTGGCATGGTAGAGCACTAAGAGTTCCATAAGAGGAGAAAGAAAAGACAGTCTAACCCAATAGGAGGGTCGGGAGAGATTCCCATCACAGAAGGGCTGGACAACATGTTCAGCCCAAACTGAGTTTGCTTTGGGGGAACTCTAAACACGTGAGAGTGGAACATTACTATGGTGCAGGTTTTAATGGGTGTTGGCCAGAGCTGGTTTTTCTAGTTAGTGGTCCCCTCCAGGTGGGCACTCACCAGACAGCTGTAGAGAAAGGAAGGAACCAAGGCCAAGAGTCATCTCCCTTAGTCTGCTCTCCTCCCTGACTGACAGTGACCATACAGGAGACTCACAGAAGCTTATAGCAGAAAGCTGTGGTTGTGGTGAGTTTCTCGGCACTGCCGAGAAGGTGCTACCCTCCTCCACTGAGGAGCTGCTCTCTCAGAGGGTAAGACAGGGGATCAACGCTTCCCTGTCCTAGAGGAGACACTACCTCAGACCTGGGATGGGGTTTCTGTAAGAAATGAGAAGAATCAAAGGCTTCTTGAGGTGGGGTAACATTGTCCATATGTATTAGTGATGAGTATGTGTGCCACACTCAGGGAGGGTGGTGCCAGGGAGGGAGTGGCATACAGATCTGTGTGTAGGTGTCAGGTGTGAGGATTGTACAGTCCACACCATGCTAGCAGGTGACTAAGAGAAAGCAGCTGTCCATCTATCATTTATGAAAAGTCACGTAGGCACAATTGACAAGCACCGTGCTCTCAGGTTGGCATCAGCACAGCTTCCCACGCCAGTGGAAATTCGAAGACTTACTTTTAGGTTGACACCAGCATTATCACCCTTTAATTCCTGGTTTACAATATAGATCTTTCCTACATAGCCATCCTTAAACTGCAAGGTAGCAAGATGAAATCTGGTGAAATTGGTGCAGGCTTTGTGTTTCGCTTCCATGCTTGCCCACTGCATTGGAGGCATGATGGTGTCCTCCTCTCTGTGGGGCTAATGATGTGAGCAGTTCATAAAACAGGTGGTGGGCTCCTGACAGGTTATCTCTGGCATAGGATCACCAGTGAGATAGTAAGACAGCTATCATAGACCTGGGTTGTTGATGACTCTATTGTCTGAAAATGCCCTTGATGCCACAGCTCTGGGAGAAAAAAAAAGACTGTGTTTGCTTCTTCTTTCTTTACTAGATTGACAAGACTTCAGCCTTTGTCTGCAAAGGCTAGCAAAGGGTAACACATTTTCTCCCTCTGTGAATGGCCATACCCATATTCCATTAAAAGGTGGGATCAACCATATAGCTTCCCCCTAACATCCGATGGTGGTCTGAGGTTCTAGACTCCAGTACGGTAAGGGAATTTGTGCTGATACTGGAGTTAGTACTTCTTTGGAAACTCCAAGCTTTGTTGGAGACAGTTTGGTTTTTGTGTTCTAGCTGAGAAAAAAAAAAAAAAAACACTGAGAAAAATCAGACACCATACCATTTATACAGGGTGCAGTTTTGATCCACTAAATCATTAAAGTTGTAAATTTTTCAGGAAAGGACATGAAGTAGGTATTTACATTGTATTAATTTCTATAACAATAGAATATAAATATGTAATTTGGGGCAGCATTCATTCCATATTTCATCATTATTTCCTAATGTGTGGGGTGCATCATTATCTCTCAACAAAAATTCTATAAGGACTGGAGAGCTGGCTCATCAGTTAAGAGCACTGACCGCTCTTCCTGATGAGCCAGATTTGATTCCCAGAACCCACATGGCAATTCATAATCATCCCTAACTCCAGTTGCAGAGCGTCTAACTCCCTTTTATAACCTTTGAAGGCAGGCACTAGGCATGCAAGTCGTACACAGATATACATGCAGGAAAAACATCTGTACACTTAAAATAAAATCTATTTTGAATTCTGTAGCTGAAGATTTGTTTTCCATGAGAACTTCATAGCATCTGATCACCTAGAAAAGAGAGAGCTAAGGAACCTCAGATGTAAACCAGTTACCAAGCATTCCTATTTGCATGGCTTTGTATCATACTTTGAAATATATTAAGTCCAACAGCATGAGAAATGCAATGCTGACATGGGGGTGAAAATCTATATTCCTCATCAAGTAATTGGAGAATATTTTCTCTAAAATTTATGTTTACTGAAGTCTTTAAAAATAGGTGTCATATGGACCCTTTGCTAGTCTTAGCCTGAAATAATACTAAAAAAAAAAAAAAAAAAAAAAAAAAAACCCACAGGGAAGGCTAAACTAACATAGAACAGCATTGTTCCACATAGAAGCCACTAGCCATATGTGACACTTGAGTTTTAGTAAGTTAAAATTAAACAAAATTAAAATGTTTGTCCTCTGTGGCACTAGCCAGACTTGTAATGTCCAATAGTCCCATGTAGCTGGTGGCTACCACACTGAACAACACAATGAATGCCACACTGAACAGACATGAAAAGAACACTTAGAGCATTATAGTGAGTTCTAATGGACGGGGATGATCTGGAAGTTTTATCATCCTAGTGTTCTTTGGGGATAAAACAGGGTTTCCAAAGGCTCCAATGTATTTTCCTATGCAAAATACATTGTATATTCTCCATGTATATGAAAATACAGTTTGGTTTATTCATATCACTTTTCATTTTGTATTTTCATATTGTATATTCTTACGCAAGATAGCATGTACTACAAATGTAAAGTACATTTGTATGATATAGAAAAATACAATTTGGAAATATTCATTTTATTAAAGCCTTTTCCTGCCATGGTTTCTTAGAGACGTTGAGTGACCTCATTTGGCCTCCTGAACTTTATCACTTCATTCCATTAGATGTTGTCCCAATGAGGGGTCAGACCTGGGGGGAGGCCCACCCTGGAGGTGATACGTGTAGTCTCCTCAGGTTTCTGTCCACACTGCGGCCCTGCGACGGTTCACTTTTTCCCCTTACAGGACACACATCAGTGGTTTAGAAAGGACTTTGGGAGTCAGAGTGATGGATTAAAGATAGAACAAGAGTCATGAGTGCCTGGTGCCATCAATGAGTCCTGGGCATTAGCCTTTTTTTAAATTCATTCATTTTGCTTCGGTCCCTAACAGTCATAGCTCTCAGAGAGTACATTTTTTTTTATCTTTTTTTTTTTTTTTTTTGTTATAACTGTATTGCATGCATTCCCCTTACCCAGAAGGCCAATGTGTGATTGGAGTCTTAAACTCAATTGTGTTTTCTGCAGTTGGTAAGCCTCACAAATGTGGATATTGTGGCCGGAGCTATAAGCAGCGAAGCTCTTTAGAGGAGCATAAAGAGCGCTGCCACAACTACTTGGAAAGCATGGGCCTTCCAGGCGCGATGTACCCAGGTAAGCACGGAGGCTCCCTGCTGAGCTGGACCCCCCTCCCAGCACCTGGGGCAGGAGGGGGCTCTGGGGCATGCTTCCTCCAGCCATGCTGTCCAAGGGAGCTTTTTGTCCAGTAGGACTGCAGCTATACAAGGGGCGACTCATTGTGTTCCTCTACTTTCTGTCCTAGGACCTCCTTTACCAGTGGTGGCCCTAATCAGATTCTGTGTTATGGGGTGTTTTTGGTTTGGGGCATTTTTTGAGGGGACGGGAGTGATTTTTAAACCAAAAGGAGTTGGCTGGAGCAATAGATATGTGCTACATAGCTTGCCTGGTGTGCAGGAGGCCCTGAGTTTGATCCCCAGCAACACACACACACACACACACACACACACACACACGGGGAGGAAAATAAAAATAAGCTAGAATAGTGTAATGATTGCTTCTTTGCATTTAAAAGTCCAAATAAGATGTGAGTCTTGGGCTGGAGAGACAGCTCAGTGGTTAAAAGCACTGACTGCTCTTCCAGAGGTCCTGAGTTCAATTCCCAGCACCCACATGGTGGCTCACAATCATCTATAGTGGGATTTGATGCCTTTTTCTGGCATAAAGGCATACATACAGATAGAGCACTCATATACATAAATAAATAATTTTTTTAAAAAGATGTGAGTCTTTTTAAAAAAAAAAAAAAACTAGTAGCTCTTCATTAAGGTCATCAAAGGAGAAGTGATGGGCTGGAACTTAGGATGACTTTGAGTGTCCATACTGGACAGATGAGGGCAGAGCTTGTTGGAAACCCTGGCAGTCATCAGCACTGAGGCTGTGGCAAGAGTGCTGAGATGTATACTAAACCCTACCTTGTTGTGAGAATCAGTTTCACCCTGAACTTCTGGCGTGTCCTGACTGCTGGCCAGGTGACTCGGGTGGCTGCGGTGATGGCTTCGAGCTCCAGCTCTTTCTTAAGGAGTGAGAAATGACTGTAGCAAGAAGCAGCTGTGACCTCAGCACAGCCACAGAGGCAGCCGCCAGCATTTCATCACACTGGGTTCTGCCTGCCTCTGCCTTATGTCACATTAAGATACACGAGACGATCATAGACCCCTGAGCCAGCGTCAGCCAGCTTCCCATTGCTGTAATGGGTGTCTGAGACAACCAGTTATAAAAGGAAGACAACTCTCCCTGGAATTTTGAAGATTTCAGTCCATGGTTGGCCGGCTACCTTGCCTTGGGCATACCATGCTGGAAGCATGGGTGCACTGAAATCCCCTGCCTGGGAGCAGGGTGGGAGAGGGAGGGAAGAATATGCTCACAAGCCAGGGAGAAAGAGAGGAAGAAAAGGCTAAGCACCCATGCTCCTCTTTGAGGACAGATCCCAGTGACTTAAGGACCTCCCCCACGACTCCACCCTCAAGGGTTCCAGCACCTCTTACTTGGATCACCCTAGAGCCCAGGACTCCAACATTTGGGCCTTTGTGGGCCACTCCAGTTCCAAACTGGAGCTGCCAAGACCATGTTTATTTCACCCCTCCAACACTTACCTTGTAGACATGCAGTGAGTGCTGGGTTAAAAACCTTGGTATTGGGTTGGGGATTTAGCTCAGTGGTAGAGCGTTTGCCTAGCAAGCGCAAGGCTCTGGGTTCGATCCTCAGCTCAAAAAAAAAAAAAAAAAAAAAAAAGAACCTTGGCATTGACAGGCTCCAGAAATGAACTTTAGTGTAAGTCCTGCCAATAAACCTGTATGTTCTTGATCATCTCCCTCTCCTGACCCTCCATGTCCCTCAGGTCACCTCATTAACTCCCAGACTTATTTACGTTGAATCCATTAAGTAAAAACTGCCTGGCTCAAGAGATGTAAGAAAAAGTTTGTTTTTCTGAACAAAGTTTTCTTTAGTAAAATGATTGAGGTCACCTGTTCCACTCTGCTAATATCATCATGGGCAAAAAAGAACTTTCTCCTAGGCCTCACATGCACAAAAGACAGAGAAAAAGTGTTGGGCTCAGAGGTATGGTATGGTCTCACCTGAGAGATGGGGTGCCTGCGCTGGTGGCTGAGCCTAGTTCACAGAGAAGGAAAGACATGTATGTAAATGAGCAAGTTAGCTTGATAGAGCACATGTAGGAATGACTTCTAGAATTAGGTTTTATGACTTTCTGTATTTCCTCCAGTTAATCCGACTGTAGGCTGAATGTCGAGCTATTCAACAAGATGCACTCATAATCCACCTTTAAAAGACTATGCAGCAGCAGTGTTCAGCTAGAAATGCAGGTTTTAAAGTGGTATTCACAACAGCAGTGGAAATATGAAATGCATAGGGATGCTGTTGGCATGTAGAGTACAGGGTGAGGGGCAGAAAGCTACCTGGTCATCCCAGGCAAGAAAGAAATGTAGAAGATGAAAGAAGGAGAGAAAGTTGGCCCATCTATAAACACCCTCCCAAATCTAGGCATGATTTAAACACACAAATTGTTTTATGCATCTCGTTAGCACTTGGTAGTCATTTATTATAAAATCTATCTGAAAAAATAAATCAGAAAATTGGCAAGACTAGAGTTACATGAAGATGTAGCCCTGGCTCAAGAAACTCTTTTCAAGAAGATAGAGATAAGGCAGCATAGAACTGGGTAAACCTAGGGTAAATCAACAGGGGCTGCTGAGAAGGAAAATGCACAGGACAGAAACTCTGGCGGAAGAGCTGGTTAAAGGGGGAAGCTGATCACTGTACATTTTCAGCTCCTTCAGTAGGAGGGATGAAGGAATTACATTACAGAAATCCCGCCCATGCAAACTAGAAGGCAGCTAGGTGAGATTATGCAGAAGACAGGCTTGGACCTTCACTAAGGGATAGGAAGATTTGTTATAGAGAAGGAGATAGGGGCTGTAGAGATGGCTCAGAAGTTAAGAGCATTGGCTGACCTTCCAGAGATGCAGAGTTCAATTCCTAGCACCCACATGGTGGCTCACAACCATTTATAATGAGATCTGGCATCCTCTTCTGGTATGAAAGGTTACATGAAGGCAGAACACTATATACACAATAAATAAATAAATCTTTAAAAGAGAGAGAGAGAGAGAGAAGGAGATGGGTTGAACTGTTCCCATATTTCTGAATTTCCCTTAATGACTGCTAGGCTTTCCACCCTGCGTGATGATTAGGAATTTGCTGTGTGGGTGAAGACTGTTCCCTATATAGTTGTGACTTCAGACCCTTTGATCATTTCTGGACCTGATGATAATTTGGTTCTCATGGTTTTTGTTAGAGTTGGTTAAGGCAATCTTGAGAAAGGACCCTCCAAAGGGACACAGTTAATTCTCTGTTGTCCAACCTTGGATGGTGGACAAGTAGCTTGTTGTGGGGTTGAAAAGGTGGAGGATGGGATGTTAGGTAGTTAGTCCCTGGGTCTGCCAGCGGGGCTGGAAGATGAGAAATAGGCTCTTGATGGCACTTTACTAACGTGAGGTTGACAACGGGTACAGCAGCATCTTGAAGTGCAAGCATGTCTAAACTAGCCTTTCTAACTGTCTTTGACTTCAGTCATTAAGGAAGAAACTAACCACAGTGAAATGGCAGAAGATCTGTGCAAGATAGGAGCAGAGAGGTCCCTTGTTCTGGACAGACTGGCAAGCAACGTCGCCAAACGTAAGAGCTCTATGCCTCAGAAATTTCTTGGTAAGAGTTAAATGTTTGCTGTCTCTTAACATACAACTATGCGGGTGTTCTAGACTCAAATGAAAAGTATCTGAAAGTAGAGGAAAGGGGAAAAAAAATCTCACTTTCTGAAAAGAAAGTGGTAAGATTAATATTTCTTAAATATTGAAGTTTTTTTTTTCTCTGATAATTTTCTTCAAACTCACAAACCTTTCACCAGGAATTAGATAGTATTTCACAGCATCTGGAGTCCTTGGTGTGATGTTTCTGTGGCCACTCTGATGACGGGTAGATCAGCCCTCACAGAGCTTCAGTTCACATTTTCCCAGGAAGCCTGTGCAACACTCCCCTCAGAGGGCAATGAGGGCTAATGGGAACCGAACAGAGAATGGCCCCTCGGAAGTTCCAGTGATGGAGTATTGCAGCTGTTTTGGCCACTGACCTGTCCTTGACACTGTGAGGAATAATGCAGAGTGAGCCCTTGTCTGTTGAACCACCATTGCCTACTGTAGATATAGACAAGTGTTTCATGCCCACCAGCTGGGGCAGACATTGTAAGGACACCGACAAAGTTGAGACAGGTGCCTCAATGGAAATCTCTAGCCTCAGAGACAGGCCCGAGGTCAGAGCAGAGACGCTCATTAACTCTATGACCTTGGGGGAGATAAATCAACCTTCCCAAGCTGGGTTCCAAGCTTTGTGTGTCTCATAAGGCAATGGTGAGCATAAAGTGCCCCTACAGCTGTGAAAACTTTTAGAAACCCTCAGTGTGAAGGTCAGCTGCTATTATGGTCAAGAGAGGAAAGCTATGTCCAGGAAAGAAGAGGTAGTGTTTGTGAAGCTGAGATGGGCTTTGAGAAAGGGTCAAGACTTCAGCACCTCGCCATACAGACACCGAAGGAGTCATGGAGTCCAGGCAGAGAGCAGGGAAAAAAAAAAAAACAAAAAAAAAAAAAAAAAAAAAAAAAAAAAAAAAACAAAAAAAAAAAAACTATGCTGTTGGCAGGGTCTGGAACAGGACCAATGGGATGTGATGGAGGGACAGGTATGTTCCCCACTTTGTCCAAGTCCCCACTGGGAAGCACTGGGTGAGGTTGTCCCAGGAAGCTCTGACTATAACATTAATGGTCTTTGAGTGCCATTAAGTGCAATGTGTCTCACTCAGAATCACAGAAAAATCTTGAGTATGTTCTCAGTGGGAACAGCAGCTTTGAAGGTAAATACAGCATGGGTCAGAATTAACTGGAATGAGGAGATGGCAGGAGTACAGGTAGTAATCAAGAGGAGAATGCTTTAGTGAGGAAGGAATGGAGGTTAGGGTGGGGTTGGTGAAGGAAATTGTGGGTTTCCTTGCTTAGTGCGCCATTTGCAGAAAAGACAAAACCAAGTCTGGAAAATAAGGGTTCAGGGTTTGGTGTAATTATTTTCAAGAATGTCACCCTGATAAAGATATTCCATGGAAACTATGCTAGAGAGAGCATGGAACTTTAAAAAAATAGTCACACACACACACACACACACACCCCTTCACACCAGAGTACCTACACTGAGCCAGAAAGACAGAGGTCAAATTCTTGGGCAACAGCCTTCCTCTTACAAGTACAAGTAGGACTCCAGTTTTATCTATTGATTAGAGAGAGGTTTCTCGTGGGAGGAAGAAGGGGAAGAAAGACTGTTAGAAGACACAACAGAAACCACTTATTGGAAATATTGTTTGTGGACTTGTCTGTGCAAATGTGAGCTTGTGAACTGGAAGAAGGAAGGAGATCTGGTTTCCTGATCAGAGAAGGAGGGAGTCTTGGGCAAGGAGTCAGCAGCTGGATGGCTGAAACTGGAGACAGACAGAATCAAGCGCAGGGTCCCCATCTCCCCCTTGTGGCGGGCACTGAGAACCAGAATCGTGGACAGCGTTTGATGGACTGCCCCGGGAAACTGGCAGAGATGAAGCAGCATGTGTGTCCAAGGGTTGTTTTGAGAAGAGCTACTGACCTCAGGAGGCAGGGTGTGACTTCCCCTTTCCGATTAGGAACCTGAAGAATGCCCCTTGCGTTAGTAAGGGCCATCTGCGGCGCCCTAAAGCTTTGGGAGGACTTCAAGCCAAATGGAGCATCTGAAATTTTAGCATGGCTGTCCTGGGTGAATGGGCATTGCCTTGATTCACACGCTTCTGGGTGAGAGGGAACAACAGAAGCGATGAAGCAAAGCTGAGATGAGACAGCACTCTCCAGGGGAGAGGTTAAACCCAGGAGGAAGTGGCATTGTGGGAACGGGAGGACCAGGAGAGCAGAAGTGAGTGTGCAAGGAAGAGCTCCCAGCAGCTGTGTTCTGCTGGTGTTCCCCAGAGGTGATTGGCAGTTCATGTCCTAACCAGTGCCCCTTCCTGCTCTCACAAGCCTGCCTGCCTTCCTCTGCCCTGTCATGGCTTCCTACTGTCTCACGGTTTCTCCATCTCTAAAACAGAAAGAGGTGGCCCTCAAAGGCTCCTCTCCACATTGAGGGTAATAAATATATTATTGTGTTACTAACATGATAGCTAGCTAATATGAATTTTGATGGAAATATTTGACATCTTTCTGTTAGCCAAATCCAACATCCAGACATTACCAGTACTAAATTAGATGAACATCATTGTAGATATATTCCTGCCATGCATGTTTCAGCAGATTAGGATTAATAATAGGAGGATTACAATATAGAGATGTGAAGTAAATGCCTTTGGAAGTTTCCAAATATGCTGCCTCAGAAAGATTCCACCTGCTTTTCCTGCGGATGGATGTATCGGTTTGTGTGCTTAACCTGTTCTTATGCATTGCCAGAAAATACACTCAAGTGACCATGGCATATTAAACATGTCTTAAACTTTAAGAGGTGGCCGATCCTCAAATAAATATTCACTCCCAGAGGGGATTCTACTTTTTAAAAAGAATTACTCTCAGAATAAAAATATCTATTGTAAAAGACATCAAGAGCTATGAATCATTTTTATTTTTTGCTTTTGCATTGTACATCTCTAGAGTATTTGCATTCTATTCAATAATCATTGTTCTTACATGGTTTAGATATTCACCACCATGTATTTTAACAGGTTGAAGAGTCAGACCCAGGCGTCTCAGTATCGTTTCTGTGTATTTTGATTAATCCTTTCATTGAAGAGACTTTACATTCAGGCAACCTTTTGTAGACATTCCATCCCCCCTTTGCTTTGAGTTTGAGGATGTCTGCCTGTCACCTGAGGAGTGTCCTCTGGAGTGTGGCCTTGGGCTGCTTCTCCTTCTCCGAGATTGGTAGAGCATGCCCCATTGCCTAAGTCCAGCCTGATCTTCTTTTCTTTAATATGATTTTACTTTTCTCCTCACATGGTGTTCTTTCCTTGAAAACTGCATTGTTAGAAATTCAGTTCTGGTCATTTTTATTCTAGTGTTTGCTACCTCTAACTCATGTAATAAGTGTTTATTGGATTGAATTTCATTTTGTTTCCTGGAATCTGAAGTCTTCCTCTATTCTGTTGTCTTTTTTTCCAGTATTGCCTTTGAATATTTTCTAAATTTGACTGATTGCATATTCCAAAAATTAAAATAGCTAAAACTAAAAAAAAAAAATTTTTTTTATTTTTATTTTTTATTTTTTATTTTTTACTCCAAATCATGAAATAATTGTGCTGCATTTCCTCTCTTCCTGGAGTTAAGTTTCTTTTTCCCCTAGGATGGACTTACTGATTTGTCTTACTTCCTTTCTTGCCAAAAAATATTTTCACTGTAACCATGACATTTCTTTTCAGCCTGCTCATTCTACTTGGTCTAATGGGGCTTGATTGACATTTCAATGTTCTTCCCACTTTATGTGAGACTTTTTCCTATGAGAACTATGACTTTTTTAAATCCTGAAAGAATGCCAAAGATGGTGTTGGGGGAGTTCAAGTGAGGCAAAGTGTGGCTTTTGTCTTAAAATGTTCCCCTCTGAGAGCTCTCTAGAATTTTTCCAATTTGGTTAAAGCCCTAAAACAGCAGATGGTGCCTCCTGTCTCCACAGGGGACATCTCAGGGCTTCACTTCCCCTGCAGTACAGCTCATCAAGGCCTTTGCTTCCATGCAGGGGAGCCAGCCCACATGCTAAGGTCTCTGAAGCCACGTACTTCCTGCCAGAGGAGCTTTCAGCTCCATGATGACAAAAGGGGAAAAAATCAGCCTACTTACCTGTTTCTGTCAGTGTGAGGATTGGGGGGAATGCTGAAAATGTTACCGACCCCACCTGTTTCTAGAAGTGACATTACTTTGTCTTGCATCTCCTTCAAGAACTTTCTGTTCTTTCCTTGCTCGTAAATAGATGAATGTAAAATAGAAGTAGTAGATGACAGACAGATGATAGATAGATAGATGATAGATAGATAGATAGATAGATAGATAGATAGGTAGATAGGTAGATAGGTAGATAGATAATAGATTTCTTTGAGGCACTGGGGACTTTCGTTTGCTTTCCATTTTTCACATATGGGTAGAGAAACTACGGGTAGATTTGTCACTCCATGCCCATCTAGAATGTATGTTGCTTTCTTTGCAACACCCACTTGTTGTTGAAACTAAGGTCTTGAAACAGCAGGCTTCAATGGTTGCTTAGAAAACCACAGAACCACGACTCGGGGAGAAACAGGAAAGCACCACCTTTGGTGGGAGAACACTTCGACAGCTAGCAGAACTGGGCCCTGGGCCCACACCCTCCTCCAGGGCTAGGCTCCGGCAGCAGGCGGCACGCAAGTGCAGCTGCAGTGAGAATAAGCTCCTTCTGTCTGTGTAGCCAGATGGGTTAGCACCTTGATTTTTAAAAAAAATTACAGGAAAAAGAAAATCTTTGGTTTTAGGAATGCTACGTAATTACCTCCCCCTGGGATGGAGACAGAAACCCTTTCATTGTCTCTACCATCCACCACACAAGGCTTTTGTTCTGTCCAGTCTCTGAGAAGATGTAACTGGACGTATACACTTTTTCTTTCTTTAGCCTGAGGACTATTCTGTGCCAGTGTCAGAGGATGTGTTGCTCTGACACAATGAAGCCAAGTAGTCATGTGGTAAACATGCAGAAGCATGGGGAATATATTCCTGGGCTACTGTTTTTTTTTTTTTAATTAATTAAATTTGTTCATTTATTTTACATCCTGACAAAAGTTTCCCCTCCCTCCTCTTCTCCCATTCCTTGCCCCTGACCTCCTCTCTGCCCCTGTCCATCCACTCCTCCTCTGTTTCTGTTCAGAAAGGGGCGGGCCTCCCACGGGTGTCAACGAAGCATGGCATATCAAGTTGAGCTAGGACTAAGTTCCTCCCCTTGTATTAAGACTGCACCAGGGACAGCCCCGCTCCCACTGCCTAGGAGTCCCTCAAGTAGACCAAGCTACACAACTGTCACAATCCTGGCCTACTATTTAATGGTTGCTGATGTTTTTTGAAGGACTGTGGATAGAGTAATGAATTGTGGAATAGTCTGTCCTACTGTAAATAAAGAGCTTGGGGAAGGTGACGACCTCAATGTCGGTGTGAAAGACACTGGGATCATCTCCTGCCACCACCCCCATCAGCTGCCTTCAGGTACATCCTGACGTGAGCAGCCCTACCCCCTCATCTTTGTACCTCTTCTGTCTGTCCTCTCACTGTGGCTGGGTACATCACTTTCTTCAGACCCTTCACCAGTTCCCATTTTTATTTAAACAAATTCAGTTTGCTAAAGTTCCAGGATATGATCCTGGCTTCCACTTGGACATTGCCTATGCTCCTAGAGCTCTGGCCCCTGGACCTTCACATTGTCCGACCAAAGCTTCAGGCTCCCTTTACCCTCAGCACCTTTACTGATGCTGTCCCCAGCCATGGACACACAAGCCCATGCACCCATCTGGCTCTTATGAGAGGAGAGCCTGTCTGACACTCTGGCAGCAAGCCTTCCTGTACTCGTGGGATTTCTCAGATGGGGATGGAGTCTGCCATGACTACCTAGTGTGTGTCTCCTGCTAGCTCTGCACACCCAAGGATAGGGACCGTTCTCACTGGCTTTCCTTTTGCTCCCACTGTCAAGCCAGATGTGTGAAGGAGGCAGAGTTCGACGTGAAATGTAAAGATTGCATCTGATTCTGTAGGCTGCCTTATGTGTTCTCATTTACCATCGCTGAGAAGATACACAAATGGCTATTCCTGCCAATAGGAATGTAAACAATTGCTTTAATGAATTTGCTGTCAGAGTCATGAGTTCATATTAGACTTAACATTTAGAAGATAAAAACTTTTTTTTTTTTTTTTTTTTTGGTTTATCAAGACAAGATTTCTCTTTGTAGTCTTGGCTGCTCTGGAACTCACTCTATAGACCAGGCTAGCCTCAAAGTCATAGAAATCAACCTGCTCTGCCTCCTGAGTGCTGGAATTAAAGGCTTGTGCCACCACTACCCAGCTAGAAGATAAATCTTTAAAGAAATTCATTTTATTTCATTATTAGAACATTTGCTCCAAAACTAATTAGCCAAAGCCAGATCTAATCTCATCTCCCACTGGTACCAGGGAAGGAGGTTTGTGTTAGCCAGATTTTCCATCACTAAAGAAAAATACCTGAGATGTTCAACTTGTTAAAAAAGAAGTTGGATTTGTAGCTTTGGAGGGTTCCTCTCCAAGACTGGCCCTGTTGTGCTGGGCCTGTGGCAGGGAAGCATAAGTAGGTCATGGACCAGAGATGTTTGTCTTGTGGCTATGAAGCAAGAGGAAAATACAAGGAGGTCAGAGTCCCAGTATCCACTTTGAGAATATAGTCCCCAAAATCTAAGGTCTTCCCATTCAGCCCTTCCTCCCTAAAGAGTCCAGAACCTCCCAACAGCATGCCCCTGGGTAGTCACCAAGCTTCTTTGACATTGTGATAAGATATTGTCATCCACAAATGGATTCAGGCACATTCATAGCTATCTTGGGGTACATCTGGTTTATGAGCCACAGGTTGGACAATATCTGAAAGCATGGGCATTTGGGGACATCAAAGGTCCAGACTGTAATAGAGTTCATGTAGTCCAAAAGCTAATGTGAGAGCTACAACCTTGTGTTCATAGGAGAGCATAAGTTTCTTGAGTCCTGGGTCCAGTCACTGCTGTTTTATGTGGTGGCTGCCCTTTAAACTACTGTCAGCCTGGCTGCTTAGGCCATAGCCCGGGGGCAATTCTGTGCCCCAGACAGTGGCTCTGTTGCTGCCACTGAAAGTAGCTTTAACTAAATCTCTATCATTCTAACCAAACTCGATATTGAAAGGCTCGGGTGAAAAGGTGAGAGCTCAGAGAGTCAGAGTAGCAACTGGCTAACTTTCTCTCTTAGCTGGTGTCCCCAGAAGCTTCTCTCCTTCCACACTGCCCCAGCTAAAAAATTCAGGCTATACTCCTCCCCGCCACTTCCTGTCCACTAGTTGCTAACCCTGTCCTCTTAGCCCAGGTTAATTGTTTTAATTAACACAAATGCAACACATCTTTACATAGTTAAACAAATGCAGCATGAACAAATGCAACACATCTTTACATAGTTAAACAAATGCAGCATGAACAAATGTAACACACCTTTACATAGTTTAAACAAATGTAGCATAAACAAATGTAACACATCTTTGCCTAGTTAAACAAATATTCCACAACATTTCCCCCTTTTTTTCTAAATTAAAAAGAAAGGTTTTGAATTTAACATAGTAAAACTATATACAATAAGAACAGTTATTAAGTAAGAATTACATTTACAATATCCAGTCTCTTTGCTTTTGGCAAATTAGGATAAATCACTCTGTTATCTATCTTATCTTGATGAGTCCAAAGCTCTATACCTAATTTACCTTCTCATAACTAAGGAAAACTGTAACTATAACTATCTAGTCTTCAACTCCAGCAAAGACCCCAGAAGGATATAATATTACCTGAGTAAACAGGAAGTGCAAAGCAAGCAACTTCCAAAAATATAGAAACAACAGAGACATCTGGCTGCCTGGACAGTCACCCAAGGTTCCTCTGCAACACTGTGGCATCCATCTTCAGCCTATAAGCCTAGAGTATCTGGCAGACTTTTCTACAAAACAAGAATCTTGAAGGACTGTCCCACTGTGTCCTGGCAAAGCTTGGCAGTCTCTTTCCTTTGTGTCCTGCATGTCCAGTTTGGATGGTCAGCTATTGTAGCAAGGACAGTTTCTTGCCCAAATGGATAGCTTTGCCACAGTGAAAGCAAACTCCATATGGAGGTTCTTTGATGCCCATCATTCCATTCTTTTTTTTTTTCTTTTTTTTTGGTTTTTTGAGACAGGGTTTCTCTGTGTAGCTTTGTGCCTTTTCCTGGAACTCACTTGGTAGCTCAGGCTGGCCTCGAACTCACAGAGATCCACTTGGCTCTGCATCCTGAGTGCTGGGATTAAAGGTGTGTGCCACCACTGCCCGGCTCCATTCTTTTATGAAGTAGATTGGTGCTGCCCAGGGTAGACATGTCTCAGTCATGAAAAGCCTTAGGTTAGTAAACATCTTAAATGTCATATCTGTAGGTTTCTGAAGCATTTGAAGGTCACCTATCTAAAATATATCTATTTAACCTTGAAAACATACCTAATATAGCTACAAATTTGATTACTATAGATGACTAACTACTAATCTGCATTTCTTAATTATATATTACATTTTTAAGTGAGCTATATAAGCACAACACCCCAAACAAGAGTAGAAATATACATACAGTATAACAAAAATAACTTTAAATTTGTACCAATATACCAAAATCCATACCATTGTAAAATATTTGAGGTTAATAGTTGTCTTTTTATTCTATATTCCTATATCACTCCTAAATGATGACAAACATCCAAAACCCACCAAATGACCAAAAATCACCCACCTCTTGGGAATGTGGGTGTTGTGTTCTCTAGACTGCTTTCCTTGCCTGGAGGCAACAGTATCTCCAGGGCACCCTGAGAAAATTGAGACAATGGTCAAGTTATGGAAAAACTAATTGTAACATTTGTTGTCCAGTCTCAGAACTGTTCCCATGCAGAAGGATTAGCATATACATCACCTGTCTTATATTTTTTTTTCTTGGTTTATTTCTTTATGTCTGTAGCCAAATTTTTCAGGAGGTCTCCCCTGATCAAACCTGATCTCTATTAACGTTGAAGGAATCCACAGCCTTTCGTTTCCACAGGAAACGAAAGCATAACCTCATTTTCTGAATTCCATTTTAAAGTTAAGACATCCCTTAAGTATCTACGCTGATTTAATTCAGCAGTCCCTGTTACAATCCTATCTCTCAGCAGCTATTGTTCACTCATTAGCATTCAAAAAATTCAAAGTCAGCACAACACCAGACAGGATCCACAGACTCCCTGTGTATTTCCCATCTTTACATGGCTTTTTTCCTTTATATTACTTCACTCTCTCTTTAAAGACTTTAGTATTTCAAACTATTTCTTTTTCCTATGACTGACTATACCCATTTTCTTTTATTTCTTAATCACCTATACACATTTTCAAACACACTGTAACCTATCTAGAGTTTTTTGTTTTGGTTTGTTTTTTCTTTATGGACTTGCTTTACTGTGTACCTGTAGTGTTCTGTAGTGTTCTCTGACCATATGAGCCCAACCTTAAACTCACTGCTCGACTTTGCACTAACAGCTAGCTCCACCCTACTCGGGTCTGTGAGAGCCGAGCTTTATGTCCTGCAGGCCTGGCAAAGAGTTGAGTTTAACTGGGAGCTGCATGTAACCATCTCAGCTCTAAGAAGTTGGTGCCCATATTATTTTGGACATTTTTTCTTAGCCTGTTGTTTCTGGTTAACACGCCAGTTGCTCAGGTGCTTGCTATATGTGCCACTGTGCACTACGAGCACCAGGCTCCTAGGAAGCCATCTTGGTTTCTTTTTCCCATCTTTCTCAGACCCTATGTAAAAATACACCTACGCTGGGTGCCACTTATAGTTGGGGTTTTCTTTGGGCCACCAACTAGCTCCCTAATAAACACATGGAGACTTATTATTAATTACGAATGTTCAGCCTTAGCTTAGGCTTGTTTCTTGCTAGCTTTTTTAACTTAAATTAACCCATTTCTATTAATCTATGTGCTGCCCCATGGCTCGTTTACTTCATCTATGTGCTGTCCATCCTGCGATTTGGCCTCCTCCGTGTCTGGCTGGCTGGCCGGCCCCCAGCTGGGGTCTTTCTTTCCGCCTGCCAGCACCATCTAACCTTCCCCTGCCCAACTATTGACCATTCAGCTTTTTATTAGACTAATTGGGTGCCTCAGGCAGGCAAGGTAAAACAGCAACACATCTTTACATAGTTAAACAAGCACTCTATCCTACAACAAGTCACCAATGAATTCTCAGTTTTGTTCATCTTTAGTATTAGGCATGTTTGTAAATAGTAAGTGAACGGTGCCTACCTCCCCGCCTACTCCAACAGATTTTCTGTTTCCCACTTCCAGTTTCTGCTGAGCTCATCACCACTGCTAACTATGAAGCGAGGGTGCATACAGTTGTGTCAATGTATCCATTCTGCTTTCATCATGCACTGGAGTTCATCCACTTTTGAAATATTTACTAAGAAATATTTAGCTTATTATAAGTAATATGTAATCATGTTTTTGAGTACATGTTTTTCTATATTAAAATGATAAATGTAATATAGTATCTTAAATTTATTAGATGAATTCATTCATGGCTGTGTATTTTAATTAAATAACTTTAGGATAAATTAAATAGTATACATTTAGAAAACTTTTTTAAAATATTTAAATTCAATATAACAGTGTTAATTTTACCTTACTTAATGAAAGATGGGGGTTAGCCCTGTGAAACATGCACAGTTTTAGCTGACATGGACGACCTTTAGTTTCCTTATTCGTGGGTAAATAGGATTTCTCAAAGCACATATTATAGTACCACCCTGGGCAGGATGATCCCTTTTTCTGTCCTACGCCTGGGCAAATGTGTCCTGTCTGCTGTGACAGTAGGGACACGTCCAACCCCCGGGTACAGATTTTACTAATGGTCACCTACTTCCTACAGGAGACAAGTGCCTGTCAGACATGCCCTATGACAGTGCCAGCTATGAGAAGGACGAGATGATGACATCCCATGTGATGGACCAGGCCATCAACAATGCCATCAATTACCTGGGGGCTGAGTCCCTGCGCCCGCTGGTGCAGACACCCCCTGGCAGCTCTGAGGTGGTGCCTGTCATCAGCTCCATGTACCAGCTGCACAAGCCCCCCGCAGATGGCCCCCCACGGTCCAACCACTCGGCGCAGGACAGTGCCGTGGAGAACTTGCTGCTGCTGTCCAAGGCCAAGTCTGTGTCATCGGAGCGGGAGGCCTCCCCGAGCAACAGCTGCCAAGACTCCACGGACACCGAGAGCAACGCAGAGGAGCAGCGCAGTGGCCTCATCTACCTGACCAACCACATCACCCCACATGTGCACAACGGGCTGGCCCTCAAGGAGGAGCAGCGTGCCTATGAGGTGCTGAGGGCGGCCTCAGAGAACTCGCAGGATGCCATCCGCGTGGTCAGCACGAGTGGCGAGCAGCTGAAGGTCTACAAGTGCGAACACTGCCGTGTGCTCTTCCTGGATCATGTCATGTACACCATCCACATGGGCTGCCATGGCTTCCGGGAGCCTTTTGAGTGTAACATGTGTGGTTATCACAGCCGGGACAGGTACGAGTTCTCATCCCATATCACACGGGGAGAGCATCGCTACCACCTGAACTAAATCCAGCCAGGCCCCACAGAAGCACAAATATAGCTGCCTATGCCTCCTTCCTGGCAGCTGGACCCACAATGGACAATGTTGGGTGTAGATTTGCAGGCAGCATTTGTCCCTTTAAGTTGTTGGTTGTTTGGGATTTGATTTGCGATAGATGACAAGTTTTTAAAGTTAGAGACAGGATTGCTTTGCATCGGGAGCATTCAGGACATCCACCCTTCTAGACGGTTTTGTTGATGGCTAGCTGAGATTTCTCTGACCAGTGGCTTTCTGATCCAACCCACCCACACCCCAAAAAAAAATGCAGCCTAAATTTTCAGAGAATTGAATAAAAGAATTATCCAAGAAGGAGCAAGGTGAACCTTGCCCTAAGCAGAGTTTATGCCCCATGGATTCTCCAAATCCCCCAAAACACCATAGCCACTGGGGTGGGGCCATCTCAGGGAGCTCCACAGGTGAGCCACAGGACCGGACATAAGGCATCAGGGGAGAAGCAAGGATGCAGCCTGTGTGAAGACCAGGGCCAAAGGTTGAACTTTGAAAGATGCTATTAAGTCATATACTGCTTGGGAACATGGTGTTTGGATTAAATTGTGCTAGGGGACTCCTCTGAGAAAGAAGGGAAGGGAATTGGAGAGCCATGCAGAGTCCTTTTCTGATCACACCCAGCCTCCTGGGGCTTGATCCCCAGTGAGATGAGCTCAGTGCTCCTGTGGACACTTTTGGGTAGCCCTGTTCCCTTGCCACTCCCATGGCATTAATGTCCCAAAGCTCATCGTTGTATTTTAGACTCCAGTCCTGAAATTGAGGACTTAAGCTTCTCATACTGTAAAATTCCTCAGAAGCCAAGCTTTCTTTCAAGCCTCACTCTCGGTGGTCTGGGTTCCTCCCTGGACTGGCTGTACCTGTCGGGACCTATCCCACCAAAGTCCAGCCACACTTCTTCATTCCAATAAATCCCTTCTGATTATGGCTATGGACCTGGCTATGTTAGTCAGATAAACATCTTTCCCTACTCACACTGTACGTTATTTTTGTTTGAAAGCCTGTAAAAATCATTATTCAGAATGACCATTTTTAGGAAATATATGAGCCTAGGATCTCAGTGGCTAAAACACAGAATATCCTTGCTTCTAAACAACTAATTTTTTAAAATATTCTGAAGCTTTTCAGCACAAATTCCAAGTAGCATGTGTTTTCACATAAACAGGCCAGGGACCATGCATCCTTTATCAGGTAGAGGTATTAGGATATTGGAATGCCTGGGGACAGTGTGACCAGTGCAAGTTCCCAGAGAGGAATGCCCACCAGATATCACAGGAAAGAGGCAGGTGAGGTGGTAGGGGTGAGATCTGGTCCAGCAAGACAGGAATGCCACACTAAAGCTAAGTCAGTTAGCTGGAGATTCTCAACAGGATGGGCCTCTCTTAAGAGTCAGTATTAGGGTTACTACCCTCCACCACCTCAACGAAACAAAAGCATATAACTGTCCATGTTTCTAACACTTCTTCACAGAAAATCCCTGAGGTGATTCCAAAGAATGGAGGGGAGACTGTCTATAGCAGCTTTTAGGGTGAGGCAGGGTTCTTAGTCACAGCCCTCCTGACACATGGGGCTCATCATCACTGGTGGGGACTGGTCTAGGAGCTGTAGCTTACTTAGCAGTATCCCCGGCGTCCAGTAGATGCCAGGAGCATCCTAGTTGGTATCCAAAACTATCTCCCAGGTGTTCCATGGAGGCAAACCACGGATCTAAATCTTAAACTGGTGGAAAGCACTCGAAGCCTTTCCGGTCAGCAGCCTCCAGCTGCGCTTGTTTGGAAAGTGGATGAATTCTCTGTGCGCATTTGAGAATACAGCTCCTCCAGAGCTTCCAAGTTCAGTTGCAGGAGTGAAGTTCGAGAAGGTATCACTCTTAAGGGTGGGTTTCTTTGCTTCCAGAACAATGTGGCATTTTGAAAGTGAAAATAAAATTGCAACTATAATGATTTACACTGAGTAAAGGGAGAATTTGAGGAACTAGGGCTGTGGACAGCTTTTGTTCAGTATGCAGTTACAGAGAAAGGCTGGCCTTACCCAAATTCATATACTCCAGATGACAACCTCCCAAGCCTCCAGTCTGCTGGCAGCTCCTGCTCACTCTTGTCCTTATCCATGAGAGCCACAGGGTCAGCTAGTCCAAAGGAGATGGCTCCAACCCCCACTCTACCCCTGCCACCAGCATTCAGATGTTAAAGCAGAATTGTAAATAGTGGCTTCAGGAGCTGTTTTCTGGAATGCTTTGCCCTTCCTCTCTCTCACTGCCTTTTTTAGCTGATATGAATGTCTATTTGCACACCTTTTGTTGTGGTTTTATATTGTAACAGCATTTTTTGAAACTATTGTATTTAAGATAAGGTTTCATATTATGTCCACAAGTAATTAAATTATGTTTGAAGGTGGCTGTATTCTGTATAAAGGTTGATAATGTTTTTCTTTAGCTGGTAAAGTAGGGTTTTGCATGACCTCACTTTTTGTTCTGTGGTTTGTTCTGTTGTATGGTATGTGTCTTCAGTATTGCTGTGTGACGAAGTGTGCTGAGACTCCATGCCCTCATGTTGTCTTTTAAGTAGCCATCAGAGGCAGGAGGGTTCCTAAGAGCAGGCTGACCTGTTAGTGACCGCTGGCAATCACCATTTCTCATTCCCTCTCCTCCCTGTTACCCCAGCTTCCTGTCCCAGGTCTCTTCTGTGATGTGTGTGTGTGTGTGTGTGTGTGTGTGTGTGTGTGTGTGTGTCCATGAGAGTCAGGAGCATCACTGTGTTACCATTGCATTATCACCCAGGACATGTCCCTGTTACCCCAGCTTCCTGTCCCAGGTCTCTTCTGTAATGTGTGTGTGTGTGTGTGTGTGTGTGTGTGTGTGTGTGTGTGTGTCCCAATGAGAGTCAGGAGCATCACTGTGTTACCATTGCATTATCACCCAGGACATGTCCCAGCACAAGTTGCTTCAGATACCAGCACGTTCTGTTTCCAATTTAGAGTCAACCACATAAAACATTAGAGTCTTCATTGAGAAGCAGAGGCACTTGTTACGGAGACGGGGGATGGAGTGTTTTATGTTATATTTTGCGCTCTTTTCTTTTGTTTGTTTTTTTATTCTTGTAACCTCATCTTGCCAAAACAAACTTGAAATGAACTGAATTTGTGTAGACATATCATGACATATCATCTATTTTTCTCTTCTTCAGTTCCAGCAATAAGAATGGATAAACTCTGAAACCCAGATCTCCCACATTTAACATCCCGGTTTTTTTCTTTTCTCTTTTTTTTTACTTTAAAGTGAGCCACGATTAGACTTGAGATGTACAGGCATCAAAAAGCAAGAAGCACACTCGCATCTGGAGCTACAGCACTCACTGTGAACAAGTGTAACCAGATATGAATATGCAATATTGTTCCAAGTCCTTTCTAATACACTTTTTTCTAATGTTGTGTGTGGTGATTGTTGAGGTCAAATCTCCATGTACCACTGTAGCTGCAGCCGTTTACGTCCTCGCTGGCAAGTGCATGCAGAGGACTGTGAGACAATGGAGTCACCTCTGCAGCCCTGGCTCCATCATGTTAAACCATTTCTGTCTAGCTGTGAACAAGTGATTCCCACTGGAGGCATAGAGTACCCTTTTGTACACATTTTGTGCTTCTTCTGTAGTGATAGAACAAATAAATTCTACAAACACTCTGTCTGCCCTATCCAGTGAAGCCCACACAGGCATAAAAGAAGCCCCGCCCATGCAGAAGGCTGCTGTAGAGACATCATGGTGAAGGTGGTGTTCCAAGAGGGGCATCCGAAAACTCCAGACAGAATGACAGCTCTCGCGTCCTTTCCATTTGAAATAAGCACCAGAACCCTTCTCAGCCTGACTCTCTGACCCTGTGGAGCGAGGCTTTCTCATTCATTCACCTGCCTCTCTTCTGAAGAGCTTGCTAGGAAACTGCTACAGGCTTCACTTCTAAGGAGCATGTAAATGTAAACACTGGACTCTAATTTTGGTGTGAGCCTGAAATCAGCACTGAAGGGCTAGGGAGCCAAGGCCCCTTACGACCCCATTTCCAGTGTTTCTCAGTCATATTTTTGATCAGCATAAAATGATGCAGATGCCCTGTGACTCTCTGGTTAAAACCTCCTTGCATTCTTCAAACCTCTTCAGATTCTCAAGACACAAAACTCTGTGCACTGGGGGATATGGATCAGCTGGTAGAGTGCTCCCCCTAGCAAGCACAAAATCTTGGAGCTCAGTCCCCATAAACTGGACATGGTGACACATACCTATACTCCCAGTATTCTGGAGGTAGAGGCAGGAGGATCGGGAGTTGAAGGTGTTCTTTGACTCCATAGGGACTCAAGGGAGCCTTGATACCTAACACCCTGTTTCATAAAAAAGAAAGAAACAAAAAACTTTGACTCTTTCTGAATGTTGCCTTTTCCCATGGCTTCAACTAAGACACAGAGCTAGGAGCAAAAGAGATACAGCATTGAGCAATTAGTGAGACTCAGAGGAAGTTCTCCGACAAACAGAGTAGGAACTCCATGTTCCTCCATGGAAACTTCTGGCTCTTCCTCTGCACCAGAACCTAAAGCAGCAAGCAGCTGGCACAGACCCATGCAGAGGTGGGGTCAAATGTTGGTGTTGCCACATACGTCCTCCTCTTCTGTCTTTTCCCAGGCCACTCTCCTCCACCCAGCACACATACCACCTCTCACCAAACCAAAAGGGATTCCCATGGCCCCTAGAACAGCACCCTTTGGCTTCTCTCGTCCACTAGTAACCTCCACCCCTTAGTAAACCAGCCCTGGGATTAGCACACAAGAGGTCCAGCTCCAAATTCGTCAACCACAGCCCAGCTGGGTGTCAAGACTCCCATGTGTCCTAGAATTGGTTTCTCAGAAGCATCTCAGATCCCACCCTACCCCCTCCCCATATTGTTCAGCTGTAGCTTCTAAGGGTCACTTACTGAACATTCTGGAGCTGGAGGAATTCACAGGACAATCCTCCCATCCCCAGCCATGAGGTATGGGGCCAGCCCTCCAGCATGCTAAGCAGATAACCAGTCAATCCTAGTTCACTGAGGACCAGTTATAGCCTTGACTCTTCTAAGCCTGGATCCACAGTTGTCTGGATAAAGGAACAATGTCTTCCCCCATGGGTTTGAAGCAGTTTAGACACAGAAAGAAGAATCAGGTGTGAAATCAAAATGTCTATTCTGCACAAAAAGCCAGGCTTCAAAGTGTGACCATCCCGCAAGAGCAGGCAGGATGGGAGACCCGCGTCTCGGCACCTCAGCATTCCCCTAGTGGAGGGCTCTGTCATTCTGCCTGGCATGTGTGTCTGACAGGGACAGAAGGCCACGTGCCAGCTATCATGGGTTCCCCTGATGATTCTGTGTAAAACAATGTGGTCTCTGTGACTGACTGCCCACCTGCTTCCCGAGCCTCCTTACTGCAGTCCAACCTTTAAGGGGTTTCCAAAGGGATTTGTGAGAATGGGCACCTGACCAAGTTACTGTCCCTACCCACAGATCGTCAGTGATTCTGCTGAAGTTTCAAAGTGGAATAAGGTGTCTTCAGCTGGAAAGCTGAGGTGGTTTTTTTCTCAGAAGGCATCCCTCTGGGCATGCCCCCAAGAGTATGGTCTGGTCATTAAGAACAGGATTCCGGAGGCAACCAAGCCTGTGTTTGAATGTCTGGACTATAGGCTAAAGATGTGTGAAAGTGGACACATGGCCTAAGCTTTCAGAGGCCCCTTTCCTCATCACTAAAGCTGAAGTCATTAATATCTAACAAACTGTGAGAAATGGGCTGGGTCATTCAAATATTCCTACTTTGCCTGACATTTGTATACACTGTCAGGAAGCAGCCAGCCTCTCCTCCCTTGGAACCCCAGCCACACTGATAAGTTCTCATTACACCAGTCTTCACAATTGCCCTAGGAGGTGCCGGGTCATGTCCCATTGGACAGATGAAAGACAACACACCAGGTCTCACCTGGGAAAGAAGGTGCTGGGCAGAGGCAGATATGGCTGCAGGCCCTGGCCCTGACACTGGCCCCTTCTCCACCTGGCTCCTGCTTCATCTGGGATGTTCCTTTTAGGAAAAATGGGTAAAAATCCGATACTCTTGAGCCACAGTGCTACTCCCAGAGAGGGAGGAGAACACCTGTATCTAGAAACGTGCCTTCAAAGCAGCCCTCAGCCTGGTCCTCACCATATTCACCCCAGGTTGCATGTTACATCTGTTTCTCAGTCTTGCCCGCACTGAGTCACTATCCCTGAGACCTTCCCCAGAGCAACAGGGCAAGTGGCATAGGGCCGGGATCCTGACTCACAGAGCCAACAGAAAAAAAGAACATGGGTACAGCCAGAAATAGCCAGGTCTTGTTTAATTATGACAGCTGGGGAACATCTTCTGGGCAGCAGCACTGCCCACCCCGGACTGTAATGGAGGCTGTGAACAGTGCTGGGGATGCTCCTATGGAATAGAAAACAGCTCTGGGACTGGGGAGAGGAACAGAAAGAGCAGGCAAAGGAAATGAAAATAATCATCCATGAAGGAAAGAAAGCCAGTTGAGCAGGCATCCCCAGTTTTCATCTTCAAAAGAGAGAGAGAGAGAGAGAGAGAGAGAGAGAGAGAGAGAGAGAGACCAAATTACAAGTCTGAAGAAGAGCAAATGGGGAATGCACTGAGGAAAGCCTCTGAGCCAGATGTCTAGGATGCCCCAAATGACATTGAAGGTAGATAGGTAATAAGAAGAGATCATGTGGGCAGAGATAGGCTCCAACCTCAGGAAGGCAACTAACAGAGAAGACAAGGGCTCCAGCAACATGGTACCAAATCTCAGCTAGTGCCAAGTTCTCAGCCAGATTTTTTTTTTAAAAAGGAGAGCCTCACTGGATGTGATTGTCTCCTGGCTTTTTCTGTTTTTGACAGGCCAAGAGCAGGAGTGAAGTAGACATCCTTCGACCTCTGACTCCCTCTCCAATGACTACAGACTCTGCCAGTGTCTGGGGAGAGGGCTGCTTATGGCAGGATGCTCCAAGCACCACCTCAAAAAACCAGTCTGACGGGCCCTTGTACAGCCATGAGCCCCTGGCCTGTGCTTCCTTTAGCAGCAGGCACACAGCCAAGGACAGAGCAGATAGGCCCTAGAGACTAGTGAATCGGCACCAAGGGAAGCAGATGTGCCTACCATGGTCCCCAGGCACAACTGGGAACCAGCCATGAGGGGAGGAAATTTGCATAATAGGGATAATTTGGTACCAAAACTGTCCCCTGAAGTAAACTGCATGGATCTCAGTATAGTTCACAAATTTCACTTCTTCTTTCCCATGTTTTCTCAAACTAACTAGATATGAGGTAGAGAGTGTGACTTGTCCAAAGGTTTAGGGTTGTTGTTTTATTTTTATTGTGATCTAACTTCAGGAGTCAGTACCAAGCCTTTTCTCTCTCCACTCTGCCACTCCCTGTGCCCAAAGGTGAGCTTTTGACACTCCCTCAGGCCCTCCCATGCACATGCCAAGTGGGGACACCCCACTGCCCTGAGCTTGGCACAGCCATGTGATATTGCAGACCCACAAACAGCGTTAATGGTCATCTGCCTCTTTGCTGTGTACTTGACCAATGCTATCTCACTCTGCGGCTTCCCTAGGGCCTGCCCGAGCTTCCTCGCTGACATTATCCCCATAGCTTTCTGTGGGCAGAGGGAGGACCAGTCCCCGAGGAAGAAGGGTGTGTGGTTTCAGGGCTCCCCAGTTTCATTCCCCTTTCAGGCCTCCTCCTTTCATGGTACCACCCTCATCCCCACCCACAGATGGGGTACAGCCCTTCTCTAGCCCTTCCAGGGACTCCCTACTACCCCTCATAAATTCCCACTTCTGCAAGCATCATAAGCTAGTTTTTAATCTTAATTTTATAACACCTCACAGGAAGGCAGTTGTGCATTTATATCCACTGATACTGTTACCAAATTTTGAGGTGACGAATATTCTAAAGCGTTTGTAGATCTGTTCAGATGCTAGGCAAAGGAAAGAAGACCCTGAGACACATTCCCTAAGCCAACAGCAAGATGGCTAGATTGTGTTAAAACTGTCCCCACCACATACATACCCCTAAGCAGCCATTGTGTTTTATATCAAAATCTGTGAGAGGAGAGTCATAAACCTACACTCTCTACAGGACAGGGCAATGTGAGGCAAGCATATCCTGGGACAGGAGCTTAGACCTTGAGAGTTTGCATCTCTTCCAGGTTGGTTGGTCCCAAAAGCAGACTGTCAAGAGGCCTTGATGATTGATCAGCTCCGCACTAAAATGGAAGCCTTTCATGTTGCTCCTGCTGATTTAGCTTGTGACTGTGGATGCAAATGAGTTCAAATGGGCTTGTCTTGCCTCCATTTTTTAAACATTTAATTTAATTTATAATATCACAGAATACAAACATAAAGCAGACCTTCTTATGAGTTCAACCTCACAATCTCAGGGACCATGAAGTGCAAGGTTGGCTCTTCTGCAGGTAAAACCATTCTCTCCATCATGACAGTCCTGTTCCCAATCCATTTCTTCAGATGTCTACTAAACCATACCTAATTCCCACACAGTCTCACTATAAGAGCTCTGCTTGCCCCCTAACTTTTCCCACACTGCACTGGCTGCTAAAACAGAAGTCACAGTACCCAGTGTTTTAAGCTTCCTCAAAGCCCAGTCTGTTTCTAAGTAAGTTGGTGTCTGGGCACTCCTGGTACTGGGTGTTAAGTGCTGGACTCTCCCCATCAGACTATGAGGTTAGAGGGAGGGAGCTGAGCTGGTTGCAGGCTTCCCGGACACCCCCTCATAATAATGGTATCCAGTGATGTGTGTCCTCCCAGTGTCCTGAACTCCCTGGCTCCAAGATGGGTCCTGCATAAGGTGATGATCTGGACCCTAGCTCCTGACTTTTCTTTTGGAAGCTCCTTCTCATCTTTGGAGAGGGATGAATGCAGCAGCACTCACCCTGGGGTCTCCAGCAGAGGCCTCTCCTTGTCCTGGCATTCAGGCTTTCATCTAAGGACTCATCCTGAAGTGGGCAGTGGCCTGGCGTGAGAAAAGCAGAGAGAAGGGCCATGAGACAGAGAAGGTGGGAGCAGCCCCTTGAAAATAAGAAGCTAGGTGTTGGAGCAGTGGGTATAGGGGAGCAGCTGTAACTCAAGGATTGGGACTTTTATTTTATAACTTAAGCAATTGTTATTATTCCTATCAGAGTATAGTGGTATAATGAGGTCCTATAGCATGGGTGAGTTTCATCCCACTGACTCTGAACAGCCCAACAGGCTGTTGACATCTCAGGACCCAAGGCCAGTAATGGAGATGCAAGAGGACAACAGATCAATGCCAAAGTTTTACCAATGACTGCAAGGCTGAGTTAGGTGTCCAGAGTCAACTTTAACACTGCACAGACAGAAGCCAGCAACCAGTCAGAATCCACAGACCAAGTGCATCTCAGACAACTTTTGAAAAACAGGCAGCAAAAAGAATGAATAATGGAGGGATGGAGCGATGGCTCAGAGGTTAAGAGCACTGGCTGCTCTTCCAGAGGTCCTGAGTTCAATTCCCAGCAACCACATGGTGGCTCACAACCATCTATAATTCGATATGGTGCCCTCTTCTGGCATGTAGGCAGAATGCAGTATACATAAAAAATAAATCTTAAAAAAAAAAAAAAGAATGAATAATGGATGCATAGAAGATAATCAAAACCAGAGGTGCCAAATAGAAAGGAAGACAAAAAGAAAAAGGAACAAAGAAAGGGGATAATAAGAAAACAGGGGCATATGTAGGAAATGCTAATCAACCTATATCAGCAATCATGTTAAGTGCCAGTAAACAAAACATATCAATTAAAAGACAGGCACTAGCTGGGCACAGTGGCACACGCTTTTAATCCCAGCACTTGAGAGGCAGAGGCAGGTGCATCTCTGTGAGTTTAAGGCCAACCTGGTCTAGAGTGAATTTCAGGACAGCTAGAGCTACATAATGAGACCCTGTCTCAAAATAATAATAATATTATTATTATTAAATAAATAAAAGACAGTATCAGAATGAATCCTAACTAAGACTTGTCTACAGATTGTCCATAGGACCTTAACTTTAGACATAACATACAGGTTAAAAGTTAAAAAAAAAATGGAGAAGAAGGGAGGGAGGGAGGGAGGGAGGGAGGGAGGAAGAAAGAAAAATATTTTTGATTGAACAAAAGTATGGAGCATACACTGCTGCTCCCAGAAGCCATCAATTGTCACATGAAAATCTCAGTGCCAGGAACAGGGTTCTAGGGAAGCCCCAAAGCCCCCCACCCCAAAACAATATAGGTTAATCCCATTGCTTTTGGTTACCCACCAGAACTAGATGGTAAGACACTATTGCTAAAGACACAACATAATTTGTCTATAGGACACAGAGAAATTAAGGTAGAACTCAGGTGACAGCTTCCTCCCCATGGGCTATTTCATAGTGCTGGAAAGTACCATGTAGAATGTTAGGTGAGAAAAGTCACTAATGGTTTTACCCAGCTGTGGACCCATGTACTACTGCAATACCAACCTGCCAAGCAAGATGTGCCAACTGAATAGTGACATGACTGTTACGGTGATAACCAATTACTTTCTGGTTGGGTTTAAGGCCTCTTCCACTAGAGGAGGTAGATGCCTGGTCAATAGCCAATGGCTAGGGAGGTCACAGGCCCTAGTGAAGAACTTGTATTTTACCTGATGGATGTGTTTATACCCACAGGTTTTGTTTACACCTATAGAGTAATGCTGCTTTCAGTCTCCTTCAGAGACCCCACTTTGCAGTGGGTGGAAACAAAGGCAGACATTCATCACTGGTCAAACCACTAGAAAGTATTGACTGTTTTGTTTTGGGCCTTGAATGGAATATCTAAATCACCCCTCAGTGAACACCCTAGAAGAGGAGGCACAAAGAGAACCTGAGGATAGAGAGAAGTGCCATGGAACGCTCTTCTGGAGTGATGGGCCTGTTGCACCCACACACTTAGAGAAGCTGTGCTAAACCCGCACAAGACCGACCGGGCCCTCAACCTAACATCTGGAGCCAGGAGGGCCTCATAAGGCCCATCTCTCCCTGAGGAGCCATAGGCAATTAATGATTGCTAGGAGAGGAGGAGTCACGTCCCTCCGTGGGGACATAATCCCCACCTATGTCCTGAGAGCATCTCTATGAAACACAGTGGCCCCTGCACACACGGAACAAGGACAGGAAACGAGGAGAAGAGGGCCTGTTTGGAAGAAAGGTTTGGGGAGTGAGAAGGACAGGAAGATAATGAGGGAAATGTGATCAAAGTACGTATTATGTTTATATTATATAGTTGTGAATAAATAAATGATAAAAAGGGAAATGTTAAAAAAAATTTTAAAGAAAATTGTTGACCTTAAACTAATAAAAGCCTATACATCAGAACATCAGAAGCTGCAGAACATCACAGAAATGTATTAGACTTTTGAGGACAGTTAATTCAGCCCCATCATGTCAGCATGCTCATTTTTGCTGTACCCTCCATTTGTTATTAAAAGCATGAACTCTCAAAAAGAGAGAAAGAAGTAAGATGTTAATTTGAAAAAAAACATAAATGGAAAGCAGGAGTCACTATGTTAATGTCATACAGAGCTGACTCCAGAGTAAGGCCAGTTATTGGGAGTTTAGGAGGAGCATCACATAATGAACAAGTAGTCAGCACTCCTAGAAAATCTAACAATCCTGAACATGTATATGCCTGGTAACAGAGCCTCAAAACACACAACAGAAAACAAAAATGCAAAAACTATCTCTTATGTCTTCTATAAAGAGTATAGGCCAGCAAGGTGGAGGAGGGACCCACTTAATAGAGAAGAGGACAGCTCTTGAAAGCTGTCCTTTGACACACACACACTCTAAAGAAACAAAGAAAGTAAATGTCATCTTCAAACTCTCTCTCTCTCTCTCTCTCTCTCTCTCTCTCTCTCTCTCTCTCTCTTTCAGTTTTTCAAGACAGGGTTTCTTTTGTGTAGCCTTGGCTGTCCTGGAACTCACTCTGTAGACCAAGCTAGCCTTGAACCCACAGAGATAGATCTGCCCGTCTCTGCCTCCTGAGTACTGGGATTAAAGGTGTGTGCCACCACTGCCAGCTCAAATCTTTTCCTTAAAAAGAAGTGACCAATTCAGAAGCCTGGAAGTCACTAAGGATGTACTTAATCTGAAAAATAAGAATGACTTGGACAAAGAAAGATGGTGAAGAAATTTTAGGCAGAGGGGCCTTTGCAGCTTGGACTTGGACTACTGTGCTCAAGTAAGCCAGGTCATAGCTTGGAGTGGGTATGTTTGCCAGGCCTGCTGGCCTCAGTGGTACTGAGCAAGACCAGAAGAGGCGGCTACTGCTCAGCTGCAGAAGCATCTCTCAGCATCCCAGCCAAAGATAAGGCCCTGGCCTGTACCGAAGCTGCTGGGCTGTTCTGGGTGGCACAGGCCCTGGAGTACGGGTGGAAATGGGTGTGATCCCTGATTTCAGGTAGTGAAACTGAGGCCAGGGAAGAAGAGTGCCTTGGTCAAGGTCACGGGGAGTCACCCTTAAGCCACATTTCCTAAAGCTCATAATGCACAATACCAAAAAGAGGAATGAGGCCAAAAGTCTCGGGAAAAGTCATGCACTCTTGTCCCTGTGAAGACCTGAGGAGAATGGACTAGGACTTACTTAACGCAGCTTTCCTTAAACGTATTGAGTCTGAAAAGTCCCTACGACAGTTTTTAAATGTTTTCAACATGCATGTCACTGTAGGCAGGAAACAATTTAGGTAAATGGGGCCCTAGAGGAAGAGCCCTGATCCATGACAGACCCACAGCAGGCCGATCCTATCTCCCAAGCTTGACATAGTCCTACACTACTGCCCTCGGGACGTGAAAGTCCCCAGCAAGGCTGCTCCCTTCCGGGAGCACCAGGCCCTGAATCATGAATGGAGACAGGCTCTGTTCACAGAATGGCTTGACCAGTGTTGGGGTAAGGCCAGGTGACTCTTAACCTACTCTATCTGTGGGCCACTTGGCATCTCTGTTCTCAAGAGGTTGAAGACATAACTGTCTCCTGCTTTCTGGGGCCTATTGTCAGCTCATAGTGAGAAAGCTGGGATAGTTCAAAGCTGAGATTATAGCCAGTGGGCAGGCTCCTAAGGCTTGTTCTCTTTATGACAGGGAAGAAGAGGCAGAGTGACCTATGACTGCTGCCTATATCTGGGCTTGACATTGAAACTGAAGACCTGACCTAGAGACTGACTAGCTCAAAACAGATGAAATGCTAAATATTAGAGCTGACCACAAGTAGCACCAACATATCATTGTTACATGTTTTCTATTCTACAATTAGTGAGACAAATCACTAGACATACCTAGAGATGAGAATAAAAAAGAGAAACACTAGCCTTTGTTGAGTTGCACCAGGCTAGAACCTATCTATAATGATTTATTGTACCCACTTACAAATGCAGACTGCTAAGGCTCAGCTGGGACAAGTTATTTTCCCAAAATAGGCATCCTTGATTGGCAGGATAATGTCCTTTACGGTAACCAGAAAGAAAAAAAAACAAAAACAAAAACAGTATATCAGCACTGAGGTGGTATAAGGTATTAATAATATCTCTAGTTACTTTTAATTAGAGGAGAAAGAGTATCATTTGAGTTAATCAAGTTCCTGTTTTCTAGTTTACACTCCTTATAATGTGATGCCTCTCATTAGGATTCATTAGTTTAATTGTGAAAGTATGCAGACTCTCCAACATAGAATTAATGATTTTGAATCAGGAATCTACAAAACTGTTTCACTTGGGTGGTGCCAAGCCTACTTTCAATACTGTATGTGAGGAAGTTGCAGCAGGTGAGAACAGAATGTTCTGGCGAAACAAAAACACAGTAAAGAACTATAGTTGTGTTTCTACATGAGAAGCAATGCCCCATAGTACCTGTAACATGAGAATGAGTTAGGTGATATGCTCATCGCTGTGTGTCTGGGTTCTTTTGTTTATTTTGGTTTTTTTGTTTTTTTGTTTTTCGAGACAGGGTTTCTCTGTGTAGTTTTGTGCTTTTCCTGGACTAGCTCTGTAGACCAGGCTGGCCTCGAACTCACAGAGATCCGCCTTCTCTGCCTCCCGAGTGCTGAGGTTAAAGGCGTGCGCTACCACCGCACTGGGGATGTGGCTTAGTGGTAGACTGCTTGCCAATCATGCTGTGGCCCTGAGTTCAATCCCCAGTACTGAAAGAAAACCAAACAGCGGAAAATGAGTTCTAACAGATGAAGGAGGAAATGTTCTGAGAAGCAAAGGTGGGCATGCTGATTGTTTTTTTCCAACTTGACACAAACTGGAGTCATCTGGGAAGAGGCACCTCAATTAAGGGACTGCCTCCATCAGATTGGCCTGAAAGCAAGTCTACGGGTGTTTTCTTGATTAATGGGTTGATGTGAGATGCTTCGATCGACTGTGGATGGCAGCACCCCGGGAATGTGGCCCTGAATTAGCTTTTTTAAAAAGGGAGCTGAGTGAGCCACAAAGAGCAAGCCAGTGAGTAATGCTCCTCCATGGCCACACTTCAGTCCCTGCCTCCAGATTCCTTCTTTGAGTTCTTACCTAACTTCTCTTAACAATCGCCTGTGGTGAGGATGTGTAAGCTAAATAAACCCTTTCCTCTCCTCAATCTGCTTTTAGTCCTGACATTTGTCATAGCAACAGAAAGCAAAATAACACTGATCATTCAGATGGAGTAGACGCTGTATTTGGGGTGGAAAGACAATGCAGGAAAACTTCAATGGTTCTGTACTTGTCAGACCATAGTGACTGTTTTTAGTATCAAATGATACACAGCATAAGATGTCAAGAATTCATCTTCCTGGGTGAAGTGAGGTTCAGAAATTTAAGGAGAATTTCTTTGAGAAATCCTGCAATAAATCACACAAGCCTTTATCTTACCTTAGGATAAGTTAGTCCTCTCCTACACTTGACAACACACTATAAAAATCACACTAATAAAAGTGGCCATTTCAGAAGAGCCAGTAAAGAGCAGTCCGAAAGTTCCCAGCACAGGTGTCTGAGGCCTAATCTGATCCTTACACACTTACTTTATATATGTACTAGAAGGTCACTCTGTGCCCCATCAATGGGTACAAGAATTATGTGCCAACACAAGTCAAAACATGCTTTAGTTTTCAAAGTTGCATGGGACTAAAGCCCTCCAGAATTCTTCCCTGTACCCTGTAAGGAATTACACTTTTCAACTTCACACAGAATAAAATTGCTGTGTTTACTAAATCATGTCCTAGAATCAGTTTTTCTGTTATTTTCAATATAATGTAATAAAAAATGTGGCTGCAAACAAAATCACACTCAATACTAGACAGATTTTGCCCTAATATCCAGCAGCCTGGCCCCTGCCGGCAGTGGTCACACGGCCCTTCTCACAACCCTGCCTTCCTTACACAGCCTTGCCCAGGCATGAACCTGCTCTCGTATTATCTGCAGGGTCCCACCCTTCCCTGTGGACACGGATGCAGTCACAGCAGGGACATTTGCATGGGACAGGCCCAGAGGAAACTGTAACATTGTCGTGGCAATGATGACAATAACTCATGACAAGGGAGTTATTACACCTCGTTCCTTAGGGAGAAGAGGATCACGCCTGAGCTCCCCGTGTAGTGGGAGCCACACCTTTTATCACTCCAAGGATGCAGTGGACAGCCTGACACACGACAATGTCAGCAGGATTATGTTAAGCATCAAAGCGGAGGGAGGTGAAAGATTCTCACCCTAACAATTAGTCACTAGTACATGCAAGGTACATACATGCCCCTTGTGGGTGCTCAGAGGCCACAGGAAGATAAAATACAAAGAGCCTAGAAACTCGGTGCCTGGCAGAAGCAAACAGCAATCCTATTTCTTGACTACATGCTGGAAGATATGGATGCTATCCATCCAACCACCGTAACATGGGATGCCAGAATGACAGGGAAGAATATTTATTTCCTTCCAACATAGAGATTCTGTTATAACAATGCTGTGCCACAGACACAAACCATCTGTGGCTATTTAAACTTAATTAAAATTAATTAGAACAAAAAATTCAGCCTCTTGGTTGCAAACATACTGGGTATTCAATAAGCTGGATTTGGCTATGGCTCTGGCTGCCATCCACACTGGATTACACAAACAAGGAGTGCTCCCATCCATGTAGCAAGCTCTGTGAGGCAATGCTGATAGGTAGCTGTTAGCCTTGCTCCTTGGGGTTCCCCAGTGTCTAGCATGGTGCATGGTGCAGGAGGTACCTGTACCTGTAAAGCCTGAGTTTCCTCCCAGAGTAAACCACGCCCTCTCAGTGAGATTCCCAGCAAGCCATCCTGGGCTACTGCGTGTATCCTAATGGATACCTGCACTATTCAAAGACTGCAGCAACTTCCGTGGTTTGTGACAGACCCTTCACTCTGCCTGGGAGGAAAATGGCACTCGCTTCAGGCCCTGTGCTTTTGTCAGGGTGTTCACCCTGGTCCAACTCAAGTGCTGATGATGGAGGTGACCCTGGAAGATCTCAGGGTGCTGCCATCTCCCTGTAAGTCTGAGCCCTGGTGGGTGCCTGTGACCTCCATCCCCTCCCATAAGCTGGCAACCTGCAAAACAGAAACTCTGATGGGCAGCAGGCAGAGGGTGGGATCTCCAGAAATAGGGAAGAACGGACTACACCCTCCTGGCCAGTTCTTGCAGGATCATCCTCCTCCCAGGAGAGAAAGAGGAAAAGAAGGCAAATCACTTTCCACTTGCTTCTGCTTCTCCTACATAAACTGCTTGCCTAATTTCCTCTGCAGCTAGAGAAATGTTCCTTGTGAAAGCCACTATTTCCACACATTCAAACTCTGTGGACTCCAGCAGCCTCCCAGAGGTATTTGCATTTCCAGTCTCCCTCTGTCCCAGAAGCTTCAGGCTGTCCCGGCAGCTCTGCTAGAAGACAAAAATCAAGAGCAAGTCACACTGACTTCAATCAGCAGGTCCTTCACAGAGCATTCTGGCTCCACTGGGCTACAGAGTGGGCAGGAAGGAGCTCTAGAAGGTTCCATCTTAAGGCTCAAGACTACATACAACATCCTGCATCCCCGATTGGCGCCAGTTTCTCGGGGTCCTGAAGCAAAGGAATTTGAGAAAGTCAAACCAATCTAGTTACTCAGTCCACATCAGTAAAGCCTGCTCTCTAACCCAAGCCTGTGCCTCGAGAGCCTGTGGGCTGCAGAGAGTGCCCATGTAGCTAATGAGACCCTTGCTTCTTTCGTGGGTGAAAGCACACCAAATACACTCAGGCTACAGGATAACAGGACTCTTCCACCTCTTGAGGTGTGAAGAAAGTGCTCATGAAACATCCAGCAGGAGTCAGGCAGTCTTGTCGAGCATCATCATGAGTGAAGTTTGTCTGTGTGCTGAGGACTGTGCCGACAGAGAAACCTTCAACTTGTGTTTGCTGAGTAAGCTGGCCACTCCCTCCTTCCTGAATCTCCACAATCCCTTTGTGTTCCCCTGACCTGGAAGAGAACAGTTCACTTGGACCGGATTCAAAGCACTTTTCACATTTATAGAAAGAACCTCCAGGAAAGCACCCCAGCTGGAACTCTCACACGAACTAAATACAAGGCGCGTGGTGTTAGGGATGTCACCTGGGCTTTGAGCATGTGCTCTGCATCATCAGCATTGAAGCAGTCCTGCCTCAGCCCACCAAGACACTGCAATTACAGGCCTGTGCCGCCAGGCACTAAAAGTTTGCCAAAATGAAGGCTGAATGTAAAAGCTAAATGGAAACCTGTGATCTTATGATCCAAGTAGAAAATACAATTAGGCCCTGTGTGGTGGCACACACCTTTAGTCTCAGCACTTGGGAGGGAGAGGCAGGAGGATCTCTATGAGTTTTTGGCCAGCTAGAGCTTCTTAGTGAGACCTTATTTCTAAAAGAAAAAAATAAAATATAATCAGAGGGGATAAAAGGCCAAAGGTAACATAATGGGGACACTCCAGGTTAAAGTTTTCAGTGGGGATAAGGAGAATGGGAAAAGGATGTATGAAGAAGCCTTATGAAAGTCCACTAGCTTGTAAACTAATTAAAAAATGTAAAATACTTTAAAAATGTTTTTCCATAATAAAAACATATTAAAGGAATATATGACCACCAAGCCAGCTCTACAGAGGATATTGGAAGGAAAACTTTAGTTCAATAAACCCACCTCACCATCAAGTAAAAACAGTACCAAGCTGAATGTGGTAGTGCATGCCTTTAATCCCAGCACGTGGGAAGCAGAGAAAGGTTGATCTTTGAGTTCAAAGCCATCATGGTCTACAAAGAGGTTCTACGACAGCTAGAGATATACAGAAACCCTGTTTAAAAAGATAAAAAGACAGTACCTTAGAGTAAAGGAATGGAAAAGGAAATTCCAAGCACATGGAACTAAGAAACAGCTTTCTAAAATTTGACAGAATGACTTCAGACTAAATCTAGTCAGATGAGATTAAGGAGGGCCTTGTCACATTCATTGAAGGAAAGATCAACCAAGAGGCTACTACAGTTCTGAACCCAGAGATCTGTATTGCTCTCAACTTTCGTTTCTCTTTGCAGTGTACAGTGCTTAATGCTAACTCTCGCGTCTCATCAAAGTGCCACGGATAGTAACTCTTAGGCTCAGCTATGGGTGGATCCTATATTAGCCTCCTCCATCCAAGGCTCAGGGACCATCACAAAAGAGTGGGCAAAAAAGATGTAAGAGCTGATGGGTGAGGAAAACACATCAACTCACAGGAGCTATGGTTTCCTGTGCAAGAACTGCACAAAATCAAGCCAATAAAAGTTCCAGCATGGTAAAGGACCCCTGGCAGGGGGATCAGGATCCATCCTTGGTGCACAAGAGGGCTTTTTGGAGCCCAGTGCCTATGGTTGGACACCTTATACAGCCTTGATGCAGGGGGAGGGGCTTGGACCTGCCTGAACTACCAGGTTCTGCTGACACTCCATGGGAGGCCTTGCCTTGGAGGTGGGAATGGGGAGCGGTTGGAGGGTGGAGGAGGGAGGAGAGGAGCATCTGTGGTTGGTATGTAAAATGAATGAATGAGGGCAACACCCCCAAGGTCCCACATTAGCAGGGGAGCTATTAGCAGTTGATGGCTGCTGAGGTGGGAGCACCACAGACATGACCCACACCCATTTGCATTTGGAAAGCACTGAGTAGACTCAGGACCTATCAAAATATAACAATAACAAAAAGGAGTACATATATGAAACTGAGAGGATGGGGGCGTGAAGGCCACCAGGGAGAGTGGGAGGGAGGTAACAGTGGGTGCATATCATCAAAATGCATTATTTAAATGTATAGAATTCTGAAAGGATAAAATTGTTCTTTAAAGTTGTTATGAGAGTTTTAAAGCATCTAAACTCACTGTTAAAATATGAAGAAATCCCCAAACCTGAGATTCTTGGCAAATCAAAGAGCTGAAATGCTCTAACACCTGAGTTTGAATTCCTTGCAAGGGAACCAAACTCAAAACTCTTTCCCTCTAAAGGATGTTTAGAATCACTCCATAGCCTTGGCGGAGAAAATCTGAGAGGCGCTCGCCCCCTGGTGGCAATGACAGGCAAGACCAGGAAGCCGATTTCACTGACAGTGCGGGTTTCCACAGAACCTTAAAGGTTGGGAGAGCGCAGTGTCCACCAGCCAGTTAGGGGCCAGCACAGGTAAAAGCGTTCTTGTCGGCGTCCTTTACTTGTGGCTTGATTTTGAAATTACCTTAAGAACTCAACAATTGTATCTACTGAAACCAATTCTTGTGTAAACTCTTAGTGCTAGGCCCCCAAGGGGACACTCTGAAGCCCAGAACCCCCTTGCTCCCCCAACTCTCGGACAGCCCTGACCTCTTCTGGTCAGAGCTGGTGGAGCCTGACTACAGCAGAAACTTAGCTCAGTCCTTCTCTGAGCTGACTGCTCACTGGCAAGTTCCCCCAACCCGTGAGTGAGAACGACAGGAAATGACAAGATGTCTACAGACCTGGGCTCAAATTCCAAGCGAGCATGCCTTAACTCAGGTGAGCTGTCAGAGGACTCCAGCGCTCCTCTGTGAGGGGTAGAATAGCCTCTCTAGTCTCCAGGGTGGCCTCGGGGAAAGGTGAAATGCAATGGTGTAGGAAATCCCAGCCTGGTGCGCTGAATGCCTTCCGAAGAGGTAGCTCCCTTCCAGAAATCCCTCAAATGCATCCTCCTCGACACTCTCAGCACTGTTTAGTCTGCCATACAGTCATGAAAATTAACTTTACTGTGAACAGACTCAGAGAGTTATGAGGAAGACAAACATCCACTCAGAGTATCTGATACAAACCCATCTGCTGTAAGAATTTGTGTCTCGATGAAACAAAGTGCTACCCCATGGGAAAGCTTCATTTACTCATGATGGCCCTTGTGCATTTTTGAACAGGACCTAAATTTACATTAATCATTCAACTCTGTTTTATCAGTTATGTTTGTAAGCTAGAAAACCCCAAACATCCATCAATATGGATGGATTAAAAAAAAAAAAACTGTGGCCAGGTGGTGGTGGCGCACACCTTTAATCCCAGCACTCGAGAGGCAGAGCCAGGCGGATCTCTGTGAGTTCAAGGCCAGCCTGGGCTACAGAGCAAGATCCCAGGGCAGGCACCAAAACTACACAGAGAAACCCTGTCTCGAAAAACCAAAAAAAACAACCCCCCCCCAAAAAAAAACTGTGAAATACCCCTATCATGGATACTATTCATGAGAAAAATGAACAAACCACTATACATGCACCAACATAGTGAGTAATTACATTCCCTTGATGAAGTCAGATAAGAGAGTAGCTGGGCAGTGGTGGGGCAAACTTTTAATCCCAGCACTGGGGAGCAGAGGTAGGCGGATCTCTGTGAGTTCGAGGCCAGCCTGGTCTACAATGTGAGCTCCAGGACAGCCAAAGCTGCAGAGAAACCATGTCTTGAAAAATAAAATTTTAAAAAAAGAGAGAGTATAGTGTGTGACTCTGTTTATGAGAATTTTAGCAAATGCAAATTAATATTATGTTAAAAAGCAGTTCAGTGGTTACCTGGTGTTGCTTTGGGGTCAGGAGCAGTGGATAAAAGGAATTATAAAGGAACACAAAGGCACATTCAGAGTTAAGACTCGTACTGTGGTGATGTAATTGTTAGCTTGACTGGATTGAGAATCACTGAGGAGATTAATGAGGAACACCTCTTGGTGCATCTGTGAGGGCATGTCAGGGATAAAACAAAGAGGGGTCAGCCTTCCCTCAATGGTGGATGGATAGGCTGGGCCAGGCTGGAATAAAGGGGGGGAGGAGAAGTCCACTACTTCTCAGGCATTCTTTCTCTCTGCTTCCTGGCTATCACAAGATAACCTGCTCTTTCCACTGTGGCCTCACTCCCACAATAGACCTCTAAAACTATTATCAAAATAAATCTTCCCTGCTCAGATATCTGGTCACAGTGACAGATAATCTGACTATTATGTATGTGAATGAGAATTAAAAAACAACAACTTGTGTCTGTGTCTGCAAAGGCTAATGGTTAACAAATGAACAGTGTGAAGACATTGGAACGCTGCTGTTTAAAGAACCCAGTAACAATTTTCTCTAGGGGACCTTTAGCCTGCTAAATAGCCATTCCCTGCTCCCCTCTGTGTTGGACCGAACATCCTGACAGATTTTTTAATTTTTTAGAATGTATTAACAGAACCATAGATTTCCAGCATTCAAATGGTTAAGAGTATTGCCAGTTAAGTGTTCTCTTCATGTCTATAGCAGAATTCTCCCCACCTTGCTATAAGCCCCCTACCTGATGTACCCATTAATGTATTGAAAAGTGTCTTGATGTGTGGTTTTCTTTGTTCTACTATAAAAAGTTCATGAAGTTGCTGCCTCATTAGAAAATAGTATTTGGGAGATCTAACTCTACATTCCCCCAGACCATGGTCACTCATATTTGCCTCCAGAATAAACCCTATCTTTTATTCATTTGAGGTAAGACTATTTCTTTCCTTGACTACATATACATCTATTAAAAGTAATTTAATTAACACTCTAACTATGTGCAGTTATTGTACTTCTATTTTATCTTAATAAAGCTGTTTTAAGAAATCTGGAGTTAAATTATTTTGAAACTTTCATTTTAGGAAGTAATAATGCTGCTGGATTCCTTGGCATCAACAGTGATTCACGTGATACTGTTGTGCTATGGCTTGAAGAACTCCATGTGGTGGTATTAGGAGGTAGACCCTTTAAACGGTGATTAGGCCACGTGTGTTCCATGCTCACAAAGTCCTGAATGAATGAATTCCACTGCCCTGGGAGCAGGACACAGATGTTTTCCTTCCCCTGTGCTTCTTCCGCTCACTAGGTGCTGTCTAGCCCTGTGCCGCCTTCTACCATGTTACAAGAAGCTAGACAGCTCTCACCTGATGTGACACTTTAATCTTGGATTTTGCCTTCAAAAATGAGGAATAAACTTGTTTTCCATATGAACCGCTGTACGTGTATTCTGTTACTTCACGAGAAAACTAAGAAACCACCATGTCCTGGGAACTAACAGAGGCTAGCTACTAGTACACAGCTGTTCACAAGAGCCCTTCTCTCTTCCTTCCCTTCTTATTCCTTACTCTCCTCCTCCCTCCCGTCTGGGGGGGAGGGGGAGTCCCTACTCCTTTCCATAGTCCCCTCTGGCATACCCCCTCCTCAGCCTTAATATGTTTCTCTCTTCATCAGCATAGGGAATACAGTCCCAAGAAAGAAACTACAAAAGGAAATTGGGTGGGCGAACAAATAAACATCTCAGTCTTCTACATATATAAATAAATATTAGGCCAGGAAATGGCTTAGGAGGTAAAGGTATTTGCCAGCAAGTTTGATCCATCCCTAGGACCCAAAAAGTTGAAAAAGAAAACTGACTCATATAAATAGTCCTCTCATCACCACAAACAGGTCATGGCACATGCATGTGCATGTGGTGGGTGCACACACAACAAAGTAAGTGTAATAAAAACTTTTTTTAAAAATCCCAAATTTTAAATTCATTATGAAGATGCATGCACACACGCGCGCACACACACACACACACACACACACACACACACACACACACACACACACACACAGTGTCTTAGCAAATGTTCCTGGTTCCAAGAGTTCTTGAATTTAGAACTGAGCACAGAGAACACTTTCAGAGACATTCTTTCCTTTCGGGGTCTTCAAATCAGAGGCCTGTGTATGCGTAACACTTAACTTCCCGCCCTACTTGTGCATTAGGAGCTGCAATAGACACTTATAAATCCTAAAGCTTGGCCTGAGGGGAGGGGTTAGCTCTGTGGAGTATCATCGACCCAGTTTCCGGAAAACATTTTGGAGTTTTGTTTTGTCTTACTTATCTATTTAATAAAATGTTACAAGATTTATTTATATTTTAATTTTTCACAATTTATATGGATGTATCTGTAAGAATTTATGCTATACAGCTCCAGGTGCCCAGAGACCACCCAACACGGGGGCTAGGAACCAAACCCAGATCCTCCCAAAGAGCAGCAAGCATATTTATCATTAATCCATCACACTTACCATTAAACCATCACTCTGCCCTCTTCTTGGCTTTATAAAGTGGTGTGTTTTCTCTATAGCCTTATAAACTACATACATTAAGGGACAGCATTCCACAAAGGAAGCATATCAGAGAAGTCCTATCTATGGCTATATTACCAAACTTGGGAGAGTTTCAGCAAATCTTTGAGTAATATACTTTAACTTCGACCTCTTCTTCATCTATCTGATGTATAGGTTACAATAAGTACACATATGTCTTAATATTACTGCTCAATAAGCCACAAATCATCAAGTTGGCAAGTATCATGCATGGCCTTGTAAGGGAATCTGGATTGGGCTCATCACCATTGCTCTTTTGATTAGGCAACAATGTCAGATATATCTGTTTAGGCTAATGTTTTTTTTTTTAATGAAATTACTGACTCTACTATGAAGAGACTCATTCATTCAAAAGAGAATTGTGAACTCCATCCAGTGGTGAGCACTGGATCGCCTAGGCAACGCCTGACAAGAATGGTGCAGAGGAGATTATGTGGTACAACTGAAGGAATACAACAGAGCCTTTGAAATCAATTATACACTAGGATTAAGTTTTTCCAAGGTACTAACATGGCTAGGAAAACAGTTTTCCATTTCTTTGTATACAGTGCTAGGGGTAGACAATGTGCATTTTTCCACTCTAATTTAGACAAGTTGAGAGGAATAAATAATGAAGCACTGGCATACTTATTTTGCATCAACTATGCTTATCCATTAAAATAGATTTATCTGCATCATTTCCCTTAAATTGTAATAATGCCCTCGTTTTACAGCAATTTTTGATATTCTGTGAAATTATGTTCACAGATGCTTATCATGCATTGGGGGTTGTGTTGTTGCTTTGGGTCAGAAGCATGCACACAGCCAAGACATTTCTCACAGGCGTGAGAGCTCACAGAAGTCTGTACCCAAACTTGGAGGAAATAGAATTTATCTACTTCTGTAGTCACAGATGTAATGTTATGCATATATGTTGCTTGCTCAAATATCCCTTTGTAAAATGGGTTTCTGAACATTCAATTTCTTAAAATGCAGATGAAATCCATATTTGCCTCACAGCTACTTTTTAAAGCGGGTTTGATTGCTTGCTCAATTTGGAGTTGGATGAATGACTCTTCGCTATGGGTTCTGATTCTGAGGTTTACTTGAAATACAATATTATCTATGTGCAAAACATGTTGACTTTTAACCTGTTTTTAAAAAAGATTCATCTTCAGTTTGGTCAACCTTTTTCAGCCCTGTTTTCTATATGTAATGTGGAATGTTTTCTAAGAGGAATTTCTAATAGGGACTCTCACTTCCAACCCCCAGTTCTCCCTTAGGTATCAACATCTAGTGCCTCTAATTTTAAAAATTAATTATTCATGCCAGTAGTTTAAAAATAGCCGTGTGTTATTTTCTTTTTAAATTACATGAAGCACATTACCATCATGAACAATAACTACACTGTGTAAACCCAATACTGCTTCCCTAGTGCTGGGATTCAAGGCCTGCACCACCACTCCTGCCTGCTGCCTCATGATCTTAGACTAGGATAAAATGCACCTAGGCTGTAGCACGGTGTTTAGTGGTGGCTGAGTTTTAAATGTCAGTGCCCAACTCTGTAGAAATACTAGGATAACAAGACTGGCATAAGGCTGCTCAGGAGAAGCCAGCCTGTTCCCATGAAGCTCTCAAGTATACACAGCAAAATCCAAACTTGCACTTCAAAGGTCTACAAATGATTTCCTGGTTGAATGTAACAGGGTAGGGTGATACAGATCCCCAAATTCACTTTCTCAGATAGACAAACAACTGGATGAATGGATGTCTGGTAAAGACAGGAGACTGAACACTGGAGAAAGCCAAAGCTTTCTCCCTTCCAGGAAGGTAGGGGTTGTAAGACTGCAAGTTCTAATTCAGCAAACTTATTCTGGGTTGGGTGCTTTTTGTGTGTGTGTGTGTGGGGGGGTGGTAATCTGGCTTTGTTTTTTTAGTTGTTGTTTGATTTTGAATTTGTTTTCTTACATGTATTTGTTTGTTTGTTTATTTATTTGTTTGTTTTTAAAGACAGGGTTTCTCTATGTTAACAGCCCTGGCCTCAAACTCAGAAACCTGCCTGCCTACCGCCTCTGGGATTAAAAGCATATACAACCATGTTCAGCTTAGTTGGATGTTTTATAGAACCCTTGGATCCTTCCCTTTCCCCTACTGGTCCTGTTTTGATCCCCACTGCCAGCCCATGCCTTCCTACCATTTTTCCTTGCAATGTCCTCTGGGAACAAGCAATGACCATCTCGCTTTGTCCCTTTAACTCTTCCTCAAAAAGTCTGTCATGGTATAAATGGACCAAAAGGAAACCATTAGAAATACTATTTTATTGGGGCTTTTTTGGGGGGAAGAGGGGTATTTTTTATGTGTATGAGTATTTTGCCTTCATGTATGTTTGTGTACCATTTGCCTGCCTAGTATCCTCAAGAGGCCAGGAATTCTGTGGAATTGTAATTATAGATGGTTATTAGCTGTCATGTGGATGCTGGAGATAAAACCTGAACCCTCTGAACTAGGAGCCAGTGCTCTTACCTACTGAGTCACCTCTCTCCAGCTCCTGCTGTTAAATTTTTGGCCAGCCCTGATCAATATAAAAATGAAGGAATGCTTGAAACAGGTGAGTTAGGACAAGGATGCTGTGGAAATGTAAACATATTGTGCTTCTAAAACTCAGCATTAGAAAAATTGCATAAGTGGTTTTTATATTCACTACCTGCTAAAATCATTGGCATATTAATTTTACCTTGTTCTTTTTACTTTTTAATGTAGATCCTTCAAAATTTCAAATTACATATATATTTCTAACTGTGTATATTAAACAAATGTCTTCTCAATGGCCCTGGATCACTCATGAAATGAAAGGTTAGTGAAGTGCTCACAACAAAGACAAGTTTCCATGATCTGCTAACAGAATTTGTGGGAAAGATGACCATTCTTGGTTGAACTCCCAATGGTCATTCACAACAGGCACTTTATAAGCACATCCGACCCTCCCTTGATTTTTCTGTGCTCAGAGCTGGGGTCTGGTGGTTGTCATCTTCTTACAGTTGCAATGATTCTATTATTGTGGCTTATATTACTTTTTTGTTGCTGTGATAAAAAAGGATGACCAAGACAAATAAAGGAAGAGCTTATTTTGGCTTATGGTTCCAAAGGGATAAGAGTTCATGATGGCAGAGTGGAAGCAAGGAAAATTATAGAACAGTAAGTGGAAAACTCACATCTACAAATTACAAGCACAAACCAGAAAGAAATGGATACACTATGGAGTTGTTAAACTCCCAAAGCCAACCTTCGAAGACATGATTCCTTCAATTAGGCAGTACCTCCTAAACTTCCCCCATACAACACCAACTGGGAACCAAGAGTTCAAACATCTGACTCTAAGGGGGGTATTTTCATTCAAACCACTACACTGCTTTAAACAAATTACCACAAGTCTAGAAGATCAGACAACACAAGGCTATCTCAATTCTGTAAAGCACAAGTCTGGTAGGCTCTACTGCTTTCTCTGCTCCAAACCAGTCTACAGTCAGTGGGGTGGCTTGCAGGCTCCTTTAAGGTGCTGGTAGAATTGCCTTATGCATCTAATTGTAAACCTGATCTTTTTTTTTTTCTTTTTATTGTAGGAGCTGTGGTCTGTGGTAATATTTTATTTGTGCTCTAATAAATAACGCTTACATGGAGATCAGAGGAAAAAGCCAGCCACTATATTAAACATAGAAGTCAGGTAGTGGTAGCACATGCCCTTAATCCTAACATTAGGGAGGCAGATTCATCCGGATCTCTGTGAGTTCAAAGCCACACTGGGAACAAAGCCAGGCGTGGTGGCACATGCCTTGAATTCCCAGCACTAGTTAACCATAGAAGCCTGGAGCTCTGTACAGTCACACAAGAAGTGATAGAGCTGGGCAGAAAGACGAATGTGATGTAGCTGGGCAGAGAAAGGAAGTGAGATGGTAGGAACAGAAAGGATATAGGTGTGGAAATACAGGAAGCAGTTCCCTCTGGAGGCTGAGGAGTCAGTAAGGTGAGATTGTACTATTCCTCTGATCTCTCAGTTTTTACATCAATTAAAAAACCTAGGTTTTTATTAATAAGACCGCTTAGCAATTTGTCTTACAGTGGTCAGCTTTGAGAGGCCTCCCACAAGCCCTGCTTTATATCTTGGTGTGAGCTTAGAATCTGACTACCTCTTTTCCACCAGCCAGGAAACATCTTCTACTTTAAGGATTCATGTAGCTAGGTTGGGTTTATACAAATAATTCACAGTAAAGCAGATCTAAACTGGAAACTCATTGCTTCAAGTATCATGTAAGGTGGCAGCATGAACCCACTTTTCAGGTCACAAGGATCACAAAAGCCAGACCGCTTTAAATCACTCTGATGTACAGAGCTCCACATCAGAGTGGGTCCTGGTAGGAAACAAACTTTGCAAGACCAGTCTCCAATTCCTTCACAAAAAACTGCTGCTGGCCCACAGCCTGCTTGGCTGCCTAAGCAACAGTTGAGGATTGGGTCTATGAAGACCAATCTCAGCTGGCCTTTCCACAGGAACACTACAAGTTCAGCCTGGGAACTCTAATCCCTACATAAACACCCAAGATGTGCTATTTAGAAGGACCAACCTTCCTTCCCTTTTCTAGTAATGCAACGACTTACACTCACCTTTCCATTCTGTGGGCTGCCAACTCAATTTCCTCTACTGCACCGAAGCTTTTGTTTCACTGAATTCCATGTGTTGGTTGTTAGTCTTAGTTCCTGTGCTACTGGAAATCTCATTCAAAAAATCCTTCCCAAGCTGGGCGGTGGTGGCGTACACCTTTAATCCCAGCACTTGGGAGGCAGAGGCAGGTGGATCTCTGTGAGTTCGCGGCCAGCCTGGGCTACAGAGATCCAGAACAGGCACCAAAACTACACAGAGAAACCCTGTCTCGAAGAACAAAACAAAAACAAAAAAGAAAAATCCTTCCCTGTGCTTATAAATTGAAGCATATACTATTTTTTTTAGCAGTTTCAGGGTCTCGGGTCTTACATTGTCCTTGATCCATTTAGAGTTGCGTGCAGAGTGAAAGAAAAGGACCCTCTACACATGGTTATCAGTTTTCTTCACATCGGCTGTTGAAATGCTGTTTCTTCTCCAGTGTATACTGTTGGCATCTTTGAATATTTTTCTCAGACACAAACTAAACTAAGCTCCACAGAGAGAAATGGCCTCTAGTTGGTGACTAATAGAAGTTAAAACTCAGTATTGATAGGTGTTTTTGATGGGGAAGGGGAATTAAAAAAATGTTAAGATTAAGTCATGGAGTCAAATGCTATCAAAACACCAATAAGCAGTTGGTAATAGTATACAACACTATGGTTAACTTTTAAGAAGCAAGAATGTAGATGTGATCTGCAAATAGAATAAACTCTGGATAAGAAAAACTACATTTAACTCCTTGGTATTAATAACTAAGGATCCAAGGTTCATGTCTTTACATGGAAATCATAAAGGGTAGGCTGGAGAGGTGGCTCAGGGCTTAAGAGCACCGGCTACTCTTCCAGAAGTCCTGAGTTCAATTCCCAACAACCACATAGTAGCTTAAAACCATCTGTAATGAGATCTGGCTCCCTCTCCTGGCCTGCAAGCATACATGCAGACAGAACACTATACATAGTGAACAAATTTTTAAATAAATAAGACAGATAAATAAAAAGAAATCCTAACGGGCTGAGTTATCTTTCACTATAACCAATTCAGAGAGACTCTCCAGAGAGGAAAGATTAAGTCTGGTTGCTTCAGAAGGTTCTGTCCAAGGAGATTTGGCAGCAGTGACAAGGGAGTCTTCACAGAAAGAAACCAAGAGCCTGGCACAAGACTTAGCCCCTAAGGATATAACCCCAATGACTTACTTCTTATAAATAAGTCTTACTTCTTGAAGTTTCTAGAACCTTCCGAAAGTACACCACTATCTGGGAGCCAATGACTGAGCATATGAGCCTGTGAAGGACATTTCATTTTCAAATCCTAACAACAATAAAGTACTGGATATTAGGAGACATTTTAAGGTATTAGGAAATAAAAACTGCTGGGTGGTGATAGCACACAACTTTAATCCCAACACTTAGTAGGCAGAGGCTGGCAGACTGAGTTCAAGGCCAGCCTGGTCTACAGAGCTAGTTCCAGAACGACCAGGGTTACACAGAGAAACCCTCTCTCAAAAAAATAAAAATAAAAATAAGGGAAAAGAAAAGAAAAATTGAAAACAGTAACAAGTTCTAAGGGGACAATCACACATTTCAAAGGGGAAATTTACAAAAGTTTTTAAAGCAGTAATGTATAAATAAAAGGTAGATGAAAAATGACATATACTACCTCAAAGTACAAACTTTTTAAATTTAGATTTTACACATAAATAAAATTATTACATTTCTTTGCCTGCATGTGTGCATGTGTACCATGTATATATACATGGTCCCAGCTGAAGTCAAAAGAGGGCACTGTATCCCCAGGAACTGGAGTGAGCCAACATGAAGTACAAACTTTCTAAACTCATTAAAAGTGTTTCAAATTCCATTTCAACTTGCCACATTCGCAAGAGAAAAATATCAACTCTTGGGTTAATAAACTGCCCATGTATACCACGACCTCCCAAACAGTGTGTAAAGGAAGATTACTGTAGATATGTATAACAGCACTCAAAATGATGACATACTTTCAAGAAAAGGAACTAGCTAACTGGGCATGGTAGCACAGGCCTGTAATCACTGCAGTTGGAAGAATGAGGTAGGGGATGGTTTCATGCCAACATGGCTGCATACCAGTTGGAGGGAAAAACCAAACAGACTACAAAAGAAGATTCACAGTAAAATCACAGCACTGTATAAAACAAAATAATCTGAAAGAAGTTATAACAAAATAAGGTATGCCCCTCAAAGTGGTAATACACTAACAATAATTTTATTCTTTTTGCTCCTGTCTTCTGAAGTTTCTACAATAAACATGTTTTACAAGACAAAACAATACAATAATTTAAAAACATTTAGTTTTGAAAGAGGGTGAAATAATAGGCTTTGAAGTGGTATCGGATAAAATATTAATGGAAAACATTCCAGACCCCTAGGAAAAAAAAAAAAACACTTAACATCTTCTGTTTGGAGTGGGGGTGCTACATCCTTGATACCAGATTACATCTTGCTATTTCTAAACATGTTTATATGTTTTTATCCGTTAATTTTGATAGGGAAAAAAAAAGCAAAAACAAAACACAAAACAGGTTACAAACCAGCACAGGTTAATGTGGCTTAGTTTTTGGTACCTTTGGTAAGATCTTAACTCTATCTAAGCCAACTAAGCAACACTGTTTCAAATGTAAACCAGACTACACTTAGCAAAGTTTATTATCACCAAACTAAAGTCCTAAGCTGAACTCACTTAGAAATAAAAGGTCATTCTATTTAAATGAAGTAAGCTTATATATCACATAATACTTGGAAGGCAAATACAACATACTAATGGAAGATATATCAATCAGTAGTTAAGCTGTTATCATTCTAATCTGAGGCATAGATTCAGGATATACTCCACAATACAAGTAGCACACTCCAAGCTTCCTATGTTAAAGGCAAAAGGACTGGACTATTAGATGTCGGCTTCTCCTTTCAATTCCTGTGTTCACATTCCACAACCAAACATTCCATTCCAGTTTTCATAAAGCTCTAGGTCTTTTGGAGACACGCTAGGCCGCACAGTTCTAAAAGCGTTTTCAAAATCAACATAAGCTATGGGTCGAACTTGATCTGGGCTTATGGTAGCGATGTCAGCAGCGTGCAAACTGCGAATAGGACCGAGAGACGCCTCTCTGCAAAGCTGTGTCATGTCTGCGCCAGAAAACCCATCAGACTGCTGCACCACCAGCTCCATTTCTTCATCGCTGAGGTAACACTGCTCCTTGGACATGAGATTAACTACTATCTGTCTCCTGGCTGAAGGTTCTGGGAGGGGAATATAAAGTCTTTTCACCAACCTTCTCCGGGCAGCCTCATCAATCTCTTGGGGCCGATTTGTGGCTCCCACCACCAGAATACGGTCTTCAGAAGATGTGGTCGCTCCATCTAACTGAACTAAAAATTCTGTTTTTATCCTTCTAGAAGATTCATGTTCACCATCTCCTCTTTGAGACAATAAAGAATCAATTTCATCAATAAATATCACAGCTGGCTGCTGACACTGTGCAACAGCAAATAACGCACGGACCATTTTCTCCCCCTCACCCACCCACTTAGAAGTCAAAGATGAAGCAGAGATACTGAAGAATGTTGCTCCAGACTGACTAGCAATGCACTTGCCAATCAGAGTTTTACCAGTCCCTGGAGGGCCAAAGAGTAGAATTCCTTTAGGGGGCCCTCGTAATCCAGTAAAGATATCTGGCCTCATCATAGGCCACACAACGATTTCCTTTATTGTGGCTTTGGCAAATTCTACTCCAGCAATATCTTCCCAATGTACTGGAGGCCCATGGTCCATAATTTCATTCATAATAAGTTCAATCATCCTTGGCTCCACGTTCTTCAGACGGTCATCAATGGGTTGTTCTAGTTCTATAGACTCTGCTCTAGTAGGCTTGCACTTCACTCTTTCATTCTGCTCATCTTCATCTTGCTTAGATACAGGAGGAACAAACTTTGCAAATATTCCTCTCGATTTCCCTGCTCCCAAAGACTTTTTCACACTACCATATGAAGACTTTGATGCATGCTGGGATTGGTGGCACTTTTTTTTTTGATCTGCCCATAATTGTTCCTTTGCGGTTTTAAAGGTAGGCAGGCTATTATCTTCCCTTTGGTCACTGTCTTCTGTTTTACTAGAAGCCTTATTCGGTACTGAATCAGAAAGCACGTCAATGTTGCCAGAGCCATAAAAAGCCTTCCTTTCTCGTGGATTTTCACAGCCAGAAGGAAAACAAGACACACTGGATAAGAACATATTTGGTCCTGTGCTGGTTTTAGGAAAGCTGTGAGTTTCCTTTTTAGTACTTCCAAATAATGGTGTAGTGTGAAATTTTGCAGTGGATGACTCACCTAAAGGTGTTGAGGAGGTGGGGCAAGTCTTCCTGCTATTAGTTGCCACAGGCAGCAGAGCACTCTGAAACCGCGAATGTCCCAGACTGCTGCCTGGGACAGTCTGGGTCCTATCTGTGTCACAAATTGAACTGGCTAAGAAGTCACCTTCTCCAGAACTTCCACAAACACTAAATTTAGAAAGCTCAAAGACAGTGGGCTCTTTACAGATGACTACTGATGCATCAGCAGGTTTCAGCATGGACTCTTTCCACTTCTTTCCAGCTTGCATCATCTCCTGTATATTATTCATTTTGAAAACATTATTTATTGACAATCTAGATTGCCACTTGTCACTGTCAGCCTGTTGAGATCCTGCCAAAGCTAAAACGCTCTCTGCATAGTTATTCAAGCTAGTTTCAACATTGTCAGAATCAATAACTGCAGAATATTTCTCTGTATACCTTTTGAACAGTTTGGTAGCACAGACCTGAGAGATCTCGGAGTTGGCCCATGCATACTGAATGCTTTCTATCTGTGCACGGTATGCATCTGCCTTCTGTCCTGGTGTACATGTGCTGGATGTAACTACAAAGTAATTCTTCTGCCATTCGCCCAGGTGCACAGACCTAGAGCTGGAAGTCTCCATGTCAGAAGTTCTATAACACAAAACAAAATAAAAGACAAATCAGTATCAAGAAGAAAATAAGAGTATAAAATTCTCTGCTTAAAAAAAAAAAAAAAAAAAAACACACTAGATTTATTTATAAGGTTCATTTATACAGACAGACATTTATTTGTAAAAGTAATATCAAGTTAATCATATATTTCAAGTACTCATGACACAAAGGTACATTAGTACTGTTGTCAAGATTAAGGACAACCAAATAATGACTTCTTAGACGCTAAACTGTCTTATTTATAAGATAATTTTCCTACAAAGAAAATATTCATGGATTTAAGCAAAAAGGATTTAAAGGTAACCAAAGAAAGGGGTTGGGAAATGAGACTCAGGTTGTAGAGCGCTTACTAATGTGTCCGAATCCTTGTGTTTGATCCCCAGTACAAACATACTGGGTATAACTATGCATGCCCATACTCTTAGCATTTGAACAACGGATTCAGCAGAAGTTCAAGGTCACCACCCTCAGCTACACAGTAAGTTTAAAGCCAATCTGGGATACATGAGACTCTGTCCCAAAAGTTTTCGTAAACAACTTAAAGAAAGGAAGTATTTATTAAGTGATAGTGACAGAAGAAAATGCCCAATATCGAACAGCCAATAAACACTTGCACAAGTGTTCAACATTCTTGGCTATTTAGTTGGAATCAACTAAAAATCATATGCTACACAAAATAAGCCAAACTTAGAAAGACAAATACCTCATTTTCTCTCATATGCTGAATCTAGATTTAGAAATTGTGTGTGTGTGTGTGTGTGTGTGTGTGTGTACACATGTATTTGTGGATGAGAACTAGGAGGAGAACATGAGAAGTTGTGATCTTTAGGGAGGTGAGAAATAAGGCAATGAAACATGAAATAGAAAGCAGAAAGAGTTGGAAATTGTGTATATATGTGTGCACAGAAGTGTGCATGCATTTACATATGTTTGTAGACCACGGAATAGAAGTTGATCATGAAAGGAGGTGGTGATTTTTAGGGAGGTGGGAAATGGGGCAATGGAACATGGAATAGGAAAGCAGAAAGGATCTAATGAAAAGGGAACCCGGGGAAGGATGGGTTGGGTAGGAGGCAGAACTGAGGGAAACAAATCAGAACAAAGTTTAATGATATATATGTGTGTGTGTGTGTGTGTGTGTGTGTGTGTGTGTGTGTCTATGAAGACACCCTGAGGAAGCTTTAAATCTTCATGTTTTCTAAAAAAAAAAAAATACTAAGCAAGTCATTTGCAATTTCTGGGTCTTCAGATTATATCTGAAGGAACCACTGTGAGAATCAAATTGGGCGAATATGAAAATAATTTCAAAACTGTTACCCCAGCTGCACAAATGTAGATACAGAAGCTGAAAGAGTTAAAGCACTTACTAGAGGAAACTCTGCTGATTATGAGTAATGCCAGAAGTCAAGTTCAAAGTTCCACGTGAGATACTGTGTACTTCACCACGTACAGACTACTTCTTGATGCTATCAGTGCAGATGGAGCTGCATGAAACATAAGTATGAATGCATATTTAATATTTTAATGATTTATCATATATATACATTTGAAACATGATGCCACAAATCTTCCAAACTTTCCCCATTTCCCACAGTGTTAAAATTTGGTGGCACACAACTTTAATCCCAGCACTTGATAGGCAGAAGCAGGTGGAGCTCTAGGAGTTTGAGACCAGCCTGGTCTACAAAGTGAGTTCTAGAACAGCCAGGGCAACAGAGAAACTATCCTTAAAATAAATAATTAAAACTTATGAAAGATTAACTGCAAGAACAAGCCAAATAATCTACCAGTAAAGGAGTTTTACATCAGACTTTCCTCAAGATATTCTCATAAATCCTTTCATTTTATACAAAAATCTAAGGAAAATAAACAAATAGGCCAGGGAAATGGCTTAGCATAAGGCACCTGCTCTCAAGTCTGCCAACCTAAGTTCTCAAGACCTGAAAGTAGTGCCCTGCCATCCATATTCACAGCTTAGCACAAGTGTGCCCAACTCACCACTAAATCATATAAAAACTATTTTTATTTTTTTTTTTTGTTTTGTTTTTTGTTTTTTAATGTGGAGCTGAGGATCGAACCCAGGGCCTTGTGCTTGCTAGGCAAGCGCTCTACCACTGAGCTAAATCCCCAACGCCTATTTTTATTTTTGTAATGTAGAATTTGCCTGTACACTAGCAAGGGAAAAGTTTAAGAAAAATTTTTGATTTCCTAAGAAGTATAACGATAAAGTAAAAAGACCGTCTACATTTTAAATTTACTTCCAATTTATCTGGAAGTACAGCTACCAGTACTTTTTATGTATGTGAGCTATATTTAATATAGCTTTTTGGGGGTGATGGGAAGAAGTTTGAGACAGGGTTTCTCTTTGTAGCCTTGGCTGTCCTGGAACTCAAAGACTTGCCTACCTCTGTCTCCCAAGTGCTGGAACTAAAGGCATGCACCCCCCACCACCACCTGGCTTAATATAGCTTTTTATGTTCCACAATGCAGTACAAAGAACTTACCACATTATAGATAGGCGAACATAAATCTCTACTTACAATAATAGGAAACAACATCTAGTAAAATTACAACTTAACGCTAAACTAGTATCAATTAAATCAACAGTTCTGGGGCGCAGCCCTGCTTTTGTCTGCTTTAACTATATTTTAATCTCCTTTATACAACATCAAAAATAGGACACTTAAGGGCGGTGACTTGGAAAATATCGACACTAAAATCACAAATTCTAGTCATTCTCAAAATTATCCTCTTCCACCACCATCTTTTTAATCAACATTCATCTTTTCCACCTAGTCATACCCTATAACCAGATACAGACAGCCGAAAACTGTTGTGCCACTGCTCGGTGGCACAGATACTGAATTGTCCACCACTTCCAAGTTATTTCAACCTGTCTAGTCTTGATAAAACCTATAAATTACAGTTAATGAGTATGGACAACAGAGCTACATTTCAATCTCCTTAATTCTGTTAATTTTCTGATTAAGCAAGTTACTTGTCCTTCAAATTGAACAGTTGGCTTCTGCAAGAACTATTTTTCATTGCATTTAGATTTTCTTCAGTACCTAGACTATGGTATCCACTAATATAATAATGATTAAAGACTGGAGTGCCTACTATATACCAGACATCATTTTCGACCTTTACAACACTCTAATTCCTTAGTGCGAAAGTAGCACAGGAATTTAGAGCTCAGGACCTGAAGCCAGATCCTGGACATAAAAGCTTTACTTTTTTTAATTAATTTCATCTACTGGGGAGGGATCGAGGTCTAGGTCTGAAGGCAGCTTGCAGGAATTGGGTTTTCTCTTTTCACCACATGGGTCCCCAAGCTCAAAAGCTTTTACCGGCTAAACCATTTCCCAGGCCTGGGATTGTGGATGATCTGTTCTTTCAGCAATGATTTGGAGTATATTTCTTAAGCTATGTGTTTCCACCTAAAAAGGAAAAAAGAAAAAAAAAAAAATGCAGCGTGAAACTTCAGCTGACAGGGTTTATTTTGTAATTACTGGAAGCATTAAGTGTCCCCAGAACTCAGAATATCAGGTTAAGAGATCGTGAATTCTATTATTCCTTCCCTTTGGACGTTTCTCTCCGGCCACAGTGACTGTGCATGGCCTGGAACCAGCTACCTAATCACAACTGACGAATAATCCCTATCCCATATGCTTGGGGTCAGAAGCGTGTCTGATTTCCAGATACTAACACATATAATGGGTAGGGGACACCATCCTAAACACAAGACTCGCATATACTTAACATATGCCTTAGCCACATACCAGAAGGTTAACTGTATACATTTTAAATAATAAATAATTCTGAGCAGGACCGAATGGAGAAAAGAAAAAAAAAAAAACGGTTTCACGACGTGGAATTTCCACTTGTGATGGAGGGGCATTAACCTGTGAGTACTGGTGAAAGCACGGTCCTCGGAGCGAGGGAATTGGGGCGGCAAAGCTGCTCGGCCTTCCTTACAGTCGTGGCGGGAGGGAGCCGCGGCCGAGCTGACCCCAAGCCCGTCCCGCCCACAGGCACGTCCCTCAACCCCAGGCGCCGCCGCCGGGAGCGAGAGCCTCGCCCTAGACTTCCCAAGACCACCCTCTCCGACAACCCGGGCCAAAAAAAAAAAAAAAAAAAAAAAAAAACCGCCGACGTGGCGACCACAGCCTCGGCCCGCCCGCGGCCCTCACGGAAACCAGCCGCCTACCGAGGCCCCCCAGCGATCCCTGCCGGGTCAGCAGCCACCGAAAAGCGCGCCCTTCGCAGGGCGCCTGCGCGGCTGTGACGCGCTCGGCCAGCGCCGCGCCTGCGCGTAGGAAGGGCCGAGGGGCGCGCGCGGGCTGCGGGCGGCGGGCGGCGCGTGGGCGGGGCCGCGGGAGGCCTGGTGGGCGGCGCCCTGGCCCGAGCGCGGGAATCCGGACTTCCCGCCCACCGTCTATGTGGCCGCGGTCTTTGTTCCCGCGCTGTGGCCATGGTTTTTTTTTTTTTCCCCTAAGCATGCCATCGGCTTCCGATTCACCTCGGATTGATGATGTTCTTTTTGCAGTGCTAAATGCTGCAAAAGTAGAGAAGGGCTGTGAGAGAGGAAAGAAAAGTCGCGGGGTTGCAGAGAGCGGGACTCCCCTGGGACGGGAGGCGCCTCCAGGCCGCCAGACCTGAGCCTGCCCGCATCTGCGGCTCTCTCCAGCCCTGTCTAGTTCACCAGCAGCTATCAAATAAGTCTCGAATTCAGGCAGCTTTGGTAAAGATTACAGCCAGCATTAGACTTAATACCAAAATTACCATAGCAGTACCTGGCGGGGTTCCAACATGAGCTAAAACAGTTTATGTTTGTTACTAATCATAAAAACACATATTGACAAGCTTGGCAGTCACTGATGGACCTCCCCCCCACCCCTCATAAACAGCTTTGGACCCCTCCTCCCATCTCCCTATTACGAGCTAAAACATCTTGCAATTTGGGTGAGGTCACAAAAGGTTAGGTTCTTAATTGATTGTTTAGGGCATAAGCCACCGGGTCAGGCTCCAAGAAGTCGGGAGCTGATTGTCAGGGAGTAGGAAGGGGGTTGTGCTTTTTATTTATGTCTCTTTGTCTACAGCCCTCATTGCTAAGCCTGCCTGTTTTTCACTGAGAAAACTTATCTTTCATTCTACCTCCCTCATTAAAAACTGAACAAAATCCTAACCCTGCTCGCCCTAAGGTTCTGGGCATTTTCACTCACTCTGAAAACCCTCCCCCCCCCCCCCCCCCCCCCGCAGCCGTTCACCGAGCTGCATTGCTGAGCATGCTTGCTTTTCTGACCTTTAACTCCCAAAGCATGGACTTCTCTTTTCCTCTTATCCCTCTCCCTCCTCCCAGAGGCTGCTGAGATGTCTAGATTGCCTTGTTTTTCCCCTCAACTCAAAATTGCCTTCCAGTTTCCTGCTGAGTCTGTTTTTAAATTATTCTGTCTGTTAGACCAGGAACCCTGCAAAAGGCAACGTGATTCCCTGGTGCAATTCAAACCCTTATGCTATGTAAAGACTTTCATCTTTTAAAAATTAGCTTTGTTAGAATCACAACCCGATGCATAGTGTGGACAAGTTTATGTGGACAAGCTATGCAAGCAGTAAATTTGCTGTCTGAGAACACAAACTGCTTAGTAGACTCTCTCTCATGGGTGGAAGTTGTTGGGCTTGCAATGAAGAACTTGCCACTTAAAGCAGACAGAACCAGTGCCCTTGGTGGGAGGGGTTCTTCTTGTGTATGTATCTATGCAGTTATAAACATAACCTCAGACAGTGCCTGTGTATAGTTCAGTTAGCTAATTTGTTTTGAGCAGAGAGAGAAAATGATCCCAAACAATATGCATCCTTTCTGCCAGGAAATGTGTGGTTGGAGGGCTAGCAAAATGTCTCAAGTAAAAGCGCTTACTGTGCAAGCCTGGTGGCTTTAGTTTGAGCTCCAGACCCCGTGAGAACATGGAAGGAGAAAACTGACTCCACACAGTTGTCCGTTGACCTCTTGGCACATGTGCCTTTTCAACTCATCATACACAAATGCACAATAATAACTGTTTTTTGTTTGGTTGGTTGGTTTGGGTTTTTTTTGTTTTGTTTTTGTTTTTGTTTTTGTTTGTTTGTTTGATTTTTGAGCTGAGGATCGAAACCCAGGGCCTTGCGCTTGCTAGGCAAGCACTCTACCACTGAGCTAAATCCCCAACCCAAGTGTTTCTTAAAATGTGTTTATAGAGGTGCATGAAGTAGAATGTTGTAGGGATAAGACAAAAAGATGGGACAAAAATTAAATCTGGCCCTTTCTTTGAGATTTCCTGAGTGTGGTTGGATTTCTGCCAATTGTCACATCTTTCTGCTCCCAGCCTACCTTGGTGAAAGAGGCCCAAAGAAGACTGGAAATGTATCCAGCCATTCCTTGAACAGACAGTCTATGGAACACACAGTGCTAAAGAAGTTTTAATTAGATGCTGCTCTCCCCTACGACCAGAGGCAGAGTTTTAACAAGTCTAAGTTCTAATTATATTTAATTAGCCTCTACATTCATGAACGGGGCAACCTCCACTCTACAAAATGGAGTGAGAGCTTGTACTGGGCAAAAGCAGAAGGGTGAGTTTTGTCAAGTGGGGAGACAAGACTATTGGAGAGGAGCTGGCAGGTTGGTAGCAGCTTACTTCAGGTCACTTTTCTTATGAGGTTGAAGCAGGGGGTCTTAGTCAAGCTCAGGCAGTTTGGGCTTCTGTGTATTTCCTGTGTTTAGAAAAAAACTGGTCCATTTGTGGATCCCTTTGCTTCTTTTTTTTTTTTTTTTTTTTTTGGTTTTTCGAGACAGGGTTTCTCTGTGTAGCTTTGCACCTTTCCTGGAACTCTCTTTGGAGACCAGGCTGGCCTTGAACTCACAGAGATCCGCCTGCCTCTGCCTCCCGAGTGCTGGGATTAAAGGCGTTCGCCATCGCAGCCCCACCACTTTGCTTCTTTAAGTATCCATTTGAGTTGGCTATGGGGTACATGCCGGTAATCTTCCTGTCCATTGCATGTCTACTACTAGGAACCACACAAGCTTCTTTAAAATGATCTTTCCAAATATTCTCATTTTATGCAAGCAACTTACTCTCCTAGTATCCTCTTCATATTTTTCCCATTACTTATTACAAGGGTTTGTTATGGCACACACAGAGAGGTGCCCAGAAAACAGATTTTGAGACCAAGGTAGTGAAAACTGTTAGTAAGTGGGAATTTACATGATTCCTATAAAACAATGAAGCTATCCTTAGGCCAAAATGTTTCCTTAAATGTAGACTTTCTGGGTAAAATGCCAGTAAGACCATTTTCCAGCTCATCTATTGGATTCCCTAGTTAAAAGTTCAATCCTGCCTTCCCTAAAGGTCTTGTCCTTTATCCCTTTCCTGTGTTCCCTTTAAGATAATGAGATGCCACCTGTGACATCCCCCTGCCCTTCTGCCTTGGGCTTCTCTTAATGCTGACTGGTATGTGGTCAGCCTGACTTGGATCTCAGGTTCCAGGAAGGCTGCTCTTTGCTACATTCTAGATAAGAGATGTTCCAGGATAAGTCTGTCTCTGCTGCCTGCTGTGTCCAGATAAGTCTAGGGCTTTCCCAACACCTGGAGGAAGTGCCTGTAATCAGCAAACACCTGAGGCCATACAGGCAGCATCTGGTACCAGTACCACCAGAGGTCATTGTGCTATAATATGATACTGCATTGGGCAGAGATTTAAATAAAGGTGCTACATGCTGACCACACACTAGCCTCAATCCAGGCATTCTGGATTCTTTTTTGTTTGTTTTTGTTTTTATCAAGACAGAGTTTCTCTCTGTAGCCCTGAGTGGCTTGAACTCAGAGATCCAACTACCTCTGCTCCCCAAGTGCTGGGATTAAAAGTGTGTGCCACCATCCCTGGCTTTGTCGTATTGAATTCTATGTGGATAATGTATAGGTGGTGTCACGGACCAGATTTCCCCAGGCAGATAAAGATGGAGCTTGTCCCATAAGCACCAAATGTCCCCACTGCCACCTACCCTGAGAAAACTCTGTCCTTATTGCTTTCTGGTGTCATTAAATGCCATGATAGCTTGCGGAGGAGAGGGTTTATTTCCTCTTGCAACTTATAGTCCATCATGAAGGAAATTCTAGTCAGGAACTCAAAGCAAAAACAGAGGCAGGAACTGAAGCAGAGACCACAGAGGAACACTGCTCACCGGCTTGCTTTCATGGCTAACCCAGGTTGCTTTTTTTTTTTTTTTTTTTTTTTTTTTTTCCGAGACAGGGTTTCTCTGTGTAGCTTTGGCCTTTCCTGGAATTCTCTTTGTAGACCAGGCTGCCCTCGAACTCATAGAGATCTGCCTGCCTCTGCCTCCCAAGTGCTGGGATTAAAGGCATGCACCACCACCCGGCAAAAAAAGATGCCAAGAATTTTGTTTTGTTTTGTTTTTCGAGAGAAGGTTTCTCTGTGTAGCTTTGTGCCTTTCCTGGATCTCACTCTGTAGACCAGGCTGGCCTCGAACTCACAAAGATCCTCCTGCCTCTGCCTCCCAAATGCTGGGATTAAAGGTGTGCGCCACCACTGCCTGGCTCCAGGCTGCTTTTTTTTTATACAACCTAAGATCACCTTCATGGGCATGCTACCGCCATAGCTGGCTGGACCCTCCCACATCTATTGTTAATCCAGAATATACTGTACACCCTTGCCTACAGGCAATCTGAGGGGGGCATTTTCTCAATTGAGGTTCTCTCATCCCAGATGGCTTTAGTTTGTGTCAACTTGACCAAAAAAAAAAAAAAAAAAAACCAACACAAGATTAGTCCATGGTGGATTCTAGAGCCTGACTGCCTAGACAGTGTCCATTGCTCAGGTGTCCGTTATCTCTGTGACACTGAAACATGTTATCAAACCTCCTAGGGCCTCTGTTTTCTCCTCTGTAAAAGTGAGGTAGTAGTACAGCTTACCTCAGGGATTTTGTTTGTTTGTTTTTGATTTTTTTCGAGACAGGGTTTCTCTGTGTAGCTTTGGAGCCTATCCTGGAACTCACTCTGTACTCCAGGCCGGCCTTGAACTCACAGAGACCTGCCTGCCTCTGCCTCCCAAGTGCTGGGATTGAAGGCGTGCGCTACCACTGCCTGTTCCTCAGGGAATTTAAAGATGAATATTAAATTGATAATTTTAAATATGGGCAACAGCGCCTGTCATAGAGTAAGTGCTGGTGTATAGTTTTGTTAAATGGGAGGAAACTCTTCTTGTTTCTAGGGCTGAGTGTTCTGGAGTCTGAGCACCAAGCTGAAGACATGCCTGGAGAGGCCAGTAGATGAGTGTGCTGCTGTCAACTAGATACAAAGTACAGTCATCTGGGAAGAGGAAACTTCAAAAGCGGGACGCCTTTAGTCCCAGCACTCGGGAGGCAGAGGCAGGTGGATCTCTGTGAGTTCGAGGCCAGCCTGGTCTACAGAGCGAGATCCAGGACAGCCCGGGCTGTTACACAGAGAAACCCTGTCTTGAAAAAAACGAAAGAAAGAAAACACACTGAGCAATGCCCTAAGCAACATTACTCTCTCTTCATCAATTCGTCCTTTGAGTTACTTCCTTCATTTCTTCCAATGGGCTGTGATGCAGAAATGTAAGCCAAACCAACCCTTTCCTCTTTAAGTTGTTTTTGGCCGTGGTGTTTCATCACAGCAATAGAAACTCTAATATGACAGTGAATCAGCTAAAAATGAGCCATAATTAGACAGGATTGCATCCCTCCTGGGTCTGAACATAAACTGGGGTCTTAGACTATTCCCTAAAGATTCAGACAGTTCTAGAAAGAAATACCCTAGCCTTTCAGCTAACCCCTGCCTCCCATCTGTGCAATGTGTCCTGTGGCACATGCCACCTAACCGCTTGCTCAGACTGAGGTCTCAACCGTCTTGCTAGAGTTAAAGACCATGCTGAGTGGAGCTCTTTGTGCAGCAGAAGAGGGGGATCATGTCAATGGTAGCAGTGGCTCTTCTTGAAGCCTTACAGCATACACAAGGGTGCACTGAGAAGTGAAAACCAATCATTGTAACATGTAGGCACATCAACCTCAACTCAGTAATTTGAGTGTTTCCTACTCTCCTGGTCCTACCACAGATAGTTTTGGTGGCCTCAGTATACCATCCCTTGCCTCCCCATCAGGACAAAAGCCAAATCTGGTTCATCTATAAATAATGTCCTGACCAAATAAGATAGAGAGCATGCATGATAAGCACCAAGATTTCTGAAGAACAGATCATATCATTCTGTTATGGTTACACAAATGTCAGAAGCATCCAAAATTCAAAATATACCTGCTATCTTACTTTTTCCTGTCACTGTGATAAAATACCCTGACAAAAAGCAACCTAAGGGAAAACACGTGTATTTGCCCTGACAGTTTGAGGATGTAGTCCATCACGGAAGGGAAACCCTCGTTAAAGGAGTTGATCATGCTGCATCCAGTATGGAAGCAGAGACCCATGAATACTGTGCTCAGCTAGCAGTCTCCTGTTTGTGCAGTCTGGGATTCAAGCTCAGGAAATGATGCCATCCACTTGGAGGTAGGTCTTATCACCTCAAGTAACCTAATCAAAATAATCCCTCCCAGGCATGGCCTCAGGCAATCTAATCTAGAAATCCCATCCCAGGCATACACAGAGGCTTGTCTCCCAGATGACTCTAGGTCCTATGAAGTGGACTCTCAATATAAACCACTACACCTGCTACAAACCCAAGGACCCTTTTTGAATGACATTGGCATTTCTAAAGGCTCCAAAGGATAATCATTAATCTTGGAATAAAAACACATGTGTTGGGATCGGAGAGATAGCTAAGTAGCTAAGAGTGCACACTGCTCTTGTGGAAGACCCAAGTTTGATATCTAGTACCCACAATTAGGTGGGTCACAACTACTATAACTCTAGCTCAGAGGATTCAGTAGCCTCTTCTGACCTCTTTGAGCACTGCACGCGCGTGCGTAGGCACACACACACACACACACACACACACACACACACACTTATAAATCTCAAAAAAAAAAAAAGATTTTTCTAAATCAGAATGAGGGGCTGGAGAGATGGCTCAGAGGTTAAGAGCACTGACTGCTCTTCCAGAGGTCCTGAGTTCAGTTCCTAGCAACCACATGGTGGCTCACAATCATCTGTAATAAGGTCTGGTGCCCTCTTCTGGTCATACATGCTGCATACATAATAAATAACTAAATCAATCTTAAAATCAGAATGAGTCCATATAAAGATCAGAGATTATTTGAGTAAATACCTAGAAGTTGAACTCATCTCTAAGGAGAACTTGAGTGTTGTTAATGAATCTGCACAGTGACTGACATACACCAGGCTTTCATTAAACACATGATGACTAAATGAACATTAACAAGGGCGTCATGGTTGAAAGGGCAAGTGACATTTACCAGAAAGAGTCTGATTCATTGTAAAACAAGATGCTTACTCAACACAGTTAGTGTTACACATCAATTGTTTATTAAGCATTGAGCCACATAGGACAAGCTAACTGCCATAGATATAGTCTGAAGGTAAGACCAAAGACTTTCCTGGAAAATAAAGTAAGCCTTTCCTGCCACTAAATGGCTTTATGAACACAAAGACATCTTATTATCAACAAAAATCACAGCCAAATAAAGAACAAGGGCTACAGGCACTGGCATCAGCTCTGAACACAGAAAACATATTTCCCTGTTTAATACAGAAACTACTTCGTCATTGACAAGTCACTAAAAAGTCAATCACAGGTTTCTGGTTAGTTTTGGAGACAGACACGAAGCCACATGCAACCATGATTTCACGAAGACGGGGTGGTGATTAGTTTTCTCTCATTCATTCCATTTTGCAGGTCTACTTCTTTTCAACTTTTGATCTCTACAGGAAAAAGAAAATAGCACAAACTTAGGGGCTAACTTAGAAAACACAGAGAGTGGCAGTGTAGCTCAGTCAGTGGTGGTGCACTGCCTAGAAGGCACAAGATCCTTGTTCCATTCTCAGCACCACAAAATGAAAATAAAATAATAATAAGAAGAATTTTGTAGACTTCTAAATTGAGTACAGAGAAGGACGAGTCTATGTTTACACAGAAACAATACAATACATAGTTTTAACTGAAGGGTTTAGCCGGGCAGTAGTGACACATGCAGGCCTTTGATCCCAGCACTCGGGAGGCAGAGGCAGGTGGATCTCTGAGTTCGAGGCCAGCCTGGTCTACAAAGTGAGTTCCAAGACGGCCAAGGATACACAGAGAAAATGTGTCTCAAAAAACAAACAATGTGGTTATGTTGCCAATCTGATATTTCTAATGATAAATATCACTGGAACTGTAAGCAGCCTGGAAGCTTTGCCCTTCTTTACCATCATGATTTTGATCGTTGCTGCCAGAATAAATCAGTCACATGGGAGTCCCATTAATAGTTTTCATGGATTGAAAGTTTATTCTGATATTTGCTTTGGTCAATGCTGCTTGGAGAAATCTGGGGTGGGGGACGTAGAGAGCAAGATGTATACGTTATTATGCATAATCTCACAGAAGTGAATACAAATTCTCTGTGTAGCATCGTTACACAGAGCATTCTTTCTGCTTCTCCTGACTGAACATGCTACAGTGTTCTCTTCCTCACGTTACAATGGAGCCCAGCCCCATCGCACTGAGTGGCCAAGCTGGGACTGAGCTGGAATCCCGAGGCCAGGAGGACAGCATGTTCCTGGCATAGCTAGCTTACCTGAAGCAGCTCTGCCTTCACTCCTTCTCAGCTCTCAGCACGCTGCTTGCCAGCTCTCGGATGTGCTCCCAGGCCAGCTGCACGTGGGCAGACTCCACAGTGCGGGAGCACACAGCAAAGCGCAGCACAAACTTGTCTCGGAGATGACAGGGAACCAAGTGGATTTTTTTGGCGCCGTTTATCCTTTGTAAAAGAGTTTCGTTCAGCTGGTTGGAGCCCTGAGGTAATTAGAAAGCAGATCCATCATGTAACACAAAGTCTGGTATCACCCAGAAATGGCAGACAACCAAGAAATCGTCTTTACTTTTCATTTTGTATGTAAGATGTCAGAAAGCTTGATGAAATAACACAGGCTAGCAGAACTTATGGGATCACTTCTCCCTATGACACTACTTCTCCGTGATCTGTGCTATCAGAAGTTGACCTCCCCATCCTCCAACTTTGTTTAAGAAAGATAAAGGTTGGTAGGGGCAATGTCAAAAAACAGGTGAGAGTTAACAATGGAACTGGGTCTCTGGTACACTAAAGCAGCTTGAGGGACCTTGGCACCCACAGGAGATCTTAACAACAAAGATAATGGAACACCACAGCCAAGCTGTTGTGAGCATCTGGAAAGGACATCTGTAAGTACAGGAACAGGGGCTCATGGATGATCTCTATACAGCCTCTCCAGAAAGAGAATAGTCAACCAGCTGGGGACAGAGAGGCCCAAGTCCTCCACTCCCAATGACTGACCAGAGATAAGAGGGCCTTATCAACCAACACACAGAAGCCTTCACTTTCTATCTGGGCCCCCAAGTTCCTTACCTATTCCTTCCTTCACTCCTCTGTGTAAGTTGTCATGAGGTGGCTCCCTGTCTGCTAAGCCTTTCAGTTTAGCAAAATATAGAAGAAGGTGGACACGGGCATCACTCCCTAGTCATAAGACCCTTGCAGGGCTGGACCATTTATTCTGGACTTTGAGGGTCAAGATGTAGGAAGACGCATAGGAAGGAAAGTGTCCTCTTGGTCTGGACAGTGGTAGCTGAACACCTGCTGGATGCAGAACAGTGCTCTTGGCCTTGGATAGATCCATGTGCCTCCAGATGTGGGTCTGAGTGTAACTCCCAAAAAAATCTTAAGTGCACAGTGAAGGAACTACAGACTATTCAGGCCGTTGGTGTAAGTGCCACGTCTGGATAATGAGGTCCTCTTCAAGGAAGATGGGGACATGAGACGATAACACAGACAACAAAAACCAAGTATTTAGGAAAAAGTTGTTTGCCATTTCCAACTGGTTTGGATCAGACAGGATTTCTATAAAGTAGGAGCAGAAAACCAACAGAAATGATTAGAACCACAGCAATGAAAAGGCAAAAGTAAGGCAAAGCAAGATTAGAAGAGTCTGGCCAGGGAGAAAGGAGCAACCATGCCTTTGCAATGTCACATACTTTAGGTCCAATAAAGGGCCACAGGGCCAGAAATATAGCTTAGTGGCAGAGCACTTGCCTCGCACATCTGAGACCTGGGTTTAAATTCCCAGTGACACAAAAATGAATTTTGTGCAGTGAATGCTGTCTTCAGCAGCGGAGTGGTATGCGTCTGTAACCTCACCTCTTGAGAGCTGAAGATGAGAGAATCCGTTCAAGAGAGTCCTCGGCTACACAGTCAATTTGAGGGTAGCCTGGGCTACACAAGATCCTGTCTCAATAAGTCAGTAGCCACAATATACACTTGTTGAAGCCATCAAGGATAGAGAAGATTGAAAACTCAGACTGGAGAAAACAAAGGCAATGGGAGGAAATTATACTGTGTAGTTATGTAGGCAGAAAAAGGAGGACTAGTGTTTGGTTAATATGCCGCCTTAAGAAAACGGTGTAAGCTGGGCGGTGGTGGTGGCGCATGCCTTTGATCCCAGCACTTGGGAGGCAGAGGCAGGCGGATCTCTGAGTTTGAGGGCAGCCTGGGCTACAGAGTGAGTTCCAGGACAGTCGGGGTTACACAGAGAAACTTTGTCTCAAAAAAACCAAGAAGAGGAAAAGGTGTGATCATGGGAAGGAGACAGCAAAGGTCTTTCGCAGAAGAAAGGCTTTGGAGGGTTTTGCATGTGAGGGCTGTACACACTACCAGGCATGTGAGAAGGAGGAGAAACTGAGGCAAAGTGTATTTGGCATAATCTTAAATTAAACAACTCCAGTAATAGTCTTAGCCCTGACAACACCAGGTCAAGAGCGAAGTAGACAACCACAGAGGCATTATTATACAGAGGCCTTTGGGGAAGACAAAAGTTCTACATTATATTGCAGTGATGGACTCCCAGCCCTGTAGCTATAACAAAAACCACTCAAATAGACAAGTTAAAAGCCAAAGTGAATTACATCTCAATAAAAAATAAAATATAAGCATCCTACAAAACTGAAAATATCCTGCAGCAACATCCTATGGCAATAAAAACAAATACCTACTTGGGGGACAAAGATGTCAACACCAATGTTGGTAGACCTGCCACATGCCATGGTCCACACACCTGACTCCAGGGACATGGATACCTTGAGGCATCCTACACAGGCTACATGCGGCCTACACATCTTCCCAAACATCCCGATTTATACTTGCAGAAAGCCTGGGCCTCCTCTCCAGCTCTCACATCACAAAAGTAATGCTTGCTGCTTCTAGGATTTCCTAGGTTTGGATTTCATCTCAAAATCTTAAGAATCAAGATTCGGGAAGGAGAGAGAGTACACGGAGGTACAGCATCATGAAATTGATGTAGCCCAGATTGCTCCTTCTCATGATTGCTGTCTAGACTCGGACAAAGAGGCCTCCTGGCAAGCCCCAGAACTGTTTCAGAAACTTCCAGTCAACTGTCGTGGTATGCATCTGCAGACCCAGTTACTTGGGAGGATTGCAAGTTTCAGGTCAGCCTGGGTAACATCATGAGGCCTTTGTCTTTATTTTAAAAAAAGTGGGGGAGAAAAAAGGAGGCAGGGTCTGTGGCTGTAGTATAGTGTAGACTTGTCTAGTATGTGTGAAATTCTGGGTTCCATCCCAGGACTGTAAAAAGGAGAAGAGGAAGGAGAGGAGCAAGAAAACAAAACGTAAAATTGTTGGCCTATTAAAAGCCGTCTCTGTAATGGCCAGAGCATCTGGTTTCATTTATAGGACGATGATGAGCAGGGGCCTTTTGAGTAACGTGGCTGTGTAAGTCTCTGCAAAGATAGCTTACTCCCTTGCCTGTCTGGGCAGGCTTCCCTCACAAAGAGAACACACAGCCCAGGTGCCCCCTTTGGGCAGGAATCTTGCCGAGGTATATATAGCTGGATGACTGGGACAGTGGAGTTTGTTTATCCAACCAGATCCCAGATGTGCTGATGCTGTGTGTCCACAGGTGACCTGGTTCCTGAGGCCACAGACAACTCAGCAGAAGAGTACAGTTCCAGAGGTATTGGATGGACTCTTGGCGTGGGGTCAAGAGGAAGGCATCCAATCACATCTGCGGAAACTGGGCAGCAAGTCCATGGAAGAGAGTGTACGAGGCCAGTCAGCTAGCCAGCACCGCCTGCTAAGCACCACAGGTCATGTTCTGTAGCCCTTGGCAACTGGTACACAACTTTGCACGTGGATGTCGTGAATAATATTTTATCTCATCAACGAAAACAAAGATGGCTGAAATTGGCATAACATACCTTTAGCCGGAAGCAGACCAGCCCAAGAACGACTTCTGTGCAGATCTCAAAGCGAGGGTCCTGGCGTACCAGAGACTCAAACTCATGAGACAGTGCCACATGCTAGAAAAGAGAAGGGGACTGCTGTCTTTCTCGTCACAACCTCAGCCTACCCCTGGCCACCCTGCGCCTTACAGGACTGTACTTCTATTATTCATTCACATGCTCTGATCAATGTCTGTCCCCCTTACCAGCATTTCCCACACAGATGGAGAGGGCTCAACTGCCCTATACCATGAAGTATACCACAGTTTCCTCAGAAAAACACTTCATTTTCTTCTGTCCATGGATCTATATTGGGGGGGGGGGGTTGTTTGTTTGTTGTTGTTGTTGTTGTTTGGTTTTTCGAGACAGGGTTTCTCTGTGTAGCCCTGGCTGTCCTGGATCTTGCTTTGTAGACCAGGCTGGCCTTGAACTCACAGAGACCCGCCTGCCTCTGCCTCCCAAGTGCTGGGATTAAAGACATGCGCCACCGCCGCCCGGCTGATCTATGTTTTAAATGGCCCTTTCTTTTATAATTTTATACTAAACCTCATAAGGAAGTTATTGAAGATTCTGGAAAAAAGAAAGGCTACATTCAGCTGCCTTGCCCTCCTCCTGACAGCTTAAAATATTGTGATACAGGGACATTACTTTGCTAGTTTGCAGAGAATAAAATGAGGCTCAGGGAGAGAGAATACATGTCATAATCAAGGCCTTATGGTCATGCCTTGGATCAGATGGGATTCACAGCAGCTGCCTAAGACTTTCTGATTGCAACAGATAGGTAGGAAGCACTCCCTCCTGCCGTATTCAAGAACCATGTGCTCTCTGGCATGTTGGTGCATGCCTTTAATCCCAGAACCGGGTTGGGGATTTAGCTCAGTGGTAGAGCACTTGCCTAGCAAGTGCAAGGCCCTGGGTTCGATCCTTAGCTCCAAAAAAAAAAAAAAAAAAAAAAAATCCCAGAACCTAGGAAACTGAGGTAGGCAGACCTCTATGAGTCTGAGGCCAACCTGGCCCACATACTGAGCTGGAGACCAACCAAGGCTACACAGTAAGACCTTATCTCCAAAATAAAAAAACAAAATAAAGTTTTGTGCTCGTGTTGAACGCATAAGCTTATTTGATCTCTAGATGTTTACATAACTCAAAAGTTGATTAAAACCACATATGATCTGCAGAGAACACACTCAATCACTGTCCATGTACACACGTAGCTAATTGGAACCTGCTGGCACCCAGCACTGGCTGCCACAGGGTAGACGCTTAAGAGGAGCCTAAGGACACAGGCTGAAACACGGTGGAAGCGATCGCCCCTAGTCATCCCACCAGGGGGCACCAAAGATCCAGGATGAAAAACTCTTCCATGAGCTCAGGCCTAAGGACAGGAGCTTTGACCGTTCTTACAGTCTTTTGTTAGGAAAGGATGGAGGCCTTTCCAGAAAGAGGTGTGGTGTGTTTTTAACCTGGCACAGCCTAATCTCAGTGAGTTGTCCTGAACTGAAAGTCATCATCACCTTCGACTGATAAACCACTCTGGGATTTTTTCTTATTACGCCAAGTTGACTCACCCTCATTTTTTTCCTTTTGCCATTGGATCAGGGACTGTCCTAGAAATCTACACACACCCTCAGTTTCTAGTTCTTTCTCCTGTGTAGCTTCTCACAATGCTTGATGCCTGCATACGTGTCCTCACAACAGGTCTGTGATCAGGACAGACGCCAGTGCGTAGCACGTGACACACGTGACAGATACTCGGGAAACTAACGCTTTTCTGCATCCTTGTCACAGAAAAGGAGCCTGGAAACATTCAGCCCCTGCCTTTGGCTGCACATCTGGTGATGCAGTGGGTACTGGGATTTAAGGGGAAAAGCTGTCACCACCACAGGCTGGAAACCACAGGCCTGGTTGCCTCATCAAGGCGGTGCTGTGGCTTAGAGAGGACTCGGCTGAAGTCAGTGGGCCCTCTGCTTCAGCTAAATGGGTGGACAAGTCCTGGCTCATACTCAGGCCTCAGCTTTCCTGGCTGTTGAAAAAAAAAAAAAAAGTAGGGTAGTAGGACTTGGAACCAATCCGTGGTTCCACAAAGTAGTTGAGTACATATTGCAATGATCTGCAGGCCTTGTTGAAACAGAAGTCACATACAGCCCAGTAAGCCTCCTTGAGACAGAGGGGGCTAAATGGTATCTGTCTATGCCAACCAACTCAAAGGTTCTCTTACTGTGGCTTTTTGGTTTTTTGTTTGTTTGTTTGTTTTGTTTTGTTTGGGGTTTTTTGTTTTGTTTTGGTGGGGCAGGGGGGAGAAAAACATTATGTTCTCACTATTGGTATTGCTCACTACACCCTGATTCCAAAATTATGCTGTTACAGACAACAGGAGACCATATATTCCTCTATCCCCAAAGGCCTGTGCCTGCTAGGAAACTGTCTATCTCAGCTTGTATAAAAAAAATTCTGAGGACATCAGAATTTTTTTTTTATGGAAGTGCCTCATGATATATTTCTCAGAACGTCCCCATTGTGAGGACGGTGTTTGCTCACTAAGACACTTGAATTCATTTCTGAGTCTGCTAAGACCATCACAATATTACTCAGATAAACAAAGAAGGCGGTCACCTTGCGGATGTAAGCCTGCAGGCCCCTGACTCCATACATTCTGAAAACAAACCACATTTTCAAAGAGCGAAATCTCCGCCCCAGGGGAATCTGCCAGTGCTGAAAGAAAATATGAAGAATACGTCAGTGAGGAGCATGTCACCAGCCAGGCTCCTTCCTTTTCAACTTCTCAGCTGACCAGTTTCTTCTGGAAGCTGCCATTTTCCTACAGAATGCCTTATTCCCAACCGGGGATAGCAAAGAACTTGTGTGTGAGGAGGGGAGAGGAGAGCCAGAAGCTGTCTTCACATCCTGTGGAGAAGAGGACAGAAGAAGCACCCACCGGGAGGCACAGATGTTTGCTGGTTTCCCAGGACAGACTGGGCACACAGCAGAGGAGGTACTAGAGAGTAAGAAATAGAAAAGATGTGGTCCTTCCCAAGGGAGCCTCCACGGGGGCAGGGGGTCATCTGGGCAGAGCGTGAGGGTGCTGAGCCCCTTATGTGTCTGCCTCTCTCCGCCTGGATGCACTGAAAGTGTGCTCTGAAACAGTATCAGCTCCTTTGTCTCACTGACCTCTGGGGTGACCCCAATACCCTTTCACCAAAGAAGCCTTCCTCTGCTTCTCCTAGCTCTCCCAGACGGTCAGCTGACTAGCTGTTCACACTGGCTCCTCACATTCTTCTTGATGGTGATGGATGATGGTTGGAAATGCAATAAAAGCACGTAGGCAAGGGCAGAGATGAGACACAGGCCAGTCGGGAGGATGGCCTTGCACTACTTCCTGGCTTTCTTTGAAATTCTCGACTTGAGCTTATAAAGGGCAGGCTGGGGGAGGGGAGCCCTTTGCTTCTTGTGGCCTCCCTGGGCTCCTTTCCTGTGGAGAGAGAGAGAGTTTCCCTGCTGGGCATGAGATGGTGTTCCACAGTTAGGAAGAGCACCCCAAATTCCACTGCTCTCTGCCACCAGAGATATAAATAAGAGTTCGCCTGAGTTAGTAAGAATTAGTTTCTCGGAAAATAAAGATTATTTTAAAATACAATCGTCCCTCCCTTAACCAGGAGGTGAGTAACAAAAATCTCTCCCCTGTGGATGGATGAAATTTGGGACAACACCAAACTTACATATGCCGTTTTTTCCTACACATGTACGCCTATAATATAATTCCTTTTGTTTGGTTGTGGGTTGTTTTTGTTTGTTTGTTTGTTTTTTGTTTTTTGTTTTTTTTTTTTTGAGACAGTTTCATGTAGCCCCAACTGGTATGAACTCACTTGGTAGGCTGAATTGGCCTTAAACTCATAAAGATCCTCTCACCCCTGCCTCCTGAATGCTGGGATTAAAAGTATGCACCCTCATAGTTGACTTTACTCTGTATTTTAATTTCTTACTATTGAATTTTTTTCTTTCTTTTTTGGGTTTTTTGTTTGTTTGTTTGTTTGTTTGTTTGTTTTGGTTTTGTTTTTCCAGACAGGGTTTCTCTGTGTAGCTCTGACTGTCCTGGAACTCCCTCTGTGGACCAGGCTGGCCTAGAGCTCACAGAGATTTGCCTGCCTCTGCCTCTCAAGTGCTGGGAAGGAAGGCCTGAAGTGCCACCATTTCATTATGAAGGCTTCTGGCTTTCCTGATTTACTGTGCAGTAGGCATACAATTACCATGTGCAGAAAATAAAAATGGGATGATGAGGCCACAGGATGTGCAAAATTTGTGTTTTTTATTTTTTAAATTTTGCCTCTGCACAGTTTTAAGTATCGTTTGTGGGGAAGGGGAGATCTGACCCCATGCCAAGTTCACTTCAAATAACGGAGGCTCTGCTGACAATTGCTTACAGACTTGCCAACCTCTGGTTAACGAAGATTGTGAGCTCTTTCTCAAAAATCTAGCATCGTACACCCATGAAGGCAATACAAATCCAGAACTTACAGCAATGTCAGGATGAAGAGACTGTGAATGATCTTATCCTCAAACTATTTTTAATATTATTCTCACATTATCCCTTTAAGTAGTGCTTTCTAAAAGGTAAGTTGGATCCTAAATAGGAATTGTGTATACAAAGTTAAATGACATGAGGAATTGTTCTCCTGGCTATTCCCATGTCTATACATGTCCTGGCTTTTCCCCATGGTACAAGCTTCCCTGAAACTCTGGGGGGCGGGTGGGGGGGCTGTAATGAAGAGTCCCTAGTGACCTGCACCTGCCAGCCTGCAGCTGTCGCCAGAAGCGGGAAGGGTACTCTATGTCTGAGAGGTAATCCTGCTACCTTATTATCAGCGGCTGACATACTGCCCCAAGAATTTAGACACACTACTTCGGACAAGACTCTTTGATAGTGTCCTGTGCTCACCATGCACACCCGCCCCCCACCCAGCAAATGAGCCGGATCATTTCTTGAGTCAGAACAGCAGCAGATGCAGTGGGCCCCTTCCTGTTCCCGGCCTGCTTGGCTTCTATTCTTGGAAGAAGTCTCCCAGCATTACATGTGGTTCCAAATTCCTTTCCAGAGTAAAGCTGGGACAACCTGGCGTTTTCAAAATCCAGAAAACATTTGTGGCAAATTAAAAAAAAAAGGAAAAAGAAGTAAAGCGAGTCGAGGAAAGGCTGCCAAGATGAGAATCTCCTGTCCAAGAATCCAGCTCTTCTCTGCCTTTGCTCTCCTTAGCACTCCTTAGGATGCTGCCCCTCAAACCCCACAGAAGGCAGAAAGGAGGGCCACCGGCCCTGTGGAGACAGACCCTTGTACGATCTGGTGTCAAATCTCCTTGCACCTGTCCTAGAAGGCAGTTGGGGCTGTGTCTTCTAAACTGGGACCTCTGAGGGACTTGGCAGGGCAGTTTACTGCAAAGCCACCTAATATGTCTACTAGAGCACATTCAGAATGTGCCTCTTGTGGACTCCTGCTCAGGAGGTGGGGACAGCAGCAGCCACAGTAGGAACCCCCTGGCACTTTGTTTAGTTTGGATTACAATGGACAAAACCACCTACTTACCCTGTAGTCAGTGATGAGTCCTGGAGAAAAAAACGACAAAGAAAGGCCATTAGAGACAGAGATGTTATAAATGATGTCTTCTGAGGCAGACGTGAAACTACCCAAGGACTGGCTAGGGCTATGCTTTTTTTGTGGCTCATTCAAGATAACAGATTCAAGGCAAGTCCCTGAGAGCAGGATGCCCAGGACACATTTGGAAGGCTGAATTATTAATGGTGCTGGCGATACAGAGAATGATTCAAATAATAAGCAGTGCACAGGAGCGGGGGCGCAGTTTTCATCTCTATGTTCAAGGATGTTGGCTGGCATGTAACACAGAACAGCAGCTCAATGAATACTCTGAGTTAAACTCCTCATCCTGGACTCAGTGTCCCCACACTGGTAATGAAAAGGCTGTTTTGTACTTTGGTGTCCTCTGCTGCCCAGAGCCCTAGTTCCCAGGTCGGCGTGAAGAAGAAGGCCAAGTGAGGAGTCACAAACCAGAGTTTCTAGAGCATCCTGGACAGAGAGACTAGGGCAAGAGTGCTTAGATGCTTGCAGTTGGGCACAAATAGGGAGTCAAGCGCCTTGGAAATCTCTTCCATGAACACAAGCCAGGCAAAGCATGATACAGCTTGTAAGGGTCCCTGAAGCAACAGCCACGACAGCATGGTCATTTCTAATATACCCAACATTCAACTGCACAGGAGGATACACATTCTATTGACAGGGCATCTAAAGTCATTACTTGACTTCCATCTGGCCTCAGGAAAGTCTAGGTCTTTTTTCAACTAGGATCAAAGTGGCAGTGTTGGGGACATGCAAAACAGTCTCAGCCTGTGTTTTGAATAACTCTGAGACAGAGCTTGCAGTTTATACAGGGTCCTCAGCTCCCATCCCACACTCTGACCTTTCCTTTGGAACCTCTTGTCAGCAACGAAGCTCTTAAACAAACCCGATGGCAGTGGCAAGGTGTCAAAAATAACCTGATAGTGACTCACAACGGCCCAAGGTACCTGGTAATAACTACATGACTCATAAGTGAAAATGAATGGATGACATTTCCTCCTTTGAGGGTGCATGTCTGAGCCATCTGATAGCGCGGCACTGGCCACATTCAGCTACTTTAATAAGTTGTTGTGTGAAACTAGAGGAAATTGAAAAGGCAGTTCTGCCAGATGAGTCATCTATCAAGTGTCATCCACCCGCCGTGGGTTAGTGGCTGCCGTGTGGACTGCACACAGAATTAGCACATGTCCTCCTTGCTGGAGACACGGTGGGAGGGTACGACTGGGGGCCTGGAGGAGAAGGATTGAGACAGGGTCACTTCCGGAGCTAGAGGAGAACAGGAGTGAAAATCTGCCTCATCGTGAGTCTGTTTCACTGGGGATGAGTGAGGACTGGCCTCAACACCTGAGCTCCTTGTACCATCACTTAGTGCTAGCGGAAGCAATGGCCGACTAATGGCTGTATACACCTTGTGGACTAATTAATGTGTCTTACATACCTACTACATCTTTAAACCCTCATAATTTCATTTGGCGTGAGCAGTTTTTAAATGGAACATTAAAGCAATAAAATCAAGCAATGCTTATAACTGTGAGAAATACAATATATTGACAATTGTAGTTCAAATGGCAAATGCCTCCCATGGGCTCATATATTTGAACACTTGGTCCCCATCTGGCGATGGGAGGTTATAGAACCTCTGGGCCAGGGTGGTGGCACACGCCTTTAATCCCAGTACTTGGGAGGCAGAGCCAGGTGGATCTCTGTGAGTTCAAGGGCAGCCTGGGCTACAGAGCGAGATCCAGGACAGGCACCAAAACTACACTGAGAAACCCTGTTTCAAAAAAACCAAAAAAAAAAAAAAAAAAAGAAGAAGAAGAAGAACCTTTGGGAGGTAGAGCCTTCCTTGCTGGAGGGAGTCCATCACTGGGGACAGGCTTGAAGGTTTATAGCTTTGCCCCACTTCCTGCTCTCATTCTCTCTGCTTCCCGTATGGATGAAAATGTGACCAGCTAGCTTTCGGTTCCTGTTGAGCCTTGCCTGTTGTCATGCCTTTTTCTCACCATCATAGACTCTAATCCCACTGGAACTGTAAGCCAAAATTAATCCTTTTCTCTTCTAAGCTGCTTTTGTTCATGATATTTTATCATATCAGTAACAGAAAAGTAACTAATACAGACAGATTTGCATTGGGAAGGTTGAGTTAGGGAATCTAGTTCAGCATCAGCTCTTTTCTACTTTGCAAAATAGTTCTTTATTAACACAGATTATATCTGAAAAGCCTACTTCATGAGAGCAATCATTACCTCCCCCCCCCTTCATCAGCAGAAGTAGGCATTTTCTGTTACATAAAAATCTCAGGCTGCAGATACAGGCTCAGTTGGTAGAGTGTTTACCTAGCATGCAGGAAAGCCTGGATTTGATCCCCAGAATTATAAACTGGGTGTGGTGGCACATTTCTGTAATCCCAACTCTAGGGGGCATAGAGTCAAGACAATCAGACATATGAGGTCATCATCCTTGGCAACACAGTTGAGTAGAACTACTTGTCAGGGAAATCTGGAATTCCACTCTCTTGCTGCCTGCCCCTCAGACCCAAGCCTACACTGACTCATGATTTTGTACCAGGTGCCGTGGCCTACAAAGGAGGATAATAGATGCATAGAATGTAGTATTTTATGTTTTGTAAAAGTTCAGCTGCATATACCAGGGTTTGATGAGTCACTGGCAGAATCCTCACTGCCCCCCTCCCCATCTCTGTGTCCTAGAGAAAGCTCAGTCAGTACTATAGGCCCTGCTATAATTCCAGTAGATCCTGGTCTGCAGTGGTGCCTTTGGGAGATACTTTGGAGCCTTAAGAGGTGGGGCCTATTGGGATGCTCTTAGATCACTGGGGATGTACATTTCAAAATAAATTATGATAGCCCACCAGTTTTCTCTTCCCTTTCTCCTTCTCTTCTCCCCACCTCTGGCTTATGAATATGCCACAATGTGAGCACTTATTTTACTTCATGATGCGTTTATCTGATTATTCTTTAATGATAAAAACTCAAGAGTTAGATATTAGGGTAAGAAACTGAATGATCAGAGAAGCTGTGGAGAAGTGGTCAGTGACCCCTCCACCTCTCTCTGTCTCTCTGTCTCTGTCTCTGTCCCTGTCTCTCTGTCTCTGTCTCTCTGTCTCTCTCTCTCTCTCTCCCTCTCTCTCTCTCTCTCTCTCTCTCTCTCTCTCTCTCTCTCTCTCTCTCTCGTTCCTCCATCTCTAAGCCTCACCCTACTATTCTCGGTGTCTCTTTCTGTCCTCAGTCCTTCAAAATCTATATGGTTAATTTTGGTCAGCTAGTTGCTAGCTCTGCCCTCTGATTCAAAGCAGATTTTATCAGCAGTCTGGAGAGCATCAGAATGTGATCAAAATATCACACAACAACTGCATGCTCCTGCCATGATCTCCTTCTCTCGACAAAGGCCCAAATCTATGGGGCTGCCCCATCTTGGATTGAGCCTCTAGAAATATGAGTTAAGTGCCTCAGGCGTCTCATGGTCGTAACAGGAGGCTCACTTACACAGTCATCGGGGCTCAAACACCTCATTGTGTCTGCTTTCTGCCGTGGTCTCTGGAAAGGACATGGATAAATTAGAGGCCACCCCTGTAACTGTGGGCTTCCTGCTGTGGCTTCTGAGAGACGTCTGTGTGCAGGCTCACACTACAGGCTCACTGCATACTTGTCCTCTTCCTCATCAGTCTGTGCAGACATGGAGTCTCCTTAACCATCATTTCATCAGCGCCAGGCACAGAACACAGATCTACCACCAAATGCAGAAGTGTGCGTTAGTGCACAGAAGTGTGCATTAGTGCAGCAGCAGCCCTACCTAAGTTTTCTTCATATTTTCCTTCTCTACCCAGCTTTCTTCCTTTCCTTTTTTTTTTTTTTTCCCCTCCTCCTTCATGATACTGATGGATGTTGTGGAAATCCTTTTCAGAAAGACATCAGTAGACTCAGTATTATAAGTGTTTTTCAGTCTTGGAAGATGTGCCTGGACCTGTACTGAGCTTTTGCCCTTGTTCCCACCTTGTGTAACTCAGGCTCTTGATGCTTCAGGGGTAAAAAGGAGCCTCTGCTAGAGAAATCCAGCCACTGCCCTCCACTCAGCACAGCACAGGAGGAGGAGTTGTGAGGGTGATTGGTAAAATGGCCGATGCAGACCTCAAAAAAAAACAAAACCCTGAACTGATAGCAGAAGTGGACAGGCCTGCTTACCTGAGTCCTGGTGACTGTGCTTCAGATAAACAGGGTCCATTTTAAAGGCTCCTGTTAAGTCGGTTCTCTTTTTCACCCTGATATGAGAGAACAAAAGATAAGGTTTCTAAATCCCAGGGGGAATAAAGATAGCCTAAAGAGACTTTTGCACCCCTGCCTTTGGCTATCAGACTATTAAGAAAACCCAATTGGAATTTCCCCAGGAATCTCATAATGGGGAAAAGGAAAAGGCTGGAAGCCAGGGCCAGCCAGAGGGTAACTTGTCTCCCAGAAACAGGTTTTACCCAGTTCTGAGGACTTGTCAGGCCACTATTGCAGGAGACAGTGGAGCCAGGGTAATGATGGGCTAGACCACACACTGACCAGGACTGCTTAGTTATGCATATCCCTTGCTCTTTAGTTAAATCTGATTTCCATGTCAGCACCCAGAAAATGTGGATGAAAATGTTGCTGGCCCTCTTCATTTGTTTCTCTTCCCACTATGGCCGCACTGAAGAAGTCTTTCTTTCTTTCTTTCTTTTCTTTCTTCGATGTATCATTATTATGCCTCTTAGTTGGTACATTGAGAGTAGGTAGGCAAGTATAGCTTGTAAGAGCTGCCAGGGCTCTGACCCTAACAACGCAGGGAGCACACCTTGCTGGACGGTTAGCACCACACTGGGCCCTACACAGTCCGGGCTTCCATGGTTTCACATTTTGTGTGGAACCTTTGATTTCCAACGATCTGTAGCTTCTCACTGTGGCTTTCTGTGTGTTTGTCTCAGCCTGCTTTTTTGCTTTTCTGTTACTGGTGATCAAGGGCAGGGCCTCGTTCATTATAAGCAAGCACTCTAACACAGATAGCCACACACTGCTAGCTCATCACTGTGGTCTTCATTTGCATGTGTGGTCATTGATGGGGCTGGTTACTTTCTGCTAAGAGACCTTGTGTTGCTCACTGCATGTAAGTGGCACACACACACACACACACACACACACACACACACACACTACATAAATAAACAAGCGAATAAATAAGTCTTCTTGTAAAAAAAAAAAAATTCAAACTTAGAGCCGGGCATAGTGGCACATGACTTTGGTTTTCTGTCCTGCAGGGGTATTGAATTTTACCTAAAGCGTTTTCCAAACCTGATAGAAAAACTCTGTTTCTCGTTTTTCTTGAACACGAAAAATGACATTTTCAAACCTTCTAACGTTCTAATGCACACATATCTGGAATACGCACATTCTGGTCCACTAAACTATTTTGTTAAGCATCACTGTGTTTTACTTGCTAATGTCTGACTTAGAATTCAAACTTCTGAGTGTGTGGGGTGACCCTGTGTTTTTCTTTCTGGGCTTCTCACCTGTTTTTGGAATGAATCGGAAACTAACTTGATGACACAAGAGAAACTTGCTGTTCCCTACGAACTACATTTGCGCTTAGACTGACACCTTCCCCCAACAGACCGCAGAAGGACCAAATGTGACTGTTTTACAGACATAATGTACGAGTTTTCTATGTATTCTTAAATCCGTTTTGGGGGGAAAAAAGTTTTTGTAGGAGTGTATGTGGAGTTGTGGACGCTGTCGACATGACCTGATCATATTCCTCTCTCTCAGTTTTTAAAAAGTTTTTGCAACTATACCCTTTTACTGTCTACCACAACTAACTGATCGCAGTGCTCGGCTTTCTTTACTTCCTCATTTATGGTGCTGGGGAATGAATCCAGGCCCTCCAGCGAGCTGACGGGAGGAGCTGACGCTGAGCTACGTTCCAGCCCTTCTTTAATTTTTATTCTTCTTTCCCAAGATCCTTTCTCTAACTAGACAGAATAGTGAGCAATATCTGGCTTTGCTGATCCTCGCTGCCGCTCTGATCGAAAGGGATGTTAAGGTCTGAACAGACCATCTCATACTTACTTCCATAGGAAGGAGTCAAAGTACCCAATGAACGGTAAAAAGCGTATGAACAAAACAATGAATTCATTAAGAAACGTGTTTACTGTGCTTGTGATGAGGCCTCCATTTTCCTGTCCATTTCAATATTTAAAGAAATCAACCAGAGTGTTTATGTTACCTTCTGGGCAAGCTGTTGGTGAAATCTCATTAAACAAAAGAGAGACATTCCTATTTTAAAGATTACAAACAGAGCACAAAGAAAAGAAAAAAAAAAAAAACAATTAAAAAAAATTTTAAAAAACCCACCCCAAACCAAACTACATTTGTTTCTTGTTTTAGTCAAATCTTAAAACATATCTGTAAAAAATGATTAACTTGGGACTGCTGACCTGTGTTACATTTTGCAGGGTCTGAGGGTCAGCCACCTCGGAACTCTGGTGTATGTTTACAGGTCTCCTGACCGCCTGTGCTCTATTTTGACAGGGCAGATCATATTACTGCAATGATATCGGGGCTAGCAAAAGATTTCTTTCTATTTAGCAGATAGATGTTTAGGACAGTGCAAAAGATCATTGAAAAAGTTCTCGGATTTCATCACATGAGTAACTCCCTGTCACCACCTTACAAGGCGCCATCTTCCCCTAAAGCCCTCTGCAAACACTCAGAGGGGACCCCCCACCCCCAGCATGCTCCACAGAACCCCTCGGTGAAGGCAGCTGGGCAGAGAAAGACAGGATGGGGATGTTATGTCTAGCTAGTGACCTTTTGCCTTTAGGCTGTACTTTCTGGGCTAAAACTCAGGGCCTTTTGTAGTGCTCAGAGAGAAAACACAGTCAATAACTGTTTGAACGAAAGTTGAAACAGAATGAATGCCTAAGTCTGGCCCCCCTTCACCAAAACACAGCCCCTTTCTTCAGCTTCTTCTGTGCACATGATGAATGGCCCCACTCGGCTCCCTGTGCACATCTCTGCCTGGGTCTGTGAAATACGTGCTGTTTCCTGTGTCTGCTCTTAGAAGGCATGCCATGAAGTGCAGAATTCTGCCTTACTCTTTACTGGGCCCTGCATTTGAAGACACCAGTCCCCAGCCCTGATACAGATCACTATGTACCCTTTCACAAGAGAAAAACAACCCCCTCCCTACCGCCCCCAGCTCTCTCTACCTATCTCTCTATCTCTCTTTCTGAAGGAATCTGGTTTGTTGCACAAGCTGGTTTCAAACTCCAGGCCTGAAGTAAATCTCTTATCTCAACTTCCTGAGGAGCTGAGACTATAGGTGCATGCCTCCACGTATTTCTGGATTAAGTCTTAAGCTCTAGCTTCCTTGCCTGTAAAATAGGGAGGCAGTTCCTAACCCGCAGAGTGATTGAGAGGACGAGATAAGCTGTGAAGTGCTGCAGAAATAGCCCGCATGCTCAGAAGGTAAAATTCCTATTCAAAGCACCCTTATTGCACTGAATGTCTGGCATGGGGCTGTTTGTGGCTAGCCCTTTGTCCCTTGTAGCAAGGGCCAGAGAAGAGGCCGGGAATTCTGTCCATGCAGCCTGAGAACTCAGATGTGTGCTGCTTCTCCGCAAAAATCTGTTCTCGGGCACCTTAATTGTCACAGCCCTTCTTCAAGACAAGGTTTGCTGTGAGCAACTGTGAATCTTGCTTTTCTGGGAGCCTCATGCCTGATGCGGGTAGCTGGCTAGTAGGGCTGTATTGAACCTGGAAGCATGGGCCCTGCCTAGGGCTACTGAGCCCTAACCCACCCTAACTGTAAGAATGACATTTTTTAAAAGAAACACATGTCGTCTGTCCAACCACCCGTGTTTAAATGTAGTAGCTTATTTGAAACAAATTCAAAGCCATCTTCCAACAAGATAAACTGCAACTCTTTCAACCAAATCTGAGCTATGCATTGTGTTCCGTCCTACCGCAGGGCCTTTGCACACACTTCTCTCCTGCCTGCTCATTCCCTATTCAGAGGTCCGGTCAAATGTCACTTCCCCAAAGGGCCTTCTCCTGACCTCCCTATCATAAATAATCTATCAGTGAATGAAAGAGCCAATTCATGGGGTCCTGGGCACTTTTTCCTCCTCCTGTCAGCTCCCAGGCCCTCTGGACACTCCTCACCCAAATATCTCTCCCCAAGCATTCCCCTGACAGCCCCTTAATCACTGAAGCCACCATTACCCACATTTTATGTATGGTCACCGGCTACTTGATCTAGTTTTTTAACTTACACCAATTATTATTTTATTTCCTGGCACTCCAAGGCTGAAAGCACTGGAGTATAAAATAATTTTGTTCTTGTTTTACTTTCATGGTGCTCAGATTAAAAATGCAACTGTATTTGAATTTTCTTTTAGCGGCTATCTGAATGTTGAATCTGAATCTTGAGGTGATTAGGAGTCGACAGAGACTTCAAGGTTATTAGGTCACAGTGGTGCAATTTTAATTAATGGAATTACTGAATACCTCTTATAAAAGATCCTAGACAACTCTCTCACCCCTTCCATATGGACATATTAAGAAGGAATTGTCTGTGAGGAAATGCACCCTAATCTGACATACTGAGTCTACCATGGGTAGCCTTTAATCTTAAGACTTTCAACTTCCACAACTGTACTGAATAAATTTCGGTTAGTAATCTACTGAGACTATGGTATTTCATTAGAGCAACGTGAATCTACTAACACACCTGTGATGGTTTGGATAAATGGACCTCCAAAGGCCCCGAAGAGCCTGGTCCCCAACCTGTGGCAGTATTGGGAGTTGATAGAGCCTTCCAGAGAGGAGGCCTAGTTGAAAAGCTTCCAATGTCAAGCTGTGCTCTTTAAAGAAATTATAGGAACCAGGTCCTTCCTATCTCTTGGGTGTCTTGGCTGGCTGTGGAGCAAGAAGTTTCTACACCCATGTGTTTCCTCCATGATATGCTGTCTCACCACAAGCCACAAGTAATAGAACCTGTTGACCATTGACTGAAATCTCTGAAACTATCAACCCAAATGTTTGTCTTCTTTTTTAAGTTGATTCTCTTCAGTATTTTGTTGTATTGACAGAAAAAAGGGTAGCTCAATGAGTAGAGGTGCTCCCATACAGGCCTGGCAACCTGAGTTCAACCCTCAGATCCTACAAGATGGTAGGAAATGGGTCAACTCCCGAGTGTTGCCCTCTGACTTCTACATACATTCCAAGGCTTGTGCGTGCCTGTATACACACACACACACACACACACACACACACACACACACACACACACCATACACTAAAATTAATAAATAAAATTTGTAGAATATTATTAAAATTTTAGGCAAAAAGACTGTGACAAAAATGAACTTGATTTTTATAGCAGTTAAAGGACTATAGATATGCTAGGAAGATGATTATTGCTAGATATGCTAGAAAAAACTGATTATTTGGTGAACTGGGGGATTTGACATTACTTGAAACAAGTGAGAGGTGTGCTCTTTCCTGTTTTAAGGAATTTTGCAAAGCAAGCATATTGAAAACATTAACCTTACCTACTACACAAAATTCAAACAAAGGCTTCCCCTTGGTTCTTTGAGTAATTAATCAATTTCTCACTCTGATTTTTTTTTATTTTTAAAAACAGGTTTCTAGTGTCCCTGCATCACCCCGAGACATTATTTCTTAAAAAGTCATTATGTGCTGCAATATTATTTGATTTTTAAACTTATTTTTCTTACTTAAATATAGCCAATGTGATTACTGCACTATTTCCAGAGCGTTTTTAAAGACGTGGTTCTTTTATTTGTTTTTAGCAAGTACTTTTAAGCATTTAGATTGTTTAAACTTAGAGTTAGTCTGAGAGACTGATGATAAAGCTAAGGATAAATACACAGAAGGAAAATAATTACATATAAGTGCTGAGGTCCCCTTAAATTTGTTGTCTGCTCAGGAGCGATAAGTCAAAAGGCAGGTCGGCTGTCTCCACTCTTCCCTCAAGCTAATCTGTTGCAACAATACATTCTAGATAAAAGTTTACAGCCGGAGTGCGATTGAGCAAGAATTCCAGCAGTGGTTCTGAAATGGAAGTGACTGATGAGCTAAGTGATTAGATTTGTTTGCTCTGCTCTCACCCAGGCCCTGGATGTGTTCTGGCAGGTAGGCCTCCATCTCTGCAGAGCAAGGGTCACCGCGGGCAGCTAGTATCTGAACAACAAAGAAACTTACCACATGGCAGAGCAGTCAAAATTCACCAAAAGCCACTTGTGGGGATTAAAGTTAAAGGAATCTGCAAACTGCAGAGGAATAAGGATAACAAAAAGAGAACAGTTTAGTCACAGCTCCTTAGAGAGTTCAAAACACTGGAAATCCAGAATATTTAATTTATAAGTACTATGTCCAGAAAATACAGATTGGGCCTGCAAATACTTTATTCACGTCTCTCCTTCAACTTCCCGAACTAGCGAACTTCTCAGAATATATGTAAAATCATGAGGACAAGAAAGAGAAAAATCTCATAACTTGTCGGCAGTGACTAGAAATTCCCTCTTTTATTTAACTGAAGGTTTTTTTCTTTCTTTTTTTTTTTTTTTTTTTGCCAGCATGGCAACACGATCGTAGTTTCCGTGTACCTAAGGGTTTTCTTTTTCAGTTTTAAAGATGATGTGTAAGTTCACGGAATTCCCGACAGTTACAGCTTTCTTGGCTGGAGGATCAGATAACAGCTTTACCGACCATGTTTTCAGAGAGAAAATAGTTTTCAACTACCAACAGCAGCTGAAGGCTCCTGGGTTTCAGCTCTGCGCTCACAAATCCAAGAGCCTCACAAAGGCTGCTTTCTGCCTTTTCCCAAATGCAGGCCCTGGCTTCCCATGTGACTGATGAGTGGCAATGAGTCCTTCTGAATGTCAGGGATTTGGCCTCAGAGCTCAACTTGATAGAAGCAAGGCTCAGTCTAGCCCGATTTCCTAAAGGGACATTTTTCAAACTTCCCAAAGCTTTGGGGTTGCTCCTCTTTATTTAATTCCAGGGACCCTCACTGAGGAGGCAACAAAGCCCTAAGGGGCCTGATTGGTGTCAGTGATAGACATGGGGCCAGCCAAGCAAGCTTCCATATGGACCCAAGCTGGAGGTGCCGATTCATTTCCTCCCAGGTTTCAGAAAAAGTAATTTTGAGAAGGAGACAGGAAATTACAGCAAGTTTCATTTGTTGATAAAAGGAAACAAAAGGTTAAAGAGGAGCATTGTTTGCTGGGGATTTTATTAGTTCCCTCCGCTGGGGCTGATCTGTTTAAACTTCTTTCATTACGGTACAGTGATATTTTCCTCCCGCTGACAGAGAGGACGGCCCTTATCTGCAAGGGTCGGGCCACAGCAGGATATTGCGGCCGCTTATCTGACCACGGAGCAGCCAAGCCCTCAGCCAGGCAAGGAGAGAGCGGTACCACTAATGGAGGAAAAATTGCAGCGACTCCTTGTCCCTGAGAGTGCTGTGAATGCTGTCTGCTGTTGATAGGATCTGGCTGCGGTGCCCATCGCTGTGGTGGTCTGTCTGTCCCGCACCTCTCCGTGAAAGGTGAAACTTCGAGTTGTCAGTTCAGGCCAGAGAAGAGCACTGGTAGATGAGGAAACCCTAGAAACCCTACACCGGATACCTGGACTCAGCAGCCTCCAGCCTAGGCCTGAGTACGGGGAAGGAGACTGTGCGTCTTCTCTCCACTAGCTGAAGGACAAATGGGTGGAGTGTCCATGGTCTGAAAAATGCTTCTTTATGTTTAAAAGTATTTGCACATGCAGAGTGAAAGAAATTAGCCGTTGGACCCAAACCCAAACATGAAATATAAGTGTTCAAAGATACAGCTTGGAGGTAATTTTACTCGGTGTTTTTAAAATTTCTATGTATGAAATATAGCTTCATGATATGGAATCTGCCACTTTGGCATAATATAAGTGCTTGGGAAGTGGAAAGTTTCTGATTTCGGAGCATTTTGGACGTTGGAGTTTGGATTAGAAATGTCCACACACCATTGAGATTAGTGTTCATTTCTGAGACCCAAATACCCACAAAACTAGCTATGGAACATTAAGAGGTTTGGCATCAGAATCGCAGTATCAGAACTTTCCACATGTTAACGCAAACCCTCAGTACTTAGTAATTTTGACCTCTTTCTACTTCCTAGAATGGACCTAAGTTTAGCATGTAAGAAACACTCCATAAGGAATTACTGACTGCATAAGTGAGTGAATAAACACAGCTGAGACAATAAGGAATTAGTGACTGCATGCGCAAATGAATGAATGCAGCACAGATAGAAACTCAGGGCTATTTCGTTCATTAGCAAGAAGGGGAGATTATTCTGTGCAAAGATAGGACAATTTGTATTCCATACCTTTGACATTCGCTTTTCTGTTACTACAGTCTTATGAGAATTCAAAACAGTAATTAGAAAATTGATTGGCAAGCCTGACATGCAAGCAGAAAGAGGTGGAGAGGGAGTTCCTTCAAGCGCTGGTGGGAAATAATGAAAGCATCTAATGCATGCTCAGTCTCCTATGCAGCACACTCTTCTTAAATCCTTTAAGTGCGATTAACACAGCCACTCCTTAGGATCCCCTCACAAAGGATTCATCACAAGGACAGCCATTTTATGACGTGAGGAGAGGATACCTGAACTGCCCAAGGGCACATGGTGATTCTAATCTGGAGTCCAATGCCAAAACCTGGTCCTGCTTCCTTTGAAGGTAAGGTATCAAGAAACCACTTTTCCCGAGAAGAAAGCAATTCTTTCCTGGCTAAGGGACTGACCCTCCGATTTTAGAATCTCCTACAAAAGGCCTCTTGGGGCTCTTTAGTGCATTAATCTGCTAGTTGCCAGGTAGAATAGCTCCCTAACCTATGGAATTCTGCATGAGTCTGGAAAGCTGTTGGTTATATCTGCGTTGTCTGCTTTGATTTATGTTCCATAGTTCTATGGAGAGAGGAATCCTGGCTAACTGTTTTGATAGCTACTTCTCAAGGAAGAGTTTCATTTGGCACGACAGTATACATTTTGCAATTTTCAGAAGAGTCCATGGGACATGTAAATGCGATACTGACTAATGTGACCATCTTGCTCAGGTATACGAGAAGAATGTGAACAACACGTTAAGCCAGATTGGAGGGAATTGCGGGTTGACATTTTGAATTATTGTTTGACTGGAATGCATAGAAATTTCATTTTGCTCAGAAATATTTTTCCATAGCTTTCTGTGTACGTTTAACCTATGCTGCACAGCTCTTCCTAGGATTTGTAGGAACTGGGAACTAGCTGTCAGTTTCTGGAATGCTTCAAAAGACAGACTGCATGACTAGAGTCCTCAGCTCCTGTCCTAAGGAAGTGTCATGTCTTTTATTAAGCTAGTTTTCATTTTTAAAAATTGTGTATGGGGGGCATGGGATATGTACATGTGAATGCAGGTGTGCAGAGGTTAGAGTCATCAACTCTCCTAGAGTTGCAGTTATGGGAGTAAATATTGGAAATCAAACTCAAGTCCTCTGCAAAAACAGTACGTACTTGTAATCACTGATTTGTTTCTCCAGCTCCCTGAGGAGACGTAATTTCTAACAACCATTGCAATTGGCTAGAAAGTAGTTTGCTGAAAGGAACCAAAGCAGTAAGAGTTGGGATGTCCAATTCTTACAAAAGGAAACTTTACTGATAACACATTGGGTTTGGGTTTGGTTTGGTTTTTTTAATGATCTTGGGGGAGCACTGTTGCTCAGTGGCAGAGTACTTGCCAGGTATATAGGAGGCCCCTGGGCTTGGTTTCCAGTGCGAAAAAGGTCAAAATAAAGACCTTATTGAACAGCTTAGGGCATACTCACCTCCACACCGTTCAGAAGATACCTGAACTCAGGACAGATAAAGGCACTGCCAGCGTATGCAGCATCAATGTGTAGCCACACACCCTCCAGGTTGCCTAATGGTCAGAAGCAAATGGTGAGATCACATCTGGGCATACCCCCATCTCATGTGGAGCAAGAAATGCCTGTCTAGAGTCTAGCGTATGTTTCCTAGCTGAATCTGTCACTTTTCCTGTTGCTATGATAAAATACCATAACAAAAGCAACTTAAGTGAGAATGGGCTTCCATGGTTCACAGTTCAAGGTAGGGTAGTTTATACAGCAGGTTTCTGAAGCAGGTCATCCTGTTGAATCCATGGTCAAGCAGCAGAAAATGACCAATACTTGTTCTCAGCTAGCTTTCTACTTTTAATGCAGTACAGGTCCCTAAACCCAGTGAATTGTGTTACCACTTCTTTTCTTTCTTTCTTTCTTTTCTTTTTTTTCTTTTTTTTTTTTTTTTGGTTTTTTGAGACAGGGTTCCCTGTGTAGCTTTGCGCCTTTCCTGGAACTCACTTGGTAGCCCAGGCTGGCCTCGAACTCACAGAGATCTGCCTGCCTCTGCCTCCCAAGTGCTGGGATTACAGGCGTGCGCCACCACCACCTCGTGTGTTACCACTTTTAGGGTGGGTATTTCCACCTCGATCAACCTAATCCAGATAATCCTCCAAAGGTCTGGCCAGAGGCGAACCTAATCTAAATAAAGGTACAGGTGTGCCTGGAGGCTTGTCCCCTGGAGATTCTAGGTCCCATCAAATTAACAGTCAACACTAACCTTCAGTCCAACCACACATAACTACCTTAAAGATAGCATTCTCAGGCTGTGCAGTGGTGGCGCACGCCCGTCATCCCAGCACTCGGGAGGCAGAGGCAGGCTGATCTCTGTGAGTTCGAGGCCAGCCTGGTCTACAGGACAGGCTCCAAAGCTACATAGAGAAACCCTGTTTCAAAAAAAAAAGAAAGAAAGAAAGAAAGGAAGGAAGGAAGGAAGGAAGGAAGGAAGGAAGGAAGGAAGAAAGAAAGAAAGAAAATTTAAAAAAAAAAGATAGCATTCTCACCTTACTTTATTTAGGAATGAGAGTACCTTCTCTGCAACCACATTCCCTCAATTTATGTATGTATCTTGGCTCACTGCTCCCTGATATCTGCCTGTATCCACCTAGCCTAAACTTCATTCTTTCATAGGGAAATGAAGTTTTAAGTGTACACTAGATAATACACCTACTTTGCCTACCCTATCACTTAGAAGTCAGTGAAAAAACATTCATTTTTGAGGTTAGGCATAGTACTGCACACCTTTAATCCAAACACTCAGGAGGCAGAGGCAGGTGGGTCTCTGTGAGTTCAGGCCAGCCTAGTCTAAAAAGCAAGTTCCAGGACAGCCAGGGCTGTCACACAGAAAAACCAAAACAAACAAACAGAATGGAAGAGAGAGAGAGAGAGAGAGAGAGAGAGAGAGAGAGAGAGAGAGAGAGAGAGAAGGAAAGAAAGAAAGAAAGGAAAGAAAGGAAAAGAAGAGAAAAATTGATTTTCATTGTTGTATAGCAATTTCATATAAATTGAAACATTCCATCCCAGAATGAGGCCTCTTAAGACTTAGGAAGTAAACAAATCTTACAGGTCTCAGGAAGTTCCTGAAACTTGTAAGATTTATAAGACCTCCTCCCCCAAATTATATATATTCCATATTTTACATATATATGCATGTGTATGCATGTGTGTGTGTGTGTGTGTGTGTGTGTGTGTGTGTGTGTGTGTGTGTGTACTAGGGAAAGGAGACTGGCCAGCAGTGCTGCCTACAAGTTCTACAGGAAGTTCCTGGATGCAGCTTCTTTGAGACATCACCCAGGCTCCTGTGGGCTTTTCAGTGATGTAACTGCCCTTGAGTCATTCCTGTGAGTAACCCCGCACCCAAACTCCTATAAATAAAGTAAATGGTTCACCAAGTTGGACTTTTGTGGAATTGTTAATTTGGTCTTTCATTGGTTTCCTGTCTGAGATGAGTAATGCTTTGTATCTTTCTAGGAAAACTCATACAACATGAGAAATAGCCCAGTTACCAAGTATAGTCATGAGGTGGCTAAGACCTAAAGGTTGAGGCTACAGAGAGGATAACAGGCACCCATCCCTGTACAGGCCAAGATACTGGTGTCTTATATTTGTACACAAGGGTGGATCCACCACAGATTTTTCATACATGATGGCCATTAATGTGTGTGCTGAGAGGAAAAATTAGTCATTCTGAACTCTGCTGATAAAAATGTAAAAGACATTCCAAAGCTTTGTTTCAGTTTATTCTTCAAACTAAGACTCTTAGGAAATCAAGGTCAGATGAAACACAAGCTTGTGGATACCACTATGCCAGGACACAATGTTAAAAAACCAAGGTGCAAGGAGAAATTCAAGTCATCGGAAGCAAGAGTGAACATGTCTGTCTCAGCAGCTGCTCACATGACCCCAGTTGGATGAAGCAAGAGACAAAGCCTTATAATAACACAAGACTCTCCCCCAGGGAACAGCAGGATCATGATGGATGGCCATCCAGCCATCACTTGGATTAGCTGGGAGCCAGAAGAACTCTATACTCCTTTGTAAGACAAGACAAGCTGTAATTTGAATGTCCATTAAATCAAGCTGAAGATATTACCTTTGGGAAGTGACCAGATTATCATGGTAGCATTCAGTTAACACCCTTATAAAGGAGACACTAGAAAGACTGCTTGTATCTTCTGCCAGGTGAGCACACATAGAAGGCACCACCCATTAGCCAGGGTATGAGTTCTCTCCAGGAATCAAATCTCCTAGTGCCTTGATCCTGCATTTTCACACACCAGAAATGTAAATAATGAATTCCTGTTGTTTTATGAGCCTCTGGGGTCTGTGGTGTTTTGTGGAGCACCCCAAATGGACTAAAACAGGGTGATTCCATGTTTTCTATGGGTGCTGCTTGGATCCCACATTGACTTCTATCTATAGAATTTGCTTTTTTAGCTCAAGTCCTCTAACAGAGTTCCACAGATGCCACTGTTCATGTTCAGTTCAGGATGCTGAATGAAAGAGTAAGGCAAAACAAGATAGAAAGTCTGCATGGGCCCACAGTAAGAAACACTCACGCCATGTCTTAGGAAGGTAGGGGTGGGAAGGGCATGTAGGTGGCTCTTTCTCTCTCATCCCTCTGTTGTTCCTCCCATATCCTCTAGCCTAGAGAGAAAGGCATGCTGGGTAAGTCAGTGAAACCTTGAGAAGAAAGCAGGCCATTCAGCTGTACCCCTGAGTGTCTCAGAGCTGGTTTCATAGCACCCAGATGAGAGACAGTTCAGTCTGAGTCTCAACAGCTAAGTGGGTATCAGCTAAAGCCACTCTAGAATGCTCCAGGTACCTTCACCAACACACCTGGTTCAGTAGGTAAGAAAAGACCCAATGGAGCACCCATTAATAATCTCTACTAAAGAATCAAGTTTACTCGTAAAAGATCCAACTTCTACTCTGGTTCCTAAGAGGTGACCAATGGACTTCTCTTTTTTTCTTTTCTTTCTTTCTTTCTTTTTTTTTTTTTTTTTTGGCCTGGGGCTTCGGCCCAGACATTCTGATCCTATAATTTACGAAGGGGCCACTGGGTGATGACACAGCAGTTTTGACTTCTGGAGAAGTTGTTCTTTAAAGGTACTAGCTGGGCTTCCCAAGAGAGGCTGAGTAGAACTCAGTCCTCACAAAAACAGGCAGTAAAGCATTAGAAGAGCTGGCCCGGTAGGGAAATGTCTTGACCCAGTGCACATGGTTGCACATTATAACTAAAGCAGTTCATACCCTCATGACTCCTCAGAGACCACCAGAAACCCTGTATGCTCACACTTCAAAACTCTGTTATATGTGTCTCCTTGGCTGATTTTAATCCCCATCTTCAACCATCCTTGTGAGCTTGTTCTCAGGAAGTTTTGAGTCTTCCAGCAGGTTAGAATATCTAAAGGAGTTTGAGGAGTCCTGAAGCTATAGCAAGTATCTGAAAAGAGGGTCTCAGATGGAAGAACGCCTTGTGGAGACTGTCTTCTTTGACTTGGATTAGCCCCAAACTCCAACAAAAAATAACTCACAATGCTCCTTAGGAGCTTCTATATGGGGGCTGTTGAGACGGCTCAGCGTTAAAAGCACTGACTGCTCTTCTAGAGGTCTTGAGTTTAATTCCAGCAGCCCCATGGTGGCTCACAACCATCTGTAGTGGGATCTGATGCCCTCTTCAGGCATGGAGGAGGAAGAGGAAAAAGGAGAAAGAGGAGGAGGAGGAGGAGGAGGAGGAGGAGGAGGAGGAGGAGGAGGAGGAGGAGAAGGAGAAGGAGAAGAAAGAAGAAGAAGAAGAAGAAGAAGAAGAAGAAGAAGAAGAAGAAGAAGAAGAAGAAGAAGAAGAAGAAGAAGTTGTCTCTCTATGGGCTTCTCTTGGACCAATGAGGAAGTGAGATGGGGTTGACTGACACAGACTGAAGTTCTGCATCTTCCATGTTTAACTGATACCAGCCCCATCATCCAGGTCCTCCAGCACATGTAGGAATTATGTGGATGCAGCATGAACACACAACAGTTAGACATAGGGAGTTGCACATGCCAGGAACATTACCACTGAGACCATACCATCTCTGATTTCTGCAGCCCTTGGCCTCCACCTCCTCCTACCGATTTTCTAAGAGACTACCTCAGTATGCAGAAACCAGGCCAGGCTGACCATGGTGCACAGCCCCTCTGGCCCTCAGGATGAAACTGTGGCAGGCTATAATACATTCCTCTCCTCCCTATTCCCTGAGACTGCCTACCTTGTTCAGCCAGACCCCTTCCTCAGTGTCCCCATATGTGTACCCAGCTTCTAAGGCTGCCATCTATCCATCTGCCATAACCTAACCTCTTCTTAATTGATGCCTCCTATGGCAGTTGATTAATCCAGGTGGACTAATGTCATCATCCTCTCTGGTGTGCCATTTTCAAAGGGACCAAAGAAAGCCTGAGTTTCTCAAAGGAGAAACTGGAAGAAAGTCATCTTCTGAGAGATGGTGAATGAAGACAAGACCTCTGTGTTGTTTTGACTAGGTTATTTTAATCAATAGGATAAGGCCAGCTCAGAACACAGTGCTTGGTGGTGAAGCATGCTAATTGATGATAGCTAAATAAAGAGACAGTGGGTTACAAAGGTTTTAACTCTAAGACACTACCACTAGTTAGTAATATTGCCCTCAAGTATGAACATTGGCCATGCATGAAAGGGCTTGGTGTTGGCCTGTCAACACCCCCAACCTTGTCTCAAGAGCAGTCTCTGGGATCGAACCCAAACAGCAAAGCACGTCTCAGGCTCTACCCACAGCACCTTCAGAACTCCCTGACAGAGGGAGCTGCAGGCCAGCAGGGCAGCCTGAGCTGTAATCATCTAGCATTGTGAGCATTAATGGCAGGGGCCACCTGCTGGCTGTCATCTTCCTGCTCCTGTGGGGAGCCAGATTGAGTTCAGGGATAGCAGCCCTGTAGGCTCAAACTGGCAGAAGACTCCAGTGCTTTAAATCCGATAGCCCTGGGGAATGACATCAGCCGGCTGTTGGCCAGGACATTCAGTCCTTGGCCTGACATCTGAGTCAGAGGACTTCGACTTGCTTGGCTGAGCTCTCGAAGGTCTGCAGCTAACGAGGCCCACAGTACAGCCATAGCTGGGGATGGCCAGCTAGTTCAGTTCTCAGCCTGCTGTGTGTGCCTATCTTTAGCCAGTAATAATCCCAGCTGTGCCATCGCTCACAACAGGCGGAGCCAAATCCTGAGTGAATGGCAAGGCTGTGTCCACCCCACTTCTCATGGTTGGTGATTAGCCTCATGGTCCTGGCAGTACAAGCATGTACTACACGTAGTCCATGTCTTTCCTACAGCCCAAATGTCTGCATGAACTCCCCTGAGCTGCACTGTGAAGGAAATACTGTTTTCCTATTATGAGAGCCGTTTCTCTTTCCAATTTTTAGATAGGGGAAAATGAAGGTCAGATTTAAGACATGCAGCTGTAAGCTATAAGCTCCTCTGCTGCTTAAGGCCCTGGCCAGCCCCCACCACTGCCACGCCAGCATGCCTGTAGCACCACCTCCACCGCTGTCTCCTGCTAGCCAGGCAACAGTGACCCAGGGGAGAAGAGCTCATTCCCGAGAAGAGACGGCAAGCAAACTAGGGGTTAGGAGAGGTGGGAAACGTGCTTGGCCCACACAGACCGACAACGAAGCCAAATGCCAAGCAGGTGTCGTGATGTCTGGCACAAGTCAAAGGACTGAGGTCAGAGAGCTTGCTAGGGACAGCTCCACCCGAGCCTTCACATCCCTAGGGGACAGAGAAGAGTGAGTTTCATGGGCTGATATATCCTTGGTGCCTTAGAAACCGTTCCAAGGCCTGCTGAGTTCCCAGTGCTCACATTAAAGGTGAAACTTTAGAAAACACAGGCATTTATTCATTTTGCAACAGAATCCTAGTCTCAATGAGGAAGACAAAATGTCCTGATTGAGAGAGCAAGGGAGAGAGCATGAGGCCTGGAAATTATCTGAAATGGAGCATTCTCTGTACAAGTTTAGCTTGAAAGTATTGATTTGCTAGATCAATACTAACAGCCGCATGCTGCTTAATGAAGGGCAGTCTGAGAAATGTATCATTCTGTAAGGTGGACATTAGGAAAGCATCGCACACCCAGGATGTAGCATCGCCATCCTAACTGGTGTTTACCCTCACTGAAAATGTTACTACACTCCTCAATATTGTCTTTTATTTATTTATTCATTTTATTTTACTTTTTTTTTTTTTTTTTTTTGGTTTTTCAAGACAGAGTTCCTCTATGTATTTCTGGCTGTCTTGGAACTCACTCTGTAGACCAGGCTGGCCTCAAACTCAGAGATCTGCCTGCCTCTGCCTTCTCAATGCTGGGATTAAAGGCATGTGCCAACACCATCTGGTTTACAATAATTTACTTTCTTTAAAAAAAAAAAAAATGTGTCAGACAGGGGTCGCGCATGCCTTTAATCCCAGCACTGGGGAGGCAGAGGCAGGCGGATCTCTGTGTTCAAGGCCAGCCTGGTCTACAGAATGAGTTCTAGGACAGTCAAGGCTACACAGAGAAACTCTGTCTTCAAAAATCAAAAACAAAAAACAAAACAAAACAAAACAAAGAGCTTAGTTTCCTTAACAGGGCTACCATATCCTAAACATTATATTCCTATGAAGTACTTGGACATTTTCTCTCTTTCCAATAGCATGTTGGTATTATTAAGTTCAGCTGTGTGTAATTAGCTCATACTTTGAGTTTGTGGAATTTAAGTCAATGGGGTTACATTATTGTAAATATAAGACAAGGCGTGTAAATCATGATTAGAATTAATGATGAGGCGCATGGTTCAACGTGAAAGGTTGGCTAAACCCGACCCCTCCATGTACAGAATACTTTTTTTGTGGGGGGTGTGGGAGTGGGTTCAAGACAGGGTTTCTCTGTGTAATTTTGGTGTATGTCCTAGATCTCGCTCTGTAGATCAGGCTGGCCTCAAACTCACAGAGACCCACCTGGCTCTGCCTCCCAAGTGCTGAAATGAAAGGCGTGCACCATCCCCTCCCGGCTAAGAATACTTTTAAAAAAGAAAATTGAATCAGTTACTTACAGATGGGTCCTACTTCTAGAAGATTGTCAAAGGAGCAGCAAGATGTGGTTCCCAGTGTAACAACCACCTAGGAAGTAAAAAACAACCATTTTATCCCCCATGTTGCCATTGTTGTAACCCAGGCCCTCTTCCACAGCCACCTATAGTGGATAGCATGTACAAGGAAATGGAAACCCATGAATATGTGTTTAATCTCTTGGTTAAAGTGTCGTAGCACACAAAGAGAACAAACCTATGAACAAAAGTCTCCACTGTGGGCTGGGGAGATGGCTCAGTGGGTAAGAATGCTTTCTGTACAAAGCAAAAGGACCTGAGTTCAAATCCCTAGCTCCCACATAAAACCTGGGCGTAGCCTCACATGCTTGTAACTCCAGCTTTGGGGGACAGACCCTGGGGGATGCTGGGGACTTTCTGGTCCATTGACTTAGCCAAAACAGCAGGCCTCAGGTTCAGTGAGAGACCCTGCCTAAAAGAATAACACAAGGGCTAGAGAGATGGCTCAGCAGTTATGAGCACTTGCTGCTCTTTTTTTGTTTTGTTTTTTGTTTTTGTTTTCAATACAGGGTTTCTCTGTAGCTTTGGAGCTTGTCCTGGACTAGCTCTGTAGACCAGGCTGGCTTTGAACTCACAGAGATCCACCTGCCTCTGCCTCCCAAGTGCCAGGATTATAGGAGTGCGCCACCACCGCCCAGCTGCTGCTCTTATAGAAGACCCAGGTTTGGTTCCCAGAACCCACATGGCTGTTCACAATTGTCCATAACTCCAGTTTCAGGGTATCCAATGTCCCCTTCGGACCTCCATGGGTATCAGGCCAAAATGATGCACATACATATATGCAGACAAAACACTCATACCATATATAAATATAATGTGTGTTATATAATATATTATATATTTACTGTATTATATTATATATATTTGGGTTTGTTTTTGTTTTTGTTTTTTTTTTTTTTGAGCTGAGGATGAAACCCAGGGCCTTGCACTTGCTAGGCAAACACTCTACCACTGAGTTAAATCCCCAACCCTATATATTTGTTTTACACACACACACACACACACACACACACACACACACACATACACTTTTTTTTAAATTTATTTAGAGACAGGGTTTCTCTGTATAGCCCTGGCTGTCTTGGAATTCATTCTGTAGACCAGGCTGGCCTTGAACTCACAGAGATCCACCTGTCTCTTCCTCCCTGGTGCTGGGATTAAAGGAGTGCAACACCATTGCCTGGTGCATTTCCCCGATTTCTAAGAGCTCTCTGGGTAGTTGATGTGTTGGAGGCTTTGGTGATACCTTTGAATCATTTCTACTCCTATATGTAATTCGAATAAAATTAATTGATTCACTATATTGGACTTTGATGACACTCTTGCTTTGGTCTGTTATGGGTTCCCAATCTGGGGTGGGTAGACGCTTGTTCAAGTCTCCCCAGAAATATTTACACACACACACACACACACACACACACACACACACACACACACAAAACCAACCATAAATATAAACAAATCTGAGCTCTGAAGTATGAGGCTAGGAAGTATTGGCTTTAGTGGATGATCACCCACATTTGACCTACAAAAGATTTTCAGGGAATGGAGCCTTGAGTAGAAATGAGGGAATTCAGTCACATGAATTCCTATATGCTACTTCATCAGTTGAATCTGTTGGAGATAAGAACATAGTTCGCGTAGAATAAAGAATTTAGACATTTTTACCTAGTTTGATGTGTGTGTGTGTGTGTGTGTGTGTGTGTGTGTGTGTGTGTGTGTGTCACAGAGCAAGCACATCAGAGGTGACACACACTGAGGCCAGCTGGGATGTGTGGAGGTGTGAGTAGAGTGGTTCTTATAGGGCCACAACTGTGATGGCTCTACCGCTGACTCACTCTAGGGTCAGTTAAGCCACATCAGAATATTGTTCAAGAGTGTGCCTCAATGTCCTTACTCGTGACTTTCTTATCCAGAATTGCTCCCGAAGATTTGCTTCAACCTTCAAAAGGTCGGTGAGAAAGCTCTGCTGGTGCTGGCAGTGATGGCAAAGGGTGTTTTGAGAAAACATGGTCTACTGTGGGAAGTCATGCAATGGGAAGTCTGACCTAGAATCCATCCTCTCGGTGCCTTGGGATGCTGGTACTCACGTTGTTCATTCACATGACTGTCTCTTTCTCTAGACCAACAATGTTCTTGAAACCAGGTCTTTATGTTGGTGGGAATTTGTACTTTGCTGGACATGGAATGGATGCCAAAATGTATTTACTTAACTCTCATGCTCCAAATGATAAGGAAAAGTCTTGTTTATGAAAGCCAAGGGCTGATCAGATTCATAGAGGCCATGATGCTGGGATAGTGAACTTTCTCTTCAGGCTTGATGAAGTTTCATGTACCCTTGTGTCCAGTGCATGTCAAATGTCAAGGGTGCATGATTGTTCAAGTCTACCCAAAAATAGTGTCACACAATGCTATTTGAACAAGGTTTGCACCTTGTGTCAAGTACATCACTCCAATAATATTAACTACACCACAGGACCCAAGTGTTAACTTGGGCAGGTCAGAAATTCAGACATAGTTATCTGGCAAGGCCTTTATGGCTCCATCACACAGATGACCACCTGTATTTGTCCTGGAAGCCAAACCCACCTTTCAACAAGATCCTACTCTCTTGCCAGGTAACATAACATTTATGGGTCACTCACTTGGCTGCCTGGGCCCTGATGCTCACATAGAGGCCTGGGTTGGTGGAGGTACTTGGCATTATTTCTCATAGGTAATGCCTTTACCATGGACCAGAGTCTTTCTGTACCCAGTTGTAGGAGATGGTGGCTATGCAGGTCCTGGCAGAGCTCTGACAGCTTCTTTGTAACACCCATCTATATCCACAAAGGTCTGCCCCTAACAGTGCTGTCCTTGGTCAGGCTTAGCAGAGGCAAACACTTGAATACGGGCTTTGTGATTGTGGATGGATGGTGATCCAGCAGACCATGAAGTCATCCACTGAAAACTATTGTTCTATTCACAGATCCCAAGGAGAGGACCCTGTCATGCTGTGGGGTGCACCATAGGGAACACATGCTGAAACTCTAGGACATGTCAGATGTGGGGGTGAGAAAGACATAGCCTTTCTCTTGGTGCTGATGGGAAGTTCCAGTTAAGGCAGGCAAGGAGGCTGTTTTGACTAATTCTAGAGGCTCACGCTGCCTATAATTATTTGGTACCTGGCTATTTCAGGGGTAAACAGGGAGACAGCACCCTAAAGAGAGAACCTCACTGAGGCTCTTCTTTGGTTAGTGTGCATATGAATATTGAATTTGCCACTCACACTTTGATTCAGAAGAGATAGGCCCTTCAGGGACATCATTGCCAAAGATGTCAGAGCATCAGAAAAGCAATAAAAGCCATCAGCAGTGACACAGGCCTGCTATTCCAGCTTTCAGGAGTGGAGGCCGTGGGATCTCAAGTTTGAGGCCAGTTTGGACTATATAGGAAGACCATCTCAGGGCAAGCAAGATGACTCATCGGGTAGAGCTTCTTGCCACTGAGCTTGATGACCTAGGTTTGATTTCCAGGACCCATGTAGTGGAAGGAGAGAATTGTTTCCTACAAGTTATCCTCTGGCCTCCACATACACAATAAATAAATGTAATGAAAAAAACAACAACCCTGTCCCAAAAGAACAAAAATCAAATGAGAGAGAGAGAGAGAGAGAGAGAGAGAGAGAGAGAGAGAGAGAGAGAGAGACAAAGCCCTAGGTGTGAAGCTCAGCTGCATTGCACTGCATTGCTGGGCTGCTTGCCAGGACCCATCTTTCTCACTCACAAGGAAACATAATGGACACAGAACTTGCCCAGTGTGAGCGGTATCAGTGGGCTTCCAGGCTCTCCTGAGCCTCAGACTCCTGTAGCTCTCCACGCAGTTTCTTCACTCCATGCATTCAATCAACATTCTCCACACTTGCCTCATTTGTATAAGATGAGTCATGCTGTGGGCCTCAGGGTCCCATGTGGTTTTTCTCTGGTATCTGTAATTTCATCCTGATATTTAACTGAATATTAAAATGCTTTGCTTTAGGTACCTGGCTAACTGGGTCAGCTCATCATAGGACCCTTAAAATGCTTTGTCTGTGTTATTCGGGGTAAAACTGGGTAGTTTCAGTAGAAACAGATTGACTCAAGACATTAACACTGCGTTATCTTCTGCATTTGTGTCTCTTAGAGATGACATATTTGCAATGCAGCAATTACTTCAGCTTCATCTCATTTTCCCATCTAAACACTAATTGGCCCAAGCACAATAATTTCTGCTGTTAAATTCATATGTGTTAAACATTTGCTTGTTCAAATCCGCTTTTATCTATTACTGGGTGCACAAAGAATATAGAGAATGATTTCTGCCAAATATGATTACTGCTTATCGCCTGAGATGAGCTTTTGGTCAACATAAACACTCACTCTTAGATTTGCACACAAGTATTGATTTATTTATAATGAGCTTGAGACAACTGAGCACAAACAATAATGTTCTGCCTTGTTCTGGAAGGAGCCTTGATGGGAGAATAAAACATGAGTGACTGTTTTGAGTGCTTTACTGGTGCAGTCTGGTTGCTCTGAGTGCTTCCTGGGTAGATCATCACAGTGACCTTAGATAGGCTCACAATCCCTGCTTTATGCTTGACTTAAAGAAGGTGCCAGAGTAGGTGCACATGGCCAGGGATACCTCAATGGTGATACCACTAGCCACACCTTTGGAAGACAGTGATCCCAAGTGCTCGCCACAGGGGATCCTTTCTAGCTGCAGAGGAGTTGTGAGCAGGCAGAAGACCTAAGATGGTGAAGCAGAAGGGGGCTGCATGGACAGTGTTCTAATGACTTGCCCACGTGCCACCAAGCTACAAGTCAGCTTGTCCTAATTCTCAGAAGCCATATTAAAGCTAGCACCTGCTCTGCTCCAGGCTCTGATTACCCCGGCTCAGCATCGCTCAATGACACTAACCTGATTTCAGTGTGCTCTGCAGAGCCCTAATCACATTTGTGCAGCAGGAGGGGGCAGGAGCCAGAGCAAGCCTCTATCTTCAGAGCCTGCGGCCTTCCTGCTAGTGACAGAGCCTGTGTGACCTCCTCCCCTGCTGTCCCTAACCCACCAGCCCTTTTTCCTCACGTACGTGCCTTGCAGGCATTGCCCTTTGCTGATGTTATTAAGTTGGCTTTATTGGAGAAGCAAACTATCATGAAGAAAATAGAGAGAAGCTTTATTATGAGACTCAAGTCCATGGAAGGACAGAACCAGCTTTCTTGGTTAGACTCTGCCAAATATGCCTTTTATTCTCAGTAGTGGGTATCCAGCTAGAGGGGCCTGCAATTCTTGACATATCCCGGAAGGGTGCATGTGGCTGTTACACATTCACACATGCAAATACTTATAACCACCGAGGAGCATTAGGGAACTAAGGCAAGGCCTAGCTACTACCCCTTCCCCATCCCAGTTGAATAGCCCCAAGCTGCACCTTGAAATAACAAACCATTTACACTGTCTCAGATATCCTGTGCTCTTTCACACTGATGAATGTTATCAATCCTCATTCCTTTAACAAAAAAATGCAATGCACCATGAATCCCTTGCCTGTCCAGCCTCAAGTATGTAGTTGCTATAGTGTTGCTTAGCAACAGGCATTATTGATCCTCTCCAAAGCTGATTTCAGCTTCTACTCTTGTCTGTATATGTAGTTATAAAATGGTAGAAAGACCAGGCATATATGTATCTCTGACATGAAAAACTTTTCCAGGAGGAAACAGTTGGTGGCTGGTCAGATATCCTCAGAGTTGGTCAAGGACACTGGGATACAAGCGTTTGTCAAATGTGTGAATGCATGAATGCACTGTGACACTTCCTTTTGTGCCAATGCAAAGGACTGGTGATATCTGTGGCTTCTGCCTGCAAAAAGGATTAAGGATATCCTCTAATATTTTCTGCAGTTTGGTTTGTTAAAGCATAATTTTAAAAAAATGGCATATTGTTTCTCTCTCCCCTCCTGCACGGAAATAAAATTCAGCTCTATTTCAGTGAACTGTGATGTCTTCACTTCAGCACTTGTATTTCTCCTCACTTGGTTTCCTCAGGTGAGCACATGAATACAGCTGACCCTCTGTATCTGAGGTTTGATTTGAGGTTGGGTTCTAACAACTTGACACTGCTCAGGTGGCCAAGAGTCTGAGACTAAATTGGCCGTGGACCAAGGGGAAAACCAAATACTACTGTTTTGCTACATGAACATATCAGTAAAACAACTCATAATGACATTCTGCTATACTCATGGATCACTGTGCTCAGTCATCATCAGAGAAGCTTCCTCCTGCAGTAGATTGGAACTAACACATAGACCCACCATTGGACAGTGTGAAGAGGGTGAGAGATTGGAACACTTGGTTCTAAACGGGAGGTATTCAACAAATCCCTCCCCTCAAGGCTCAGGGCACCATACACAAGAGGAAGCAAAAAGGTTGTAAGAGCCAGAGGGGTTGGATGATACCAAAGAAACATGTCTTCCAGAAACAACAAGACTGATGGACATTTGAACTCACAGAGACTGTGGCAGCATGCACAGACGTGCACAGTCCAAACCAGGGCCTCAGCACTGAGATGGGGAAGCAGACAGAAGCTCCCACCCCCAGCTAAAGATCTAGCTCCAATGAAAAAGTAGTTTCTCCAAGGGAGTCTTACTGAATGTATAAACCACACTCTAAGGCAGGTCCCATGTGCAGCAGTGGTGGCCAACACAAAATGAACTCAAAAGGAGTTTTGGAGAATTTTTTTTTTTTTGGTCTCATATTACTGTTTGTTTGTTTAACCTTACTGGTCTTTTGCTTATAAATGACGGTTTCTGATTTTATGTTTATATGGTGTGTGTGTGCATGTATAAGCATTTCTTAGGATCTTTCTTTGTTTCTCTTTTCCTTCTTTTCATTGTTAGTTTGTTCATTTTATTTTTCTCTTGCTTGCTTTTTTATTTGCCTGTTTGTTTTCTTAAGAGAGAGAAACAATGTGTGGAGTTGGAACAGTGCAGAGGTGGGGGGATCTGGTAGATGAGAGGGAAGGCCATGGTTGGGATATAGTGTATGAAAATAACGATTTTCAATTAAAAGTGAAAATTTAAAAATATTTGGAAAAAAATCCAGAAAGTTTCAAAAAGGAGCACTTGAATTTGCTGGGCATGAAGTACTATGTACTAAATCTATGAATAAAAATATGTGTAGGCATTGCTTTAGACATCAGAAGCCCTTAAAATATATAGAAAGGTTATATACAAATACTGTGGGCTTTCATAGAAGGCACTTGAGTATCCACAGGTTTCCTGGAAACACTATCCTGTGGATAGTGAGCTACAACTCTACACATAAACCTCTCATTTCTGTACATTTTCCATAAGCCCAATGTATATAGTGAATGTAAACATTTCATTACAAAAAAATTAAACTGAACACAGTAATGCAGGAAATTTGAGAGTGTGCTGGTTAGTTTTTTGTCAACTTGACACAAGCTAGGGAATAGGGAACCTCAATTGAGAAAATGCTCCCATCAAATTAGTCTGTAAGCAAGTCTGTGGGGGCATTTTCTTGATTAATGTGTGATGTGAGAGGGCCAAGCTCACTGTGGGAAATACTACCTCTAGGCAGATGGTCTGGATTATATAAGAAAACTGAGCAAGCCATGAAAACAAGCCAGTAAGCAGGATTGCTCCATGATCTCTGCTTCACTTCCTGCCCCCAGGTTTCCAACTTGAGTTCCTGCCCCGTTTCCCTTCAAATGGACTGTGATTGGGTTGTGTAAGTTAAATAAACACTCCCAGCCCCAAGCTGCGTTTGGTTAGTATTGATCACAGCATCAGAAAGCACACAAGGACAGGGGGTATTATACACCATATAGAAAGAAACTGGAAAGTGGCAAAAGCTAGTCTTTTCATATCAGTCATCGTTAGGAAGAACAGAATGGCCGGGGAAATTGCTTGGTTGGTCAAGTATCTGCCACGCAAGCATGAGGATCAGAATTTGATCCCCAGCATCCACATCCGTGTAAAAAGTTGGGTGCGGCAGTATGTGCCTGTAATCCCAAGGCTTGTACAGGGAGTGAGAACAGGTGGATCCCTGGAGCTCACTCATCAACCAACCTAGTTCTAAGTTCAATGAGAGACCTTGTCTCAAAAATTCAGATGGAGAACAATTGAAGAAGATAACCAACACTGACAGCTGTTAGCCACATGTGCACACACAAGGATACGTGAACACATACTACTTCATGTACATATGCACACATGCATGCGCATGGACATGCATATACTACACCACACACAAACAAAAAAAGAAGAGAAACTCTGGTATATATTATAATATGGAAGAAAGCTGACGACCTTATGCTAAGTGGAAAGTACCTTTCATGAAAAGAGGTACCTTAAGGTGCTTGGAACAATAAAATTCATAGGCACACAAAATACAAGAGTGATTTCTAGGGGCTTAAGGCATTGGAAGTTATTATTTAATGGACACAAAATTTCAGTCTTGTGAGAAGAAAAGACTTTTGTGCATTGAAAAATGGTAATAACTGCATATATACTAATCACTTGAACATAGTTTAGTAAGTTAGATATACAGGTGCAGAGCTGCAAAGAAAAGTTGTGACATTAGCTTTTGGAGTAAAACAATAGCAATGATTATTCTGAAAGCTCATATTTCATAACAAACACCACCCAGATGGTCCCTGGCTTACAGTGGTGCAACTTCAGTTTTTTCAAACTTATGACAGTGTGGCAGTGATACACAGCAGAAACTTCAAGCTTAATGTACTAAACAGCACTGAAAATCACATTTGGAAGTGGTTAATGTATTTTATACTATGTGTATTTTCTTCAAGTCAAAAACTAAAAAAAAAAAAAAAAAATCACAGAGTGGGGACAACATAGCAATAACAAAATAACTTCATGATGCTGAAGGGTCACTTTGCTCCCTCAAGGAAACAGCAGCCCTTATTGGTGTGCATCCCTCAGCAAAATACATGAATTAAAAATTGATAGACCTGCAGAAAGAAACAGATGAGCCAACCCTCATAGTTAAAGACTCTTAATACTCTTCTACCAGGAATAGACAGATCCAAGAGACAGAAATTTGATAAAGATGTTCTTGAATTGAAAAGTGCCATCAATCATTCGATCTAATTAAATCTGTAAAATACTTCACATAATGATCATAGAATGTATCTTCCTTGCATGTTTACTTGGAATATTCACTAACACAAGCCACATTCTGGGCCATAAAACACATCTCAATAAATTTGAAAGAATAGATATTGTACAAGGTACATTCTTAAATTACAGTGGAACTTAAGGAGAAATCACTGACCAAAAGATAGCTAGATTATACCCCAAACACTGAAAATCATAAAACCCATTTCTAAATGTCAAAGGAAAATTCTCAAGAAATGCTAAAAAGTACTTTAGCTCTTAGAAAATGACACTACAATTCAAGATAATTTATCAAGATAGTGAAATTGCTTAGAGATTTATAGCATTGAATGCCTCTACTAGACTAAAGTAAGCCTAAAATCTATAACCAAAGTAATCACCTTAGAAAACTAGTAAAAGAAGAAAATTAAGTGCAAAGTGAACATAAGAAAATAAAAAGAAATACCAATGAATCAATGAAATAGGAAATAGGAAAAAGTTGATTCTTTGAAAAGATCAATAAACGTGGCAGATTTTTAGCCAGATTGGCTAAGACAAAACAGCAAAGACACAAATGATTAACATCAAAATTGAAACTGGAACCATCACTGCTGATCTCATTGGCATTGAAAAGATAATAAAGAACATTACGGGCTCTGATCTCATAGATATTAAAGGGGTAATAAGGAATATCATAGGCTTGGTGTCCATACATTTAAAGACCCAAATGAAATGCACAAATTTCTCGTGAGATTTAACATAAAACTTACATAAAGGTAAATAAATACTGTCAGTAGAGCTGTATATGTATTGAAATTGTGTCTCTAGTCAGTAACTTGCCAAAAAAAAAAAAAAAAAAAAAAAAAAAACTGACAGCACACCATGCCTAACTGGGCTCCTCAGTTGCTCCACTGAAAATTTCAGAAAGAAACGTGAAATACCACATAGCTCATTCTATGATATTAACATTACCATAATACCCAAACTGTACACAGCAACATCAGGAAAGGATGTGATAGTCATGTACGTGTCATAAATATAGATGTAAGAATCTTCAATAAAATATTAGCAAAATGAACCCAACAGTAAGAAAAGAATTATATATTACAACCAAGTGTGCTTTACTTCAGATGTAACAGCTGATTGAATGTTTGAAAACAAATCAATCTGGCTAAAGAAAAGAAATCATATCATTAATTATATATGATCTGAAGCAATGTCATCTCTTAGCATAGTAAGATTATGCAAAACTTCCTCAACTTGGTAATATCCATGAGTCTCACAGTTGATACTAACAATTTAATCTAAAGTTTATAATCAAGAGTCAAGGGCTGGAGAGATGGCTCAGAGGTTAAGAGCACTGACTGCTCTTCCAGAGGTTCTGAGTTCAATTCCCAGCAGCCACATGGTGGCTCACAGCCATCTGTAATGAGATCTGGTGCCCTCTTCTGACCTGCAGTCATACATGCTGTATACACAATAAATAAATCTTTTTTTTTTTTTTTAAAAAGAGTCAAAAAACTCTAAATGAAAACAGAGTTAATTTTAAATAATAGTATCAGAGTTCTGATCCCACCTTTGCCAACTTACTATAAACCTGCAGTAACCAAGACAGTATGGTCTTAGAAAAAGAAAGAAAAAGCCAGACCAATGGACCAGAAATAGGTCTACACATGTAAGCCAAGCGTTGACAAAAGAGGAATGATTGTTTAATGGAGGAAGTACAGTCTTTCAACAGACAACTCAGGAACAATGGCCCACCACAACACACACATACGCACACCCTCGAAGGACTGTAAACACATTTTACACTCCTTTCACAAAAATCAGCTGAAAACAGATGACAGATTTAAGTATAAAGTCAAGAACTACAAAGCTCCTAGAATGTAACTCTGGAGAAAATCTATCTGGTCATGGTGTGGAATCAGTTGGCTGGAGTCCTTTTGTTCTGTTTACACAGAAATAATGTGTAGCCAAGGAGACAACCTTCAAGTACTGGGTGCTTTTGTTTCCCTTGGTGTTTTGCAGCAGTGAGTGATGGCCATAAGCAGGTGGGAGCAGCAGCTGGTGGTACCTTCTAGTGTTACAGTCTTCATGCATGCCTCGGATATCGGGACTCTAAGCCCTGTACGTGCTGCAGCTCTGGTGTAAGCCTAGAAAGCTGGGATTTTTCAGCCCTTGGTTGTAATTAGGGTTGAAGTTTGTGGGCAGCAGGAGTATAAGGATTTCTCAGTTCTTGACAGCAACCAGTGTCACAGATCTTGTGTAGGCCAAGGGAGTTGGGATTCCTTAACCCCACGTCCTCCAGTGTTACGTGCTAGCCCCGGGGCATCTGAGACCCTTGGTCCTAAAGATCTGACAGTTCTCTGGAATTCGTCTGGCAAGCAGGGCCTGCAGTTTTTCTTTTCTGACACCGGAGAGTCTTTTATCCTCCTTCAGTCTCAGCTGTCCACCCTCTCTTGTTGCCCCTCTCCTTCAGCCCTTCTTCGGCCCACCCTAGCGGCTCTCAGACTGTTCATCCGATTCTTCTTCAGCTGCCCAGCAGCTGCCTTGCCTCTTTCACAGGCCAGCCTGCCAACTGCTCAGCTGTCCCTGCCTCTGCCACTCGGCTACTTTCGCCCTCACTGCGCCTCTGCTCCCTCTGTGGCTCAGCCCCGCTACTGAAGGGCAGGAGTGCCGGGGAGAATCCTTTTATCAGGCCTAATGTGGCCAACACCAGGGAAGGAAACACAAGAGACGATATCCGAGTTGACACACTTAGTGAACCCGGGAAGCCTGAGTGGAGGCATTTAGGCAGAAACTGCCATTTGTTTTGGACCAACACAGCCTTGTCTCTTAGCACCAATCACACCACTGAGACTTCTACTGGGATCAGTTACCAGCAGTCACGGCAGCTCCTTTGCTAGGCCAGCGTAGCCGTGGTTTCCTTTTGGCCTGTGTGGAGATGATTGCACGGTTAGAGAGCTCGTGGAAGCTTGTGATAACAAAAAGGCTGGCACAAATGGTTTCAATCAGTTCTTGCTGAAGCAGTAGTTGGGGCAAGCAACCAAAGCTGTCTTGTAGTTTCCTTAGGGTGTCTGTGAAACGTTTGCGATGGCTGGCGCTGGCACAAGGGTAGTTGACTACTTGACAGTTCTGGTGCAGCTACAGCAGCAAGGGAGAGTCTAACGCTGCTAATTAGGGAGTCAAATCATGCCATTTGTCTGCATGTTTCACTATTTATGAGAAAATGAACATCATAAGGAGTACTTAAAGACTTTGTCATCTAACACAAATAGTGTTTTGTTGTCATTGTTTGGCGTTATTTGATAAACAGTATTTTAACACTACTCCAGGGAGGGGAAGGTCCCTCTCACCATTTTATGTATAATACCAAAGGCCTGATGCATGGCAAGAATGGATAAAGTGCGCTTTACTGAAATTAGATATCTGTCTCGGCAAAGACAAAAGACACAATTCAGAGAGTATAATAATAAGCTACAGACTGTGAGCAGACATTTGGAAAACATGCAAGCCGGTATGGAAACTTTCTGTTCTATTTTTCTTCTGGGAACCTGGGCTATGGCTTGAATGTGGAATGTCCCTCACAGGCTTATGTATTTCAACACTTGCACAGATGGTGGTACAACTTTAGAACGTTGTAGAACATTCCGGACATGGGGCCTCGCTATGGGAAGTGGGTCATGGCGGGGCAGGCCTTATGAGTTCTTGGCCAGCTCCCTTCTAGCCTGAGCTCTCTGCTTTTTGATGCTGATATGATTAAACAGCTGTCTCGCATTCCAACTGCCCTCCAAGCAGCTCCTGCTGCCATCCGATAGGCTGTGTTCCCTAAACCTCGAGCCAAAATAATCCCTTCCTTCTCGAATTATTTCTGTTAGGTATTCAGTCAGAGCAGCAACCTAAAACTGCTCTATCAAAATCAATCTGTTACTTAAAAAAAAAAAAACAATTCAACCCAGGATTGACATTGGTGGCTTCTCAGGGAGAGAGAATCAGTTTTCTTTAAGGGTGCAGCTCCTGGTATCCCAACCATGTTCCAGTGGGTGGTCCACACCCCTGAGTATCTGGGCAACACAAAGTAGACTCGGTGGGTTATTTAAAAAGAAAAAAAGAAGACGTAAGTTTGGGAGTATATAGGGAGGTGTGGGTAGTTCTGAAAAGAATTAGGAAGAGAATTGGGGGTTAATATGATCAAAGTGCATTGTACAAAATTCTCAGAGAATTCATTTAAAAAATTTATTTAAAAAAGAAAAAGATTAAAAATCAAAGTAAGGGCTGGAAAGATGCTCAGCAGCTAAGAGCACATACTGTTTTTGCAGAAGATCCAATTTCAGCTACCCATTATGGGGCAGCTCACAGCTACTTGTAACTAACTGAAGCTCCAAAGGAATCCAACACCTTCTTATGGATTCTGGGGGTACGTGCATATACCCCCACTCATACACATTCATATAGCTATACATACCCACATACACATACACATATTCACACACACACACACACACACACACACACACACACACACACACACTTAAAAAATAAATTTTTGAAAATACACCAACCATTTAGAACATGGGCAAAAGAAATAACTTAACATTTTCCAAAAAAATGTATGGATGGTGCCTATCCACATGAAAAGATATTTAACACTGTTAGTCACCAGAGAAATGGCTATTGTATCCTTAGGAGACATTGCTACACTCCTATCGATGGAACCAAAATAAAAAATAATGACAACACCAAATGCTTGTGAGGAAGCAAAGGAACCTAACTTTTTCAAGCTACATAGTGGGTATGTAAAACAAAACAGTCAGTCTAGAGAATATTTTATTGGTTTCTTTAAAAATGTATCCCAAAGAAATGAAAACATTTCTCTATCCAAATATCTGTGCATAAATGTTCACAGATGTTTTATTTGCAGTAGTTGGAAAATGAGAGCAATCAAAGCTCTTCTCAGTGGGCGATGGACGAGCAGAGTTGGACACCAAGTCTGTGGTAGAGCACTAAAAAGGAACACGTGAGACACCTAGGTGGATTGCAAAGGCACACGACTGAGTGAAAAGATACCAATCTCAACTTTTCACTTACTGTATGATCCCATTTCTACAACATCCTCAATATAACCAAAATCGAGAACACCAAACAGATTGTGAGGATAATGGAAGACAAGAAGAGCAAAGAAAAGAACCTCAGGAAATAGATCCTTTTAGAAACAAAACATATCAGGATTTTAGCTAACAGAGTAGTTAGGGGGTCTATAGCTTTAAAGATAGAACTAACACAGTAAACAGTTGTCATTTTCTTGGTTCTAATATTATCTTTCAATTATAAGAACTGTAATACTTGGGGGCAAAAGTAATAGGCATAGAATCGCTTAGTTTTAATTTTTAAAAGATCTTTCTTTTATTATTTTAAATTATGTGTTTGTGTCTGTGTATAGGTATTTGTCTATGAGTGTAAGCACCCACAGAGGCCAATGCCAATCAGTCTTCCTGGAGCTGGAGTTGTAAGTAGTTATGAATCACCTGACATAGATGTTGGGAACCAAACTTTTTTTAAAGATGGGAAGCATAGAAAGGAGCATAGCCAACATTCAGGGGGAAAATGTAAGTACATGTAATCACAGCCCAAGAACGAAAAAGAGAGAGAGATTGAAGAGAAGTAAACTATGAAAAGACAATAATATCAGAACCCACTTTAGACTCAAGAAATTCCACGGTGGTGGTGCACGCCTTTAATCCCAGCACTCGGGAGGCAGAGCCAGGTGGATCTCTGTGAGTTCGAGGCCAGCCTGGGCTACCAAGTGAGTTCCAGGAAAGGCACAAAGCTACACAGGGAAACCCTGTCTCGAAAAACCAAAAAAGAAAAGAAAAAAAAAGAAATTCCATGAAATGGAAATAGAGTAAGTATCATGTAAAACTGCCAAAAAGTAAAGACGAAAAACCAATACTGTAAGGCACTGGGAAGAGGAATGCCACTTTCCCCTTTTTCTCAACGCAAACAACAAAAATACTGACAACTGACATCTCCCCAGACATCACAGAAGGAAGTCAATGAACAGAGATATGCTTCCTCCTTAGCATTTTATGCTCAGCTTCGATGCTTAGTATTGATCCTCAACTTGACAGGAACTAGAGTCACCTGAGAGGCAGGCCTCTGGGAAAGCCTGTGGGGGATTACCTTGATTATGCTAACTGAAATGGGAAGACCTGTCATATTGTAGGCAGGACCATTCCCTGGGTTGGAGATCCGGACTGTCAAAAGCAGAACAAAACGATCTGAACACGAGTGTGAATGCAATCCACTGCCTCTGAACACGAGTGTGCTTGCACGGGTTGCTTTTGATGGACTGCACTTGAACTGTGAAACACAAACCAAGCAGAGGCTCGGAAGATGGCTAGGTTGTCTAAGAGCACTGGATACTCTTTCAGGGGACTGCTGTTTGATTCTCTGCACCCACATGGAGGCTCACAACTATCTGTAACTCCAGTTTCAGGGGAGCTGATGCCCTTGACCTCCAGGGACACTACACACAAACAATGTATAGAGTACATCCAAGTAAAATGCAAAATAAAATGGAAACGAAAGCGCCCCCTGTTCTTAGGTTGGGTTTGTCGGTGTATTTTATCAGTGAAAATATCTTTCAAAAGTAAATGGAAAATAAAGATGTTCTCATGGAAATAAAACCAGCAGACCACACTGTTAACTCACTAGAATAAATTCCAAATGTTTTCCACACAGAAGAAAATAAGAAATATAAAATAAATGAATGTGAGTGAGACTGATAGAATAGATTTATCTAAATTTATGTTGCTCTTGTAAAATTGCAATGTCTAGTAGAGTTTAAATACATGTAGATTTAAGCATGTACTAATAATCACCCAAAAGGTGATAGGGAGGTATAACAAATACGATATAACCAACAAGATTAAAGTGGAGAGAATGGAATGATATAAAAACACTCAATTTTTAATGCTGGGTGGTGGTGGCGCACGCCTGTAATCCCAGCACTTGGGAGGCAGAGGCAGGCGGATCTCTGTGAGTTCGAGGCCAGCCTGGTCTCCAGAGCGAGTTCCAGGAAAGGTGCACAGCTACACAGAGAAACCCTGTCTCGAAAAACCAAAAAATAAAAAAATAAAAAATAAAAATAAAAAAGTAAGAAGTGAACCAAGCAGAAAAACAAACACTAGGATGGTAGGTAACACTTAAATCCATCAGTAATTAAGTTTGGTGTAAACGGAGAAATTGGTGAGAGTTGCTACAAGCCGTTCTTCCTCAAGAAATGAGACTTCCAGTCTTTCCGGCACCATTAGTTGAAGATGCTGTGTCTTTTCTCCAGGGTGGGTTTTGTCTTTTTTTTTCAAGATGTATTTATTATGTATACAGTCTGTCTATATACCAGAAGGGGGCACCAGATCTCATTACAGATGGCTGTGAGGCGCCATGTGGCTGCTGGGAATTGAACTCAGGACCTCTGGAAGAACAGCCAGTGCTCTTAACCTCTGAGCCATCTCTCCAGCCCTAATGGAGGTTTTGTCTTTTGAATGTTAGCCAAAAATCAGGTGGCTGTAGGTGCCATGTTACCTAGAAATTCAATCCTTATTTCATACCCTGCAAAAAGATCAATTCTAAATGAACCAAAGACCTCAATGCTGTACCCGAAATATCTAGAGGGGACAATAAGAAACACAGTTCAGGATGTAGACTTAGGTCTGGATTTCTCTATGGGACCCCAGATGTCCAGGAAATAAGGCCAACAATCAACAAGCTGGATAGCATGAAATTAAAAAGATTCTACGCTTAAATGGATATTGAGTGAAGGAGCAACATGGAGGATGACAGAAAATCTTTTCCAGCTCTGCATCTGACAAAGGATCAGTGTCTAGGATGTAGGATAAGGGGCTAAAACCCCTAAACATCAAGAAAACAAACAACTCAATTAAAAATTCGTAGCCGTCAGGGAAATGCAAATTAAAACTACTTTGGTATTTCATCTTACCCCATTCACCAGGGCCAAAATAAATAAATGACAACAGGTACTTTTGAGAATGTGAGAAAAGGGGAACACCACTCACTGTTGCTGGGGGTGCAAACTGACACAGCCACAGTAGAAATCAGCGAGAGATCTGGACCATCAAAAGTGAAAAATGGAGAAGTAGAGCTGCCATGTGACCCGGCTATTATCATTCCAGGGCATACGCCCAAAGGACTCTCTCCATCCTACTACAGAGACAATTGCTTGTCCATTTTCATTGCTGCTGTCCTCACAACCGCTAGGAAATATCTCCCATATTTGGGGCCTATCAGCAACCTTCAGATATGTGTGTTTTCCTTGGAGTACTTAGAGAAGCCAGGGAAGTAGAAACTGACTGCTGTGGGGGAGGGAGAAAGAGAGAGCTTAAGGATAAGAGGATAGTGAGGTACGGTGGTGTGAAGGTGGATAGGAGAATAATGGGGCAGGAAGAATTACATGGGGAGAGAGATGGGGGTGTAGTGTGAAGCAGGGGCTTGGGGAGGGATAATTTGGTACTGAGAGCATTTTAAAAATCCACATGGAGCCGGGCGGTGGTGGCACACACCTTTAATCCCAGAGCTCGGGAGGCAGAGGCAGGCGGATCTCTGTGAGTTCAAGGCCAGCCTGGTCTACAGATCGAGAGATCCAGGACAGGCACCAAAACTACACAGAGAAACCCTGTCTCAAAACACAAAAACAAAACAATCCACATAGAAGGCTACTATCTCATAAACTTACTAAAAGTAATAATAATAGAAAATTTTGGGTATAGGCACCCAATACAAGGGGTTAAGGCTACTCCAAGGAACCCTGGGTTCCATCCCCAGCACCGAAAAATAAAAGGGAAAAAAAGAGATTCTCAACAAATTTCTCAAACCCAGATGCACACTAGAATCTTGCTATTAAATGTGACCTATTCCTGGTTCTACCCATAGACATGCTTCCAAAATTATCCTGGAGTCAGCATTCCTAAAGCTCTCCTGGTAACACTGTGTAGCCGGACAGAATACCTATAGAGCCACAGTAATGACACTCCAATTGCTTCAAACATGACATATTAGTGCCAGGCAGAACATATTGCTGTGGCTACATCAGAAACATGACAAGTCTCAAACTCCAGGTGCATCCCCCATTAGAATGCATATCTAGGCACAAAAAAAAAAAACAAAAAACAAAAAACAAAAAAAAAAAAAAACAGCATGCCATTTGGCTAGTTAGTTTTACATCAGAGGGATAATTCACTGTTTGCTCACAACAAAAGAACCTTCTTAGTATCTGCTGAGACCAACAAACCCAGGCAGTAAAGCCTACAATGGTTATTTTTTAAAATATAATTTCATTAATTTTATTCTTTGAGAATATCATACACATATCTAATACATTCTGGTTACTTTCACACCCCCATTCTCTCCAATCTCCTTTCTTCCCCTGACATTTCCCCTTAGAAGTCTCTTCTTCACATCCAATGTTGTTTTGTTTTGTCTTGTGACCCACACTGATTTTGATGATGGGTGACTGCATGACTATAAGCTTTGGAGCATCCTTTGGAGTGTGAGGAGCTCGCCTGTGGGTATATGTGTATCTTAGTTAATTTCTGTTGCTATGATGGAACACCATGCATGACTAAGGCAGAGACGGAAGAGTTTATCTGAGCTTACTGATTCAGAAGCTTAGTGTCCAACACGGCAGCGTGACAGCATGCAGTAGACATAGTAGCAGCGGCAGGAAGGTAAGAATTCACTTCTTGAGCTTCAAGCATGAGGCGGAAGAGAGAACTGGAAATAGTGTAAGACTTTTCTTTCTCTTAAAGCTCACTCCCAGTGAAAGACACCACCAAAACTCCGTGTCACCAAATGTTCAAATGCCTGGCGCGAGGGCGTAATTTCTCCTTCAAGTCACTACAAGTGAAGACAATGACTACCTCTTCCCAGAACACACACACACTTGCACGCACGCATGCACGCATGCACGCATGCACATGCACACACACATGTGCCCATGCCTCAAACTCTACCTAGACCTACACAGAACCCATTGCCATCTCCAACAAGCATTGAACTTACGAAGAATGGAATCAGGCCAGCTGCTTTGTCTTGCTCCAAGGCCTCCTGAAGAGCAGAAGCCCTCATGGAGTAGTTGCCATCCGAAGGGATTGTTTTTAACTTTACTCCACCAATTAATCCAGCTCTTTCTACAGAAGAGTGTGCCTGTAAGGGAAACAGGTAGAGCTGAGTATGTGAGGGTGTGTTCCCATGGCTCCTGAGTCACTGGCTGTGCAGAGCTCCTGGCCTGGACTCTTGATGCCCGGTAAAGGGGGCAGAGTTGATTTCTTCTCCTCCTCCTTTATGAAGTCACCTGTTTCCTGGACTTGTTTCCATCCTGGGATCTTGCTTTTCAATCTAATGAATCAAATACTCCCAGAGTGAAGTGTTGGCTCTCAATTAATGTTTTCGTTCATTTGTGTGACTTTAAATACATGTAGAGTTAAATATATAACAATACGTACACCAAAGGTGACAGGGTAGTATAATAAAAGAATATGCGGGTAGTGGTGGCCGATGCATTTAATCCCAGTACTTGGGAAGCCGAGCTTGAACTACAGAGTGAGTTCCCAGCACTTGGGAAGCTGAGTTAGAGTCAAGACTGAACTACAGAGTGAGTTCCAGAACAGCCAGGGCTGCACAAAAAAACTCTGCTTTGAAAAAGAAAACAAACAACAAAAAAGAATATACAACTAACTGGATTAAAATGAAGAAAAAGGAACAATATTAAATAGTTAATCACAAAGTCAAGTAAATAAAATAAGTGAGCTAAAACTACTCAATTTCTATTTGCAGGGTTTTATGAGCAGTATAATGAACTCCAAGTCAGTCCTTTCAAGCCACACGCTGGACTGAGTGGCCACAGCAAGCATGGTGCTTTTATCCCTTTTTCTAATAGAAAAAAAAAATAGGCTTTGAGAATGTACATGATTTACAAAGCTGGGATTTGGCACCAGGCTGGAGCCTCACTTCCAATTTTTCCACAGTGGAGCTTTAAAGGCAAGCCACAGGGGCACAGTGCAATTCCACACTACAGAAATGGTAAGCAGCCAGTTGTGGGGGCTCTCAGCATGTGTATTTCATTTCTGACTAGATCTCTCAAGCTCCCATGATAGAGTAAGAAGTTTTCCCCCTCATGATCCCTGGGGAACTGCTTTTGGATTTGACATGATGCTAACTGTTCTTGGATTCAGCTCTGGGGTGGGTGGGGGGTAAGGGAGTGTTGGGCCAATGCCCACCCCAGCACACTAACCTGATCGGATGTGTAAGCGACCAGCTTTTCCAAGATGGCAGCTTGTGTCAACTCGGGGGAGGCTGCCTGCAGCTGGCGGGTCACTTTAGTCCGAGCAGCCAGTAGGGCCACCAAGGTAGCTTCGCTGGCACTCCCCTGAATCCAAGAGAGAAAGGCCAAAGGAAATTTGAAATGCTGCAAAAGAATCCCTGCCCAAACTGTTGGAAGACATAATAGTGTGGCCATCGTTTCCTTTAAAAGTGGAGCCAGAAGTTGCAAAATTCACTCGTTTTTTTTTTTTTTTTTTTTTGCAGCTAACATCTGCAGGGGCTGGTTTAGCTCTTGTAATTAGTTTGACATTGCTTTATCCATAGTATGTCCCAGTGAGCTAACATTCTGATCCTGTAGCATATACAAGACTCTGCAGGTGTTCTCTCATGGGTTCTTTAGGCCTGGTCTGGGACACACTGTCTCCACTTCCATCAGAGGAAGAGACTGATCCAGGGCACCCTGCCCAATCCCTGCTCTGTGTTCCTATGCGTGTGGACAGAACAATTTGTATTTGCTTATAACATAGGAATGCATTTTCCTTGACACACAGAGGTGGACTTGGACGGTTTCTCCCAATCCTTAATGTAACAGGGCTGAATTGTGCTCGCTCGCTCGCTCGCTCACTAGCTCGCTCACTTCCTGCACTCGACATATTGAAGCCCTAGGCCCCAGCATCTCAGAGTGTACTATATTTAGAGAAATAAGACCTTCAAAGCCAGTCATGGTGTACACTACATGATGCACACACATGTAGTTTTAACACTAAGGAGGCTGAGGCCTGGGGATAACTGTGAGTTCACGGCTAACCTGGGTATATAAGAAGTACCAATCCAGCTAGGGCTACAGTGTGAGATTGTCTCAAAATACCCCTAAGAAAAGGGAGGACGCAAGGAAGTTAGGAGGAAGTAAGGAGGGAGGAAGGGACAGAGGGGATCTCTAAGGTAAATCTTTAGGGTAGATCGTAATCCAGTCTGACTGCTGTCCTGAGAATCAGCAACTAGCCAGCAGGCATGACATACACAAAGTTGAGACTATGAGAATACAGAAGGGAGAAGACAGTGCTGAAAAATTCCGAACTAAACTTCAGAAACAAACCAGTCCTGCTGACACCTTGGTCTTGGCCTTCAGCCTCCAGGACGCAGAGGCAATGAATATTCTGTTTCTGCCATCTTTGCTCTGGGTTTTGTTGTGGCAGGCCTAGTGAACCAGTGCAAGAAGTCTCAACCATTTATTTCAGCAAAGTAAAAAGGAATTGTACGCAACTCGTCTTTGGAACTGGAGAGTAAGTGAGAGAAATAGCTTTCAGTGCCCACCATGTTGTCCCACTTAATTTGTAAAATAACCCTGTTTTTCAGGTGGGCTGCTGTAACATTCCCCTGATTTGCAGTATGAGTTAGGTATGGTTAAAAGTGAAGCCCCATTCTGTCTTTCTTGGTACCTCCTAGCATTTGTGCTCAGCTTCCCCGGTAGACAAAACCCAGGAGAAACCCATCAGATTTTTGGCTGAACGTTTATAAGAGCATGGCATTTTTCAGAGAAATGTACAGTAAGTACACTGAATTGTGTAGAAATGCGGATTTTTCTTATTGATATTTTATCTCTTTCATCAATCATGATATCCCACTTTGAGCTCCCATCCGCTATTTTTACCTGTTCTTTTGAATCAACTCCTATTCCCTGAGGAATGGGGTGCGCTTTTCAGCTAGACACGTGTATTCCTATTTCTGTAGCTGTACTGTATGAGATCAAATAAACAGATAGACCACGGCCTTCACCCAGCATCTGAGTGACTCACACATCTCCTTTCAGGCCATACTTTCACAAGCAGCTGTTTTGCACAGTTTCAGACCATGTCAAGGAAGCCTGGCTGACCAGACTAGCAGCTATTTCAGGAAATTCAAGCTTCTGACAGCAGACACGGCATCTCCCACTTCTCCTGTGCATTTCATTATTTTTTTTCCTCCTGGCTTGCTTATTTCAGTCCCTCTGGCTACATTTTGTTTTTCAAGATCTATTAAAAAGTGGGTAGGAAAACTGGACGTAGTTGTGTATGGCTTTAATCCCAGCACTTGGGAGGCAGAGGCAGTCGGGTCTCTGTGCATTTGAGTCCAAGCTGGTCTACATAGTGAGTTCCAGGGCAGCCAGAGCTACATAGAGAGACCCTGTCTCGAAAAAACAAAACAAAACAAAACAAAAATCGGCTAGAAAAAAATTTCACTCTCTCTTCAGAGCCCTGGACTCACCATGAGTTTGGTGGACACTGTCCATATTCTGAGAGAAAATTCTTTACTTTTGTCAACAACAAAAAAAAAGTTTAAGAAATAGCAAAAAAGTCCAGCGCAAAAAAAAAAAAAAAAAAAAAAAAAAATTTAAAACATCATTAAAGCGCTGAGCCTCAACATGCCATTACAGATCCGGTTTGGGCACACTTAAACATCAAGGTGAGTGGCTCTCTGTCTCTTTCTAGAAGTGGAGTTTTCGGAGGGAAGAAAGAAAAAGCAATTGTTCTTTGTTAAGAGAGCAACGACAGAGTGCAAGCTGGCCACTGTGCTTCGTGGCCGACAAGTGGGGAATTGAACAGACTCGAGCTGCACGCAGCTAAGCCCACACACTTGCTGCTTCCTTTACCTGGACCCAGTTTCCCCCCACGTCTTTGTGTGGCTGGCCCATGCCTTTGCTTCAGGCAGACAAAGGTTGCCATGGCGAGCCTGCTCTGAGGTGGGAGGGACCTTTGGGGAAAGTCGATGCTCAAGGCTGCTGATGCCCTGAGCCGAAAGGTCCTTTCATCTTCTAGGTTTTACAAATGTCACCTCACACAGGGTAAGAAATTGGCAGCTTTTCTTCCACAAGAGCTTTCAAACCCAATTAAGGGACCCATTTTGCAGGTCTCATTTGTCCGGCCTCACAATGATGGTGTGCCGCCGTTCGGCTCAGACAACCACTGCTGTGCTGATGCTAAGCTGTGATTACAGCTCTGAGGAGATCGATAAGGCAGGCTGCCTCACGGGGCTGTCACTGGGCTCTGGGCTCTTTAAGGCCTCACAAATTACAGACAATCAGCCTCCTGAGCTGAAAAGGGCCAGCTCCCTGCAGCAAACACGTGAATGTCTGCTTTCCACCAACCCCAAACTAAGTGGGTTGAGCTCACAAGGGCTTTGTTGAAGCATGGTCTGGGAGATGTCAGAATTAGTCCTAACCTAAGGCTGGGACTTCTGAAAATGAGATTGCCTTTAAAGATGGTTTAACCCCTGGTAGCATTCTAAACTCCACACACTATCACAAGCAAAGAGCCTGGGCAAGCTGGTTCTAACACACAGCACCATCTTTTATGTGCTGCCTTTAACTAGTTTCTGCCACACACTTGTATGAGCCTCAATTTCTTTGTTATGAAAACTATGGTTGATAATGTAACGAATCCTCATAAGGATTTCAAGGCTGAAAATTGATTATCTAAAGCACAATAAATAGGCTAAAACACAGTTTCATAGTTGTCACTCAATAAACTTAGCTACTTGTAAAATTCTTTGACAAGTACCAAGCTAGAAGATTCAGCTTTGGATACGAAAGACTCAAAAACCGAAATTGTTTTCATTGTATGACAAGTGACCCAGAAATGCTCTCCTCTGTGGTTTTGCTATGGTGTTGGAGTACGGATGCATCACCTGGAGGAAGCTGATGGTCTTGGAAGACTGTTGCCCCTTATCCTGAAGGCTGTCCTCTGAAGCCTTACAAGACGGAAAAAGTGTAATATGGCATGAATATCTTAGGTGCTGTTTGCATAAATTGTGGCATATCATAAAAAAATTGTACAGTAGTAATATTCTCAAGGAAATTTGGACAAGAAGGGGGCCAGTATGAGAGGAACAGGAAGGAATAGGTGCTGGGGGAATGAGGTGGATAAAAATAAAGTCTAATAACATGTGTATGGAAGTGCCATAATGAAGCCCATTGCTTTATTTTCTAACTTAAAATGTAAATTAAGAAAAAGTTTTAGCTGGGGCGGTGGTATTGCATGCCGTTAATCCCAGCACTAGGGAAGCAAAGGCAAGTGAATCTCTGAGTTTGAGGCCAATCTGGGCTACAAAAAGAGTTCCAGGATGGCCAGGGCTACACAGAGAAACCCTGTCTTGAAAAAAAAAAGTGGGGAGAAATAGTTTAAAATGTTTGAAGGCCAGTGAGATGACTAGGTGACATGTTGCCCTGCAAGTCTGGTGACCCACATGCAGACAGAAGGAAAAACTGACATCACAAAGTTGTCCTCTGACCTCCCCATGAGAGTCACGGCTGAGTGTCCACACACACCCAACATACACACACAGTAACAGCAGTATTAGAAAGAACAGTAGTATTAATGTTAATAATAAACTAAATAGTTAAATAGTGAAAATATAACAAAATAAAACATTATGCAGAAAATGTGTATGTATTATATCATCTCAATTTATGTAACCCACAAATATAAAGATACTGGATAAGACGTCGAGAGAATTATACTCTAAAATAGTTGCTGTATTTTCCCATTCCTACAGTGAGTGCCCATTATCCATAAATACAGAGGGCACAATAATTTTTAAAAGTGAAAAAGTGTAATCAAAACTGACATTGAAGATAGTAAATTGGCAATGTGGAAAATTACAGTGATGCACAGAAAACCATGAGCAATTATTGAAAATACAGAGGAGAAAATGACCAAAAAAGCAGGGGGCTGGGGGGACTACTCAAAGAGAGAGAGAGAAATTATGGAAAAAGGACTGAGTCTATGGAAATTTAAGCACCAGAGAAGTGTGTGGAAGTGGCCTACTCACTAACAGGGCAAAGAAAATGCCCCAAGGTAGACAAGAAAGCTGGGTCATGAGGAGGGCTTAGCAAATGCTAAGATCTCAGCAAAGAGTTACAGGGAAAGCTTGCTCTAGGGTCAGGCCTACTGTGAAGAGTGAGACACTTGCCCAGAAATAAATCGACCAGCATTCCAGGCCATGCCTCTGCAGACAGCTCTGCTGGCCTCTGAAGCCCTGACTGGCTGTCTCTTCTCTGGAAACTCTCACTTGATTGTCCTTGTCAAGGGCGGCAAGAGTGTCCCTGGAAAACCAGGATTTCAGCTTCATAGCCTGGGGAAGCCACCAGGGATTCACCCCGCGAAAATGCCTCTGACTTCATGTTGGGGACTAGTGTGTGGCAGCCCCTTCTCAAGCTGAAACAACACCTATACAATGCCTTTTAGCTAAGGAGGTTTGGCTGTGCTGCCTAACCTCTGAAAAGAAGAAAATGGTCGTGTAAAATTATATTGGGACTTCCCGAGAACATTCCTGCTGCCATTTTTAGAAATCTGGTTCACAGTACCCTTTTATGCTTCTGTTACAGTACAGTATAGATGTACATTTACTAGAATATATATTTTTAGATAGGGTCTCATGTGGACCAAGCTGGTGTGAATTCCCTGAGGATGACTATGAACTCCTGATTCTTCTGCCTGCAGCTCTCAACTGCTGGTATTACAGGCAGTCCCAGCCCACTCAATTTTACTAGCTCATTTTTATCAGCTCCCTACTTAGTGACTTAGATATGACCAAGTGAGCTAACCAAAGAATGTAAAGCATGGTTTTGATCACAGTCCTGCTGGCCTGCCCACAGATCTCTGCATCAGAATGAACAAGAATGTACATTTCCCTGACGAGTTTCTCTACAGGCCGAGGCTAGGAACCAGCAAGTCCTTTTTCAGGGCTCTCCTGCAGACAGCATACAACACAGACTGCTGTGTCTCCCACCACCAAGATGCCAGGCCTCTTTGCCAGACAGTGAGATTGTTTACCTTTCAGGGCAAAAGGGACTCTGCTGATGTGATTAACATTAAGAGCCCTGACTTGGAAAGATTATCTTGGATTATCAGAGTGGACCCAATCCTATCATGCGGGTCCTTAAAAGTGGAGACCCGATTTCACATCTGCAGTCAGAACATGACAGTGGGAGAAAGGTCAGTGAGATGGAACACAGCTGCTTCTGGAGATGGAGATGGGAGCTGCAGGCCAAAGAATTCCAGAGGGCTTTAGAAAACTTGAGGAGGTGGGGAAATGGATTTTCCCCTTGGGCTTCTAAGATGACAATCTCGATTTTAGCTCATTAAAACCTAAGTCAGACTTGCAGAACCATAGGAAAATAAATGTGTTTGAAGCCACTAAACTATGCGTAGCATCCTTAAGGAAAAGGTCATACATTGGAGGCTAAAACCCACGGTCTTATTGAATAGTCTCAGGGCTAGAAATGGAGGGCCTTGCTTCCTAGTTTAGTTTGGCCACACTAGACATGTGATCTTCCACAAAGGCTTTCTCCTGTCAGCCCCAGTGTTCTCACTCATAAAATATGTGGAGCCATTACTGTTTTACCTTATACTTGGAGATTCTGGGGAAAAAAATATGTATATTTAAATCCTTCTTTCTAAAGTTAACAAGACTTTCTCAGTATCGCAACCCTGAATTTGACATGAGAAAAATACATAAGGAGGGCTGATGAGTTAATGTAGTTCATTGTTTGTGTTACTAAAGGTTTTTTAAAGGCTCACATTTGCTGGGACATGGTGGTACATTCTTTTAATACCGGCCCTTGGGAGGCAAAGCAGGTGGAGCTCTGAGCTCAAGACCAGCCTGCTCTACATAGTGAGATTCAGGCCAAGGCTACACAGTCAGACCCTGTCTCAAAAAAAAAAAAAAAAAAAAAAAAAAAAAAAAAAAAGGAGGGGTGGGAAGCACAAATTCCAATCATTCACTCTGAAGATCCTGGTGGAATGGAAAATTCACCACGGCTGTCGTGTGCATCTGTCGTGTACCCTCATGTAAGCCCTACAGTTGTTCGCATGAATACGGAGAATGAATTAAATGTATGCAGAGACATAGCAGAAACCTTAGGTAAGCTGTTGGCTCACCGAAAAATAGCACGTACAGCCAAGTAGCCCATACCGACGTTGAAGCATGGCCACAGCTGCCACTTGTGGTAAAGACAGGATCCTAGGGTGACAGCAAGATCTTAGGTTTGGGAATACACAGACACAAGGTCTATAACTTCCCAACTAGAAGCTGAGAGGAAAGTTACCAGTTTTCTTCAGTTGTAAAATAGAGCACCAGATTCACAGGGCTGTGGGGAGTAAATATGTCTGGAGAGTGCTTAGGCGCGGTGGCCAGCAATGGATACCCCAACAAAAATATTCGCTGCCCTCCGTGGTAGCCACTGATCTATCTAGCAGAAGGACCTGTGGTGATAAATGCTTGCCCACAGCTCATGGGAAACAGCACCAGGATCTAAATCCAGATCCCGTCAACTCCCAAACCAGAGTTTCCCAGCTTTCCTGTTCTCTGGAAGAAATCTTTGGACACTGCTTTCTGTTTGCAGCTGTGGTTCTTTGTGGGGCCCACACTCCCAGAAGACTGCCTTCCCCACTTCCCCCACCTTACCTGGATCACTCCTCCTCCTTCCCCAGCTCTTCCAGCCAAAAAGGCCTCTGGCAGCTCCAGCATCTTCCCCAGCCAATCCATCATCACTGTCTCCAGCTCTGTGCACGCTGGGCTTGCAGCCTGCGGTGGGGGGTGGGAAAGAGTGAGGCGCTTAAAGCCACGGGGCAGCTGGCCTCGGCACAAAAGGGTGACATGGGAAAGCATTGTTTCTTTGGTGACTTTTATTTGATCAATTTAACAAAAAGTTCACTTTTTTTTGTCCCCCAAATCCACTCTTGGCAGGGAATTAATCCCTTGCTCGCTGTGTTTGGAGCATGTCTTCCCACATTCCTATGTTGAAACCTGAACCCGCTAGGAGAGTATTGAGAGGTGGGGGAACATTACAGGTCAACCAGCCTGCGTGGCTCCTTTGGTCATGAACTGACGGGAAAATGGGTCGTCTCAGGAGTGGACTAGATTGAAGTGAGGAAGCACACCCCAATTCTTGTCTGTTTTATGTATGCCTGCTGCCTGCTGCAATCGCACAGCATGCTTCGCTGCCAGATGCCAGTAGCGTGTTCTTCACACCCTCAAGTAGACTTCTAATGTTTATAAAGGATTCAGTCAATGGTATTTTCTTCTCTCCCAGCAAATGGATTGAGACAATGCTGTGTTCTCATTTCCCAGAGATCGGGAGGAGCCTTGGGGGTTAGCTCTGCCAAGAGGTCTGGAAGCAGGGCCCAGGCCTGGCAGCACTGATAGAACTTTACAAGGAGGACATTTCTCTGCTCTTCCTCAACTCCTTCCAGATATGACACAGGGAGCCATGCCGGGTAGATCTCTATGAGCCCCTCTGACTTACTTCATCATCCCCATCTTCTCTCCACGACAGAAAGTCTCAGGGTGTAAGCTGAGAACAGTCCCTGGACACATCAACCAACCTAGCCCCACCACACACACAATCATGATTCTTTAGGAACTAACGCTGAAGCAAGGGCTCAGATACTGAGGAATTTGGGATCAACTCTGACTGAATACCAGATTAAAATTTCTTAGTCGCAAAAGGGCCTCAAATGCTTGAACTCAGTTTCAGACTTAGCTTCTTTCATCCAGACTGGGACAAGGAGACCCAGCATCAGCCTCTGTGAACCTTACTCTGCCATGCCTGCCTGCTTCGTGCACTGTGTACTTGAATAATACAGAAAGGTCTACTGGTAGACCCTCTTCTATGGCCATGAGTGAATTTTAGAGTATAGAATTGAGTCAAGGAAATGGGCATTGACTACTTTCATCCCCTAGGCAACATCAGACAAGCTACTCATCATTTTTGTTTTTTGTTTTTTTTTTTTGAGACAGAGTTTCTCTGTGTAGTTTTGGTGCCTGTCCTGGATCTCGTTCTGTAGACCAGGCTGGCCTCGAACTCACAGAGATCCACCTGGCTCTGCCTCCCGAGTGCTGGGGTTAAACTCGTGTGCCACAAGCTACTCATCTTATGAAGTCTTTTAACTGCCCAGTGACTTGGCATCTGGCCTCCCGTCTCTCATTGCACACAGAAGGAGGCTGTATATTCTTAGGTCCAGGCAAAGGTGATCTGAGTTTTCAGCACAACCTGGTGACCAGAGTGCTCTTGTAGATACCTGTGCATTCTGGCATCATGACACATTGATGGCAAGAGGAACTGAGGACTTGCTCCCTGCTGGTCACATGGTCATCCTCATCCTGGGTTCTACTTCAGTCAGGCTAATTAATCCTAACTCCAGGCATAGGAACCAGCATTCCCTGTTATGAGCCACAGCTATCAAGTAATTCAACCTCTGCAACAGGAAGGCAGACATTTCCTTATTCACAACATAAAAGACCGCTCTAGATGAGCAGATAAATCAGAGGTTGATGCTGGGCCTCCAGACAGACATGCAGGAGCAGCAGAACTATACCAGCGAAACTGGCCACTACAACATCTCATTAAAGAAAAGGGTACATTCGGCCTAGGCTAGGTCTGTCCCCAGGAGAAGGAGGTCCCAGCTGCCCGACAGAAGAGCAATGTCAACAGCAACAGTAGGGAGGTGTCCTTAGCTCTTCCCATGAGCTGTGACTCCCATGTGCTCAGCTCCTGAGGATCCCAGCTTGAGGAAAAACAGGTGTCACGTGGGGGAAGCAGCCAGCTCAGCTGGTCTCTGCTGGCTTCCGAGAATTCACAAGTCGTCCTCCTTTTCTATATCCCAGGTCCTCACTCAACACTAGTCAATCCGAGTGGGCTCCAAGGTACAGATAAGGGAGACCCTCTGCATCTAGAGAGTCAGCTCTAGCCTTTGGGGAACTCTTCACAGGGCAAGTAGCCCCAGAACCTGAGAGTCAATGGCAACTGCTTAAAATCCCTCCTGAAACACACAGCTAGGACACAAGAGAAGGGAGACCTAGGCCCAATGACTTCAGAGTAGGGAACTTTCTTAGTCTTCACTCCATGTAGGAAGAGACCTCACACAGGGAGGGATGAACTGCCTGGAGGCAGCCCTAAGCCTATTTCCAGACACTTTTGCTCTGCATACTTGCCCATCAGATAGGCTGGGCAGTAGCCTAGTGGGGGGTAGATGGAATGAGACAGGGTGGCAGCATTCTCAGACTTCAGAGTGCACAGCAATCTTCTGGTCTTAGGGGAATGCAGGATCCTGCTTTGGGCTGCAGAAGCTTCACTGCCTTAGACTGGGATTTTGATTCAAATCAAGAGCTCATAAAGACAAAACAAAAAAACCAGCCCTATGCAAGACCTCCTCTCTCCTCTCCTCTCCTCTCCTCTCCTTCCCACCCCTCTGCCCTCCCTTTCCTCCCCCTTCCTCCCCCCCCCTTTCCTCTCTTTCTCCTCCTCCTTCTTCCTCCCTCTCCCACTTTCCATTCGGAATTTCTCTTCCCTAAGAAACTCCTTCCCTGGAACACAGACTCTACTCGCTGCAGAGCTGCTCTGCTACCTACAGGTGACAGAGCCACCTGTTTCTGTCCAGTGTCTAAAGGGATCACCTCCCCATGCAGGAACAGACTCCACCACAGGGTCTTGGAGATACTCACCCAGGAGAAGCCAATGCAGCCGATAGCCCCACACAGCATGTCTGCAAGCATGGCTGGGTATGAGCTAGCCGTGGGGAAGTAAGCGAAGAAATAGGGACTGTGCCAGTGTGTTACCTGTAGGGAGGTGGAACAGTTACTATGCGGCAAAGGAGTCTGGCTATACCTGAGCAAGGCCGTGAGTTCCTCTAGGATGCATGCAGAAGACAACTTGGACAAAGTTTCTCAAATTGAATCACCCCACACTTTCTGATTTTACCTTGTTGTCACTACAGTGAACAGACTCTCTGTTTTGTGCTTGAATATTTTTGCTAGAACAAGAAGGAAATGCTGTTTTCATAAGATAATATGGAAAAAATTATCATAATTTGTCATAACACATGAAGTCTAGGTAAGAATGATAGCAATATTGCTTCAGGTTCTTGCTGGGTGCCTGGACAGAGAAAGGGCTGCACCAGACATCTGAAATCCTAGAGTAAAAGGCTTGGCTTTCCCAAAATTGCTCTAGCAAATCCAGTTACTTTTGTATATTTATTTGTTTATTGTACAGTGGCCACTGTCCCCCTGCCTCCTCCACCCAGATGGAGCAAACACTTGCTCCAGGCCAACCCTGGATTATGTGCAGAAAAAAGGCTCATGTTGGCCAGGAAGAGATGCATCTACGTGGTGTTCTTGGGAATCCCAGGGATGATGGAAACACAGACCCTCACAGTGGTGAGGACACACAGATCTGTGTTGATTCTGTGGGCAGCATCTTCCCTATCCCCAGCCCCAAACAGTGGTATTAGAAGGCAGAGCCTTGGTGAGCTACTCAGGTTCTGAGAGTAGGGCCTTTGTGATTGGATTTGGGCTCTTCTAAGAAGAGATCAGACTTGCTGTAGACTAAAAATTCCAGAATCTATGGAGGGCTGTGACACTGTATCTATTTGGAAAGTTTGAACCCCCACACCCCACACACCCCAAACTTTAGCCAAAAATTTCTGCTTTTGAAACATTGAAAGTCAATGTTCTGTGTGGTGATTTGTAGCAGGCTAAGGAAATATTTCTTTCTCCAAAGTTCAAAAGGCAGGGCTGGAGAGATGGCTCAGTGGTTAAAAGCACTAGCTGCCCTTCCAAAGGACCCAGGTTCAATTCCCAGCACCCACATGGCAGTTCACAACTGTAACTCCAGTTCCAGGGCCTCTGACACCCTCATACAGACATGCACACAGGCAAAACCCCAATGTACATTAAGTAAATAAATAAATCTTTTTTTAAAAAAAGTTCAAAAGGCTTATATGGTTCTGATCAAAAGATTCTGGAGAAAGGGTCTACTCCTGATTCCCCCAAATTCAGGGACTGGGTTTCTTTCTGCATTGCTAGGCAATGAGACCATCTCTAACTTTCTCCTCCAGATTCTAGTCAAATAAATTCTTCTTTTTCATTGATTATAAGACAAAACTCTGTTGTGTTTTAGGATCTCTGAAATCAAGATGTACCCTCCACTGTAAGAAGCAGTCCCATGGAATCTACCCTGTTACCACCAGACTTCTGTCATGAGGCCACTACACACAGTCTTCGGCTGATATTCTTTAAAATAACAGATTTACTTTTTTAAAAAAGATGTGCCTGTCCCGGGGAAGAGATTGCACAAAGCGAACTGAGGGCAGAGACACATAAAACAAGCACTCATTCTTCATCAGTGTGTAAGGAAAGACGATCCCCGAGAGAGAGCGGGAGGGGCCCAGAGCCTGACCTCAGAGAAGCTGGGAGCTCAAATCACTCCATGTAAACATTGAAGTCAAGATGAAAGTGAGGGCCTGCAGGATGTGAGGAGCATTGGATGTCAGGCACCGAAGGAGCTATTAGAAGGAAGAGGCTAAGTGTGGTGGTGGGGGGGGGGGGAGGAGGAGGAGGAGGAGGTAGGCTGGGGAGGAGAAGGAGAAGGCCAGAGTTCTCTGTCGCTGGAGGGTACAGAGCTGCTTGCTGTAGGAAACCCTCCTCGGAATCCAGCCTCCAGAAACGTGAGAGATGTTGAAGTCACCTAGTCTATGTATTTATTATGGTGCGGCTCTTAGGACTCCCCAGGACTGCGTGTGTTAGAGGCTCAGTCTCCAAGGCGGCACTGTCCGGAGGGAGAGAGAGGCCTTTAGGTCTTGTGATGTGCCCTCACAGAAAAGTGTAAGACAGCCGTCCCTCCTCTTTCTCTGCATCACGCTCTAGCCATGAGGGGAGTAGATTTCCTCTGCCCTATCCTTCTGCCATGATGCACTGGCTCACCACAGGCTAAAAAAGCAAAAGGATCAGTGAGTCCTGGTTGAACCTCCAAGACTAGAGGCCCAAATGAACCTTGTTTCTGGGTGTTTGTTATTTCAGCCATCGGTTACAGGGCCAGAAAGCCGACTAACACGTTGCCATTTTTCATAGTCTTTGTAAAGATGCAAACGTGTCTTTTCTCAGAAAACCACATATTAGACATTTACTGGCCAATACGTGCTACAAGGATTCCCCCCCCCCCCCCCCCCCCCCATTATGGTTACAAAGATAACCAACTAGGATAGCTCATTAAAAACTGGAAGATTCCAGCAAGGCTCATTGCATGGCTGTCTCCAGGCCTGGGAGTGGGACAGAGCCAAAGGGGAAAAATAATAAGAGTGAAAGAAAATCAGGGTTAGCAAGAACAGGAAAGGGGGAGGGAGGGAGGGAGGCTGACAGTGAGTCTCAGAGGCTCTGGAGAACTTCACCGGCTGAGTGATGTGTTCAGCAGAGCAGGAGTGGGGCCCATGAGGCTTTAGAAAGAAAAAAAAAAAAAACAGAAAGAAAGAAAAAAAATGTTCAGATAAAAACCAAAACATCTGTAGTGGTAACTCATTTGTCTTTGCGGAAATGCCTTTATACAGTGTAACTTGCAAAGGCCAATAGAGGAGGAGGTCAAGGACTATACAAATGCACAGGGCCAGAGGGCACAGCTGGAGCCCAGGGGCTCAGTTTCTTTAGGTACTTGGAGGCTCCATGCTGCCTGCCGCTCCCTCTCCTCACTATCCATCTCTTGGAAAGGCCAGGGTGATTCTTGACTGGAAAGGACACTCCTCTGCCTTTCTCTCTGTGGATAGCCACAGAGCATGTGGACTTGATAGTCCCACACCGGCTCTGCAAAGCACAGAATTTTCACGTAGCTTCGGGTCAACCACAGGGCGAGCACCAGGCTGGCTGGAACCGTCGTCACCCAGGGAGCTAACCCCAGAGCCTCTGCGTTTCTCAGTTTTGCTCGACTCAGTAAATACTCCTATGGAGTGTGGACTCCTGCAGGAAGACTGCACATTTTCCCAGCACTCCTGTATTCCTTTGTGGCCTGACATTTGACTGTGCTTCCCCGCACCGGCTTTGTGCTGACTGGCTTAGCTTATTTGTTCAACTTGCAGGCCAGAGCCAGAATTTTGAGTTTTACTCAAAGAACAAATACCAGGGGAAATCTCCTACAGATGAAACTTGACAAGGGCTGTGAGAGGTGTTCTGGAACTGGGGCGCTGACTCCGGAGCCTGTGACTTTGGCTGCCTCCCCAGAGCCTCTGTATTCGATCTGAAAACTAGAGTGAGTACCCACCATCCCAGCTGCCCGCTGCCCTGCATACCACATGCTTGTTTCTCAGTCACCTCAGTGCTGGGGGAGGGGGCGGATGCCCAGCTCAGACTTTACACGTGATTTGGTGATGGGGTAAGGCCTACTTGTTCAGCATCATGTTAATGGACAGGCTTTTAGGTAAATTGCTTGGTGGGTAAAGTAGGTACTGTGGAGACACACCACTGAAGTTCACTGCGACCCTTGGATCCATCTGACTATTAGGGAGGGCTCTGCTGCTCTGTGCCCTTGGGCAGAAGCAGTACACACTACCCACACCCAAACAAAATGAAGATAACATCCCCTCAGTACGTGAAAGTTACCTTTCGACAGATACAGGAATGCTACAAGTGCCTTTATTTGGGATAGTTAATTAAACTGTTTGCAATCAACCAGCAGCAGCTTGTTTTTTTCTTGCCGTCATAGGGTAATTAGGAACCGAGTTTGGTGAAACAAGTACTGGGTTTTGGGGGCCTTAGTAGGAAACCGTTACTCTACCTTTGGAGGCCATGCCATTTGGATCTGTCATTTACCATCCATCCCATCAGAGCTTCAGAGACCACCTAATTTCCCTAATCTCAGTCGTCTCAGCCGAAACTGAAACAATAGCAGGAATTTCTCTTTAACCTCTCTGGTTCGGTGACCCGGTGACCCCGTGACACTGTAGCTTCCAGTAGGTGCTTTATTAGCATAAACCCTGCTGTCCTCTGACCTCCTCCTCATACTCACCCCCGGCATGATTATCTTCTCAATGTCTTTGATAATGTCTTCATATGCTTCTGGTTCCTGGGGGGCAGTGGCGGGGATCAGGGGCCGAAGGTAGCCAGGCTCCACATCGGGGTACACTGGACGTCCCTCAATGCCTTCCAGATAGTCAGCTATATAGTCCACCATCTCCTTCCCTCTCCTCCGGAATTCACTTGAATCCATGTTTGAAACTGCCCATGGAGAGAATAGAAATCAACTGACAAAACATTTCACCTCTGAACTGGAGGGGCAAACCCTGGGGACAGTGACTGCATCCTAGGGACTACTCAGTCCCCAGTTTTCTTGCTTTCTCAGTCCCTGGCTTTCTTCTACATCTGGATGAGACAGACATGCCACTGGATCCACACAGTGCGGCACAATGCCCATTCCACACCTCACAAGACACTCCGTGAAGGCCCCACAGCACCTTCGTCTTCTCTCTCTCTCTATATATATATATATTTCAGCAAAATGCAAAAAAGCACACATTCAGGGATCCTTCCAACTTTAATGACAAACACCGGACCACATTCTGCCTATACCCCTTGTCAGCCATTTGAAAGAGAGCCTTGCACTTTGAGCCCCACCAGGCAGCTGAGATGAAGATAAAAATGCCAGCCCCTGAGGAGTGGGTGAGGGTATAATCACTCTGTGAGCTCAGCCCAGAGCCCAGGACAGCACAGCCTTGGCCAAAGTTAGAGATGTCTTTTCCTGCAATCCCGTCTCTTGGTGACCTGCACCTTTGCCTACAATCTGCTTGTCAGAATGATGCTTTCTTCATATCACTCATCTCTCTCTCTCTCTCTCTCTCTCTCTCTCTCTCTCTCTCTCTCTCTCTCTCACTCACACACACACACACACACACACACACACACACACACACACACACACATGCAACTATCAGAGTTCATGTCCGTTATCTTCATTAACATTATAACAACCTGAGTGATGCTGACTAATACAGTTCTTTTCTCCACAGGGCTTACTGCTGCTTGCTAGGGCTGAAGATCGAGAGACTTTTGCAGTACATTTTGAGGGTCATTTTAAACAGTAAAATCACTAAGAAAAACAGTAACAACATAAAGGATAAGGTCAGAACAGATTAAAAGAAAAAAAAAAAAAGAGGACTCTTATTTACATCACAAGAGCTCAAACATAAGGCAGCGTATCGCCTTGTTCAACCTCAGAGGGATTGTGTGCCTCTGATGACTCACACAGTTCCCCAGCTCTGCACTTGGTCACGAAGGCACAATGAGCCTTAATTGAGGATTCAGATACAAGTTAGCATGCAGGAGGTTCTGAATGTCTGGAATTTATGTGTAGTAAAAATCGAATGTATTTGCAAAACAAGAAAGATGGACAGCCCCCTAGAATCCTATCATCCCCAGTTGTAACATGTGTCTTTCCTGAATAGTTCCTAAATTTGTGAGAGACAATTGAACGCTAAACAAAGGATACATTTCTAAATCCCTCCCTTAGTCCAGAGCTTTGTAATTGAAGATGGATTTTCCATCAGAATAAGTACTGGGGATGAGTCAAATCCATTGTGATTAGCAATGGGGCTGACCTTCATGTCATGTTCCCAGCACTTCTCCATGCTCTCCATTGTCTGCAATGGGAGGGGGGGTTGAACAGATTTTGTGATGTTAAATGCGTTAGAAATGATTCATCAGACACTTTTTTAAAATGGGAAGACAGACTTTTTATTCAAGAGTATTGCATAGGGGAAAGAGTTTGACCTCAACTTTGAAACACCAGGGACAGATGGGGAATGTAGCCAAAGGGGATTACTCAGGGCTCTCCAGAGGAGTGAAACCCACCATATACATATACTTCTAACTACAAAAGGGAGTTTATTGGATTGACTCACATGCTCAGAGGCTGTTTATTTCCACAATGGCTGTCAGCAAGCTGGAGGACTAGAGAAACCAGTTGCCACTTAAGTCCAGGAAGCCTCAGGACAGGAGAGACCAACGATGCAGCCCCAGCCAGAGGTCAAGGCCCTGAAAGTGCCTCAGGGAGTCACTGGGTGCTGGGACTTACTTATTGAGAGGCTGAAGAAGCTGGAGTCTGACGTCCACAGGTTACGGCAGCTGCAAAAGCGTATGCCTGCTGGGGCAGAGCAGTGGGGCTTTCTTCTTCTGCCTTTCAGTTCATCTGACCCAGCCTATGGATGCTGCTCAGAGTCAAGGCTAGGCTCCGTCTCAGTTCACTGACCACCCTCTAAGGGTTTCTGGTAAGAAGCATCACGAAATGCGCTTTACCAATTTCCTAGGTGTCTCTAACTCCAACCAAATAACAACCAAGGATAACCATGGCAGCAGCTAGTAAAACCAGTGGGCAAGAAGAATTACTGAGAGCACGGGAGTTAGTCTCGGGGTTGGGAGGTAGCAAGCTGGATCAGATACCAAGGGTGGAAGGAGATGAATCTGATTAGATACTAGCAATATCCGCCCAGTAGGCTCAGCAGGGCTTCTTTGTCAAACTAGGCTTAAGCTGACTTAAGGTTGGGTTAGGTGATAGCTGGTGTCTGGGAACAACCTGCCTGATCAGGAATTTCCTTCCTCCAGGGTTCTCTGCTGAAGGGGCAACACACAGGCACAATTTACGGAGGGCCCAGGCCCCATTTCAGAGTTACCATCTAGGTGCACATTTCAGGCCTGAGTGCTTGGGAGACGATGGCACATAAGATAAGATTTAAATTCTAGCAACAGCAAGTGCTAACCTAGTAACGGGAGGGAAATCATACTGATAAATGCATTTCTGTTGTGTGCCTTCTCGTGATGGCATTACTACACACTGTGACTGGGCTGTAGTCAGACGTTGTACCTCTGTTGAGGAATATTACCATCATTACCTGTTTCCTGTTCTGTTAATGGAAAGAGGGGTGTGTGTGTGTGTGTGTGTGTGTGTGTGTGTGTGTGTGTGTAGTGGTGGGGAATTTCAGGACTGATGCTCAGGGTTAAGAGCTAATCCACTCAGACTCAGACCCTGACTTGGTTATATACTAACACACTACATGAATTGCTACCTAACTAACCCTTGTTTTCCTTAACAGAAAACCTTGGCGCACGCCTTTAATCCCAGTACTTGGGAGGCAGAGCCAGGCAGATCTCTGTGAGTTCAGGGACAGGCTGGGCTACAGAGTGAGTTCCAGGAAAGGCGCAAAGCTATACAGAGAAACCCTGTCTCAAAAAACCAAAACAAACAAACAAACAAAAATGAAAACAAAGATCAAGATAATGATAGTACCACCATATGAATTTAATTGTGAATATTGAATACATGCATAGGAAGAGCTTTGAACAGCGGTACTAAACAATCACTCAAGAATTGTCAGCTATGGCAGCTCCCCATCGTTTGTAATTTCATTTTCTGAGGTTACAGTTACTTGCAATCAACTGCAATCCAAAATCATTAAATGAAAAATATGTGTGTGCAATTTTTAAATGGTGCATAATTCTGAATAACATGATGACATCTGTGCCTTCCTGTTCCATGTCACCCAGTACCTGAATCATTCCTTAGTACAGTGTTTTTCCACTGTATATACTCCCTACCTGTTAGTCCCTTGGTAGCTATCACAAAGTAGCAGTTCTTTTCGTTCAAGTAAGCTTTGTACTAAGGCAGTAACCGCTTTGTTACATTTTAGGTATCGTTAACTTCTTTCTGCGTCTCATTCATTAAATGAGCTTCACCGTTGGTATGTATGCATAGGATACATTTCTGTGGTTAGTTCCGGTAGGTAGCCTCTGTGGCTCTTGAACTGTGTCACTCTGTAAACGACAGGCAATTACTGTAGCAGCTTTTCCTTACAACTGCAAATTGTACCTCTTCTCTGTTCCTGCACATTTTTTGTTTTGGTTTTTGGTTTTTGTTTGGTTTGTTTGTTTGTTTTAGATTTTTAAAAAATCCGAAAAGTGAAAAGCATTTTTTAAAATAATTTTTTAGTACTTTTCTAGAGATATATGGCTTTAGTGTTTTTAAATTATACTGCCAAATTTCTCTGAGCACACTGTTTTATCAAGTTACTCTTCTAATGGGGAGTGCTGTGCAGTTGCTGAGGTTAATTTTAAACTTTAACCGTCTCATAATCATGAATGGTTCTCTTTTAACGTTGACTATTGAAATCAAATAGTGTTCTGATGCTTCTTTGACGTTTGGATTTCTTCATTTATGAATTGCTTATTCATTATAGTTTTTCCACTTGGATATTAGCTATTTTTTTTTAAAATTTAATTGCAAGGATCCTAACATATTAAAACTTCTACGCTCGTATCTGTGATATGTTTTATGACATTTTCCTCCTTTAGGCCTGACCTAATTTGGGATGATTTTATTCTGACTTATAAGAGTCAGAATAAAGAGGTCTTATAAGAGCTTTAATTTTTATATGGCAAAAATCTCACAAATTTCCCCTTATGATTTGGACCTGGTATGTGATTTATATAGTCGCCTAAAAGGAACCATTTTTGCAGACTGTTCGTCCTACCAAGGAGTGTGCATGTGTTGCAGAAAGCCTTACAAAGCTGAGAGAGACCCGCAGCCTCTCTGAAGCACCAGTGGGGTCTTTCTACTGGGAATAAGACAGTTTTACGGACAGAGCAGGATATGCCAAGGAAAAAACAAACAAGCACGCCCCAACTCACTATGAAAGGAAATATTCCTAGGCAAACTGAAATATAATACCTGGTTATTCTTTTCAAACCATCCTGTCATTTATTTGAAGATTATTTCCCATTGAAAGCTTTGCAGAAGGTCCTTAGAGCACAGCCTCGAGAGACTCTCACACTCATTTGAGAGCTGTCTGATATTCATGGCTGCAAGTTGGGCAAATATTAGCTGGAAGATGTAGACTGTGATAAGGGCAACGGTCTCTACTTCTCCAGACCCCTGAAAGGGTTTCTGTTGACACAACCTGATCTGTCTCGGCAGCCGCCGCCCTGCATGGCTTTTGCATGCAGCCCCTACCATCGCTGGTGAAAGTGGGGTGAGCCAGGTACCCCCCTGGATGTTTTATTGTATCAGTGACAGTCAACACAACTCCAAACCGATGGGCTTCAGAAAAATATGAACTCCCCCCGAACTCTCTCAGGCCTCCCAATCAACCCTCTGTTAAGAAGTTATTATTATTGTTGTAATTTACCATTCGACTGCTGTCCTTTGGTAACTGAGAATGAATGAATGAATAAATACGTGAATGAGTCAGTTTCTGCTCTATTCTATATTGAACCCTGCCCTGCTTTTGCGACAACTTAAACACCAGGTCATCCACATCTCTGGGAGAGTCCTAGCTGCTGGAGTGAGGCCGGCAACCACAGCCTCATCTGGCCTCCGATCTGGATCATTCTCACCATGCCCAGGCTACAGCTTTTCCTTTCTGCAGTTTCATTTCTTGGACTCCTCTGCTGTAGCCATTTTCCCAGAGCCCAGTCCAGGCCCCTACTGACACTCTTACAAGTTGTCGGAGGTAGTATAGGAATCCTGCTTCCATGGGACCTAGGTGAAGAATTTTGGCTGCAAACCTGAAGCTCATGTCCTACCACGGGGAGTTCCGGGGAGGGAGCTCCTGCAAGCTGGGGGAAGGGCGGCAAGGTTCTCAGCACCCATGTGCAGTCTTGCTTAGCATTTCACATTTTCCACGCTTCCATCCAAGACCATAACAAGGTTTCTAGCCATGAGAAATCTCTAATAATTTGAAGAATGACTATCTGATGCTTTACCTCACAACAGCAACAAAACCCCAAGTCCCCTGAGTCTTTTTAAACTCTTAAGCTGCTGGCTAAGTGGCGTGTTTTTAAATGAACTTTTGGTGAACATTTTTGCTGGTGACCGTGAAGCCCAGGAACAGTCCAAATTGGCTTAAGAGCAGCCTTGGTATGTGCCAGTGTCAGGCGACCCAAGGTCAAGGGTACTTCTTTAGTTACCATGGAGCCTTCAACCTTCAACCTTTCTAAGGTTTCCTGTCAGCTCCTGCAAAGGCAAACAGGCATGAAAGTACCCCCAGGAGTGCCTTCTGCAGGATGAAAAGAGGCCACATGCTGAGGGCCTGCAGCAGAGGCCACACTCAGTAAAAACTTTTATTAGTAATCAGGGAAGCATTGTGTAGGGGAAGCAGGGGGAGAGTGGGAATGCTCTCCTCTCCTCTCCCCCGCCCTCCCCTCCCCTCCTCTTTACCTTCTGCATTCCAGGCTAGATTGGGACTCACTATGTAGCTTAGGCTGGCCTTGCACTTCTGATCTCCCGCCACTTCCCAAATTTACAGACCACAGTCTGTTCTACTACAACACTAGAAGCAAAGTTGTGTGTTCTAGTGTTTTAAGTGAAAGGGAAATTCACTGGGCAGACATACCTCATTTTCTGGCTTTAGAGGCCACCCTTTCACATTATCTGGCTTGCATTTCTGCCCTACGACTCACAAACTTCCCCTTCACAGAGTGCAAAGTCCGCTGTTCTAGAGCCACCATTTCCTTTTCAGTCTTGAGAAGAGGGCTGCACTAACCACAGATGTTCTAAAAGTCAGAGAAGGGGAATACGGAGCCAAGCATAGAGCTCAAGTCCACCCTCATGTCTGATTTGGGCCTATCTATGGGTGACTCGTGTTTCTGGCCATTGGTGGTGTCGTCCCACACTCTCCTTTGCAGGGGTGATCCCAGTGACCCAAGGACCTCCAGCTAGAGCTCCTGTCTCCTGCCAATAAGTCCATTCTGGAGTCCAGGACAACACATGGATGCTTGGTGGACATTCCGTTGTCTCAGAGAACCTGGTCAGGATTCTTAACAATTAAGAAGGGTAAAGCACAGAGGGGCTGACTCCTAGCACGGTCACGTTTCAGCCGAACTCAGGCAGTCTGATTCCTACTATCAATGGACTCAAACACAGGTTCTTAGCATAGCATCCTAATAGTTGTTGCAAATGCCCATTGCTTGACAATCTCTAGAAAAGTGGCCTAAAGCAGCATCAGAACGTGAAGCCCAACCATTTCCCGAGCTTCACACACAGTCGTGATTCCCAAAATGCCTCCCAAGGCATCTAGCACAGCAGCTACCAAAGCACCTTGGTGAGAGGCCATCCATGTTCATCACAAAAGGAAGCAAGAAGTTAGTGGGCCTGGGTAGCACTTGTTGAAGTGTAGCCATGGTCAGGCCCTCACTTCAGTCCATTTGTGCTATTGCAGAACACGTGGGAAACCAGATGGCTTACATCCCACACACAGTGGTTTTGCAAATTTGCAGAAGCTAGGATTCCGGAATCATGTTTGCTTTCTGCTGAGGTACCTCTCCCAGGCTCACACTGCTGACTTCTTGCAGTGTCTTTGAAGAAAGGAATCGGGGCTCACCTTAGGACTTCTGCAAGGGTATTATTGCCATCTTCCAGACTGTATCCTTTTGACCAAAGCGCCTCACAAGGCATCACTTCCTAAGACCACCGTGTCCTGTGGTAAAACGTAAGCACAGGAGCTTGGAGGCTATAAGCCACAGCCCTTTGAACTCTATTTCCAATCTGTGAAATAGCCACAATCCCAACTCCACACAGAACTGTAATGATGCCACAAGATGCTCAAAGCCTGCCAGTGTGCCCTACCCTTACCCTTCTGCAGACATGAAAAGAGCCACCGTTTCTTTCTCATTTCCTGTTTCATAACAGCCGTGCTGCATCCAAGTATTTCCTTGGCTGCCAATGTGTAGAGTTTAAATAATGATTTTCAGCTATGTTCTCCTGGGGAAATACTATTTCTAATCATTTCTCTGTCACCACACTGTGTGACCGAAGTTAGAGAAACCTGGAAACATTCATAACATTTGTGACTTTCAAAGGAAAAAGAGAATATTTGGGACAAAGACTTTTTTAAAAAAAATTATTATTATTATTTTGCACTTGGCTTTCTCTACATGTTGCAAAACCAGAACACAACCAAAACTGAGACCTCAAAGTTACTTTACTGTCCTCCATCCAGCAGGCATCTGATGTTAGGGGCTGGTACTGCCAAGGGTCAAATGGAGGAACTGAAGCATCACAGGGCAGGTGACACCATCAAGGATGTCCCTGAAAGCTGTGAATTCTCCCAATGCACAAAACAGGTGTGAGTTGTACAAAGTCTTTTTTCATATTGCTTAATTCTTCCCAGAAAAGTTACAATGCTATAGAAGCTTAGCTCTACATACAGACAATATAAACATGCATCTGAGCTAGCCTTTCTCATCGACTCAAATGTCAAAGCATTGAAATCTTCCTGCTTTTATTCATGTTTGCTACTTTTTTTTTTTTTTTTTTGAGACAGGGGTGTTTGCTACATTTTAAGGTTTACCAAAGAAGTGTCAGGTGATTTTCATTTGAAATTTTGCTACTATTTTATTTGACATCACCCCCAGGAGTTTTTTGCAGAAGGAATACTATGTTTTGCCCTCAATTCATCCCCTTTTTGCTTTTGCCCTGTGGCAAAAGCTCACAGGCCACTTGCCTTTCCTATGGGCCAGAGACTCCCCAGGTTTGTTCCAGTGGCTGCCTCTTGGTAACAGTCTCATATTGGTTTATTGTCTTTGCAAACACAGACACCTGGCATTGTGAGTCTATTTGGTGCCCTTTGGTACCCGCTTCTGGTAGTCTCAATTTTCTCTCACGAATGAGGTCAGTGGTAAACATTGACTTCTCAATTCCTCATTATCCCTTGGACTGCGCAGTTGCTGGCCTGTCACTGTGTTGCTAGGAACCCTGTATTTCAGGCCCTTCCACATTCACTTCTGAGAATACATTGCCATTTGGTTGTCTCAATCTATTGTCCGAGAGACCAAACAAATCAGTATTTCCTAACCTTCCGCTAAGCACACGGTATTCATAGTATCTTATTTAATACCCAGTAACCCCACCGATATACCAAAGTCACACAGTCAGCAAGTCCTCTTTCCTTCCAAAACCAGCCTCTTCCCAATCAGCCCTTGGCCTGGACATCCTACACTCTCTCTGTAGCCTGAGAGGCACAGATGGACTCCAACAAGGTCTCCTGTTGGGTCTGATGGAGATGTTGCCTACAGCCCCAAGTGCAGCTGCAGGGGTCCTGCTTCTGCCACCACGGTTCTGATTGGAGAAGAGTAGTTTCAGCAAGAGGACTGAGCAGCCATGCTGCCCGGGGACCCTCCTGGGTGCATCTCCATGGGAACAGGCTGGACTAACTCTGCTGTCCTCCATTCCCTCCATTTGCACATCAGCTCTGCAGAGCAGTGAAATTACCTGCCCTTCTGAAGTAAGAAAGTAGGTGGGGGACAGCAGTTTGCTTGCCTCCACCTGCACAGATCCAAAGGGACTTGTACACATGGGCCTCTCAGCAGAAAGGCAAGCCCATCCCTTCTCACCTCCTGTCACTCAGTCTGTGGAATTTTAACATTCCCTATGAACCTGATCGACTTGCTTTTGAGGTACATCTGTGCCCCCTGAGGGTCTTCCTGCCAAAATGCCTTTGAATGGGAAGAGAACTTTAGGATTGTTTTAAAATACCAGGGAGCATTGCCTCCCTGGCACTTCCTCAAACTTAACACCAGACATAAGATGAGTTTGCAAAAGTTCAAGGTAAAGCCTTCATGATAATTAATAGCCCCAAGAGCACGGGGGAAAAAAAACGGAACTAGATCTCTGGACATTTCTTGTGTTGTGGAGGTTTAAAGGAGAATTTAATTTTCTTTATCTTATTAGCACAATCCCTGTGTGGAGGTCCACAGACCATGTGCCCAGGAGAGAGGAAAGGATGCTGTCACAGAAGACAATGTCTTGTCTCTCTGCAGACTCCAGATACCCTTCCCTGGCTAGTTCTTCATTGTCCTGGGATGTCCTGATCCTGGATTCTGCAGGCTGTGGCTGAGCGTGGGGTGACCCTGAACGAAGTCTGCTTCCCTCTAGCACCCCTGAAAGTTCCAAAGGAGGCCAGCTTTCCTGAGATTGTCACTTTTACTTTGATCCTGTTTTGGAGGGGAAACATGGTGTTTCCAAATAAGCAATTGTGTATAAGGAGCAGAACTGGAAGCCTTTGAAGGAAAAAAAAAAAAAAAAAAAAAAAAAAGCAAATAAAAGGAAAACCCAGGTAACTTGACTGAAGTTGCCTTAGAAACTGGAGCTAAGAGGATGCGGAGGGAGGAGTAGGCGCACCTTCCCACTGTGGCTGCCTTGCTCATCTACAACAGAGCTCTCAGGTATTGTGAGTCTATTGTGTGCCCAACCCTTTAAGAACAAGGTTACTACAACTGGTGGGAGACTGTTGTTAGTTCTCCTTCACCTGCAAAGCACACCCAGGTCTGTGGCCCCAAAGTCACCTTCTCACTTTCTATCCCACAGGTATAGGAGTCTCCTGAAAACCAGCCCACTCACTTACTACAATAGTTCAAATAACAAGGGCTTAACCCCCCCCCCCCAAGAAGGTCCAATTTTCTGCTGGACTCACATAGAAATGATTCAAAATAGGCAGGCAGAGGCTGATACCAAATTTCTCAGAAAGTTCCCTTAGCAGCCCTGTCACCTGTGATGTTGGACACCTAGCCTTCTCAACCAGCAGTATCTATGTCCCTAGAAAGACACCATGACCAAAATCAACCACAGACTCCCATTCCAGCCCCGGGTCGTTGTCTGGCAGATGTGGGTGCTGGGGTCTGACCCTGAGCCATGTAGACAAAGAGCTGTACTCACAGGCAGCTGGAGTCGCCTCCTCTATTCGCTCTCTTGCTCTCTCTCTCTCTCTCTCTCCTTGGTGACAGTTAAAAGGCACAGAGGATGCGATTGCCATTTATGTAGACAAAGTGTCCGCCTCCCGAAGCCAATCAGCAGCTTTCCCTGTCTTATTTACCCAGAGCCTCTCCTGCTCCTCTCCCTGTATGCCTCCTGCTCCACAGGATGGAGCCCAGCAGGGCAGAGAAGAAACAATGGGGCATAGAGAGAGGCCCAGGAGAGGTGGGTCGTGGGTTCCTTGTCACTGTGTGGGACCCAGACTAGGGATCAGTGCTATTGGAGACTCCTGGCAACTCAAACCTCAGGCTCCATTGTAAGGGGGAAGTCCAGCTCAGGCCCTACTTCATCCATGGGGACCACTGGGATACTGCCTGACACAGGGGCTGTCAGGGACTAAGAGTACTAAACCTAAATCCCACCCAACTCCATCAAAAACCAGTCCTGGTCCCTTTGGCCAATCACCAGCCAAACTGCATTGGGCTCTATACACTTCTGTCCATTGGGTAGGAGTGGAAAGAGGCAGACCATACATCCTGCTACTCAGTGTGACATTTTAAGGGGAACACATCACCATACTAATCTAGAACAGGAGCCTGGGCCATGCAGATAAGGAAGGGTGGAAGAACATTCTGAACAGCAGCACCATGCAGAAGCTTCCACTAGAACCACATACACACATGTACAGAGAACACACACAGAGAGAACACACAAGTGCAAAGACCACACATACATACAGAGTATGCACACATGCAGAGAGAGCAAAGATATGTACAAAGGACATACACATATCAACAGAGAGCACACACATATGCATAAAGGGCACCCACACGTTTACAGAGGGCACACTCAGTGCACACACCCATTAACAGAGTATACACACATGCAGAGAGAGCAGACACATGCACAGAGAACACATACACACACAAATATCACACACATATGCATAAAGGGTACCCACATGTATGAAGGTGTACAGAGGGCATACATATGCATAGAGTGGACACAAACGTTAACAGAGAACACATCCACACACAGAGACACACACATGCACAGACAATACACATATGTAGAGAGAGCACACACATGTATAGAAGGTACCCTCCCATGCACAAAGGGCACACACATATGAACAGAGAACACATACACACATGCACAGAGAGCACACACACAGAGCACACACAAAAATGTGCATGCATGGTACACACACACCAATACAAATGTATGCATGCAGTCACTATGCTCACACATGTGTACACATAAAATGTACATGTAGGCACACATGTACATACACACATATACAGTTGCATATCCAACACACACGCACCATGTCAAGGTCTGTATACAGTCTAGAGTCAGGAATTCTCCAAGGAGAACTGACCATTCGTGATGTGGCCCCAGCAGGATCTCTTCACAGACACCTTTGGGACAGAGGCAGTGGCTTCCAGAACAGCAGAATATACAAGAGGTGGTGTGGCCAGGGGAGCCAGCACATGGTTGCTAGCCATGGATGAGGGACCCTGGCCCCCAGCACAGGCAACTCCCTGTACTACTGGTGCAGACAGCAGCAACCATGCCCACAACGGAGGACGTAAGGAGATTAGGTTCATCTGCACAGATGGAGCTCCCTAGCACCTGGTGCCATCATCAGCGGAGCCTAGCTGAATGGGCAGGAGGCTGGCAATGCCACCCACCCCCAGGTTACCTAGACTACTGGAGAAAGCCACAGTGAGGTGGGAAAGGCCGACACCAAGCTGGATAGATAGCCTCAGACTGATGCCTCCCCAGCTCAGCCTCACTGTTGCCCTTATTATGAGGAAGAGGAGTCCCAGATCACGGAGGACTGGCCAGGAGCATGGGGACAGGAAAGATGGCTACACACACTGAATTCTAGGAAGATCAGGACCATGGGAAGGCAAAGAACTCTACCCAGAGCAGGGGCCCGGGGAAAGCTGGCTGCATAGAAGAAGCCAAGGTACCCATGCACAAACAAGCCTCTGGAGATGAGGTCAGTGGACAAAGCGAAACCCTCTATGTAATGGAGACTTTCCCTGACTGCATGTGGCATTCAAAGCTTCTCTTCTAGCCTTTTCACATAGGTTCCCTGAGCTTCACAACCTCTTTCTCCCCAGCACCAACTTACAGATGGCAAAACCACCTCAGGGAGGTCAGGGGACTTACTGAAGATCACATAGCTGCAGACAGACAGTTGAGGATATAGGCATGTTTAACCTAATTTAAATACTACACAATGCATACATGTGTGGAAACATTATTACAACATCATCATCATCATTACTGTTATTAGTATTAGTATTAGTATCGGGGGAGTTCAAGACAGGGTTTCTCTGTGTAGCCCTGGCTGTCCTGGAACTTACTCTGTAGACCAGGCTGGCCTCGAACTCACAGAGAGAGTGCTCCACCTGCTTCTGCCTCCCAAGTGCTGGAATTAAAGGCATGTGCCACCACTGCCCAGCTTACCCCAATGTTATATAAACTGTTTCTATTCTTAAAAACCAGTCAACAAAGCTGGGCAATGGTACGTGTGTTCAATCTCAGCACTCAGGATGCAGAGGCAGGCAGATCTCTGTGAGTTTGAGGTCAGCTTGGTCTACAGAGTGAGTTCTAGGACAGTCAAGGCTACACAGAGAAGCCCTGTCTTGAAACCCTCCCCCCCCAAAAAAAAAATCAGTCAATAAAATAAGTGATGGCATAGCTTGGGATGAGGCCAGGGATGCTGGACAGCACAGGGACCATGCTTGTGTGCTCAAAGGACATGTGGGCTCTCTGAGGTTTGAAGCAGAACGTGAATGTATCTTAGGTTCATGTATAGGAACTCACCAGCATATCTCAGGGAGAAAATGGGAGGTTGAATGAGCAAGAATGAGGGAATCCAGATACCTAAGATTTATTTAAGAATAGAAAGGAAAAGATTTGAGGTGGCATGGGAAGGCACTGAGGTATAGGGTCCAGCCAGCAGGTCCCAGGTCCTGGTCCTGCACCGGAACCTGCTCTCCCCACCTGCGAGGGGAACTGCACTCTGCACCACAGTGAAAGCAGATAGATCAGCATTTACAACAGAAGCAAACCAAGAGGGCCGGACGGGGCTAACAAAAGCCGGCTCTGCGGGGTTATGGAGAGCCACACAGGAAGGGGAGCCTAAATGGAAACAAACCAGTGCTGAATAGGAACAGCCAAGGTTATAAATACTTGAATTCTTCTCCAACAGGCGACCGGACTGGGTGCCACTGTAATAAAAATCCAACACATGTCTCGGACTCTGAAATAGAGATGGAAAAGCGGAAGTCTAAGAAAGGCCAGAGGAGTTCAGAGAAGGAAGATCATGGTGGCAGTGGGGTGGGGGTTGGGGGGCGGAGGGAGGGGGGAGCAATATGCTCCCCAGTCACAAACACAATGGTACAGTGTGTGGGGTGTGGGGTGAGGCCTGCTGGGTGCAAATAGGCTCATGGGTAGTTAAATAGAACAGAAATTCCAGGAGGAAGAAAACAGAGCCCCGAGTGTGGAAACTTGACAGGTGCACATTGCAGACCAAAATGGAAAGGGTGGGGTCCTGGACACTGCAACAACTGTGCTCCACTTGGAAGGACATGAGCCTGGATGCTTTTCTCACTCCATCCTGACCAGTAGGGGCGAGCTTCTAAAAGAAACCGAGGTGCATGTCTTTCATGATAGTGGAACGAAAAAGGATTTCTTAAATGGTTTACTTTTTCAGCTAACCATAAAAGATACAGTTTGATTGGTTTTTTTCCCCCTTACTAGTACTTCAAACTACAAAAGCCAGAAACTAGAGGGAAGCTTTAGAGGCATCTTCCTACTTATGGGTAAGCAGCTGTGAATAAGAAAATAAGAAAAGGCCAGGCAGTGGTGGCACACGCCTTTAATCCCAGCACTCAGGAGGTAGAGGCAGGTGGATGTCTGAGTTTGAAGCTAGCCTGGTCTACAGAGTGAGTTCCAGGACAGCCAGGGCTACACAGAGAAGTCCTATCTTGAAAAAACAAAACGCGCACGAGAGAGAGAGAGAGAGAGAGAGAGAGAGAGAGAGAGAGAGAGAGAGAGGAAAGAAGAAGAAGAAGGAGGAGGAGGAGGAGGAGGAGGAGGAGGAGGAGGAAGGGAGAGAGAGAAGGAAAAAAGAAAGAAAGGAAGGAAGGAAGGAAGAAAGAAAGAAAGAAAAGAAAAGAAAAGAAAAGAAAAGAAAAGAAAAGAAAAGAAAAGAAAAGAAAAAGAAAAAATTTAGAAAAGCAAGCATTTGTGAGACATAGAATCCAGGATTCCCATGAGCATATGAGTACAGCTTTGTGGTTGGTCATTAAAGTACAACTGTTTATTAGAAACAGACAGGGTTGAGAGAGTTTTATAGGGAAACCCAGGTCTTGACCACTTATCTATGCTCTCTTTAAAAGTTTAGTATCTTGCTTATTCATTCTGGTGGATTTCCAGGTCATACCTTCTCTGAGTGTAAGGATTCACTTCTTCCTGGCATTTCCTTTCATTGTTTTCTCGCCTGGGCAGGCCCAGCTACATCTGGAGCCCTCACAGTGCAGCCAACCCTTTGGAAGAGATGAGTGCTCGATCTAGTTTAAAAGTTCGAATCGATTGTTTATGAACTGAAGCAGTGTGACTATTTCCCCCATTAAACACACGGCTAATGTAAAACACTAATTGAACTGTATTAAGGAAGATTTGTTTTCACTCCATTATGGTAGTGATACATTTTTTACCCTTTAAGACGTGGCAACCAGAACACTTTCAACCGGCAATTACTCATGTGCCTGGCCCCGAAAACCCTTACTCCTAAACAATATTGGTTAGAAGCACTTAGCAAGCAGCCTGGTCCCACTGACTTTGAAAGGAATGCTTCTAATTTTTTTTTTTTTTTTGCTATTAATTATAACTGGGAATTCAATATTGGATTTTCTTCTGTTTTTAATTTTTTTTTAAATCGTATTTACTTAGAAGCATTCAGAATGTCAACAAAACTTTTTTTTTTCAATTACAGAGTGGTATCAGTTGACAGAACAACAATTCTCTTCATATAAGCTGCAGCAGAGACGGCTGAAGATGAGAAAAACAACAAACAAAATAATAACAAACCCAAAACAAACAAAATAATAACAAACCCTACCATCCCCATATAACTAATCTGTGCTGTGCACCAACAGGAACCTGCTTCAAATTCCCATGCCCATTTACAACCCCCACACTGGACCAGGCAAGGTTAGTGGCTACTGAAAATACCACCAGGACAGGGCTATCTGAAGACACATTTGGTAGTGTGTTAACTATTCAAAAAACTGTGCAGTTTAAAAACAAATCTTATACAGCCTTACATTTCAATTTGTTTTTCTTTAAAAGGAGTGAGTTGTGTAGAGGGGGTTAAATGCTTTATAGACAAGAGAAAAAAGCTGCGATAGAACCAACTTATTCATCATCTTCTTCCTCTTCCTCCTCCTCCTCATCTTCCTCTTCCTTCTTTCTCTTGCTCTTTTCAGCCTTGACGACCCCCTGCATCGCAGCATTGGGTTTTCCTTTAGCTCTGTGGGCTGCCATGTCCTTTTCGTCTTTTCTTTCAGCGCGGCAGCCTTCTTTTCACAGGGCTGCCTGTCGTCTGCCGCAAGGTTGCTCTACATCTCCCCCAGCTTCTTTACAACATCACTGATGGATAAGCCAGGGTGTTCTTTGATTTGGGGGCGATACTCAGAAGAGAACAAGAAGGCCGACCGAAGGAGGCCTCTTGGGTGCCTTGGGGTCCTTGAACTCTTGTTGGTCTCCCCTTTGGGGGGAATGTAGGTTTTCATTTCTCTTTCATAATGAGCCTTGTCAGCATTTGTTGTGTCTACAAATTTCCCCTTTTCTTTAGCAGACATGGTCTTCCACCTTCCTGAGTGCTTCTTTGAAAACTCTGAGAAGTTGACAGAAGCCCCCAGATGCTTCTTCTTGGGTTCCTCCCTGCAAGTTTGCCCAAAGAATGCGTGTGAGGACATTGTGCCTCCCAGCTTCTTAGGATCTCCTTTGCCCATATTTGGTTGAGTTTCCTCCGAGAGGCAGAGCCGCTCAGTGCCTGTCCGGCTCTTGCTTGCCCTGGAGCTGTCTCTATGGAGCTCAATGTACTGCAATGACTGTTCTTATAATAAATGCTTTAGTTAATCAACTTTTGTATCAAGAGAGGAAGCCATATAGCATTGCTTATCCAAACTGTTGGTGTGATGAGCGACAGGTAGTTCGAATCTGGAGTGTCCCCTAGAGATCATTGGCTGAGGCCCAGCCATCCCTCCCCTGCATCCTGCACCATCAATGGTGATGTTTAGGGGTGGAGGAAGCTTAAGGGTTTGATCTACTGGAAACTGGGTCATTGCTTATACCTCTTCATCTTTGTTTCTTTTGTACTTGGCTGTGAGGTGAGGGGATTAGATTTCAGGGACACTTGAGAGAACTGTATTTTCAATTTATTGGATGCAAGGTTCCATACGTGTCTAATAAACTAGTGAGTTCCTCAACTGTGGCTTTGACTAAGGGTCAGAAATATATGTTAAATTACATCTGCACTGAACATGTACATGTTTTTTCTTGTCATTATCCCTGTACAATAGAGTATTCACAACTGTTCACACGCTATTAGGTATTGTATGTAACCTAGAGAGGATTCACAGGTATGGGAGGTAGTACTTGTAGGTTGGAAGCTAAATAGGCCAGTTTTAAAAAGGCACTTGAAATTTCACGGGTAAAGGTGGTGGTGCACCTTTAATTCCAGGCAGGATGATCTCTGAGTTCGAGGCCAACCTGGTCTACAGAGTGAGTTCCTGGACAACCAGGGCTATACAGAGAAACCTGTCTTGGGGGAAAAAAGAGAGAAGAAAAAGAAAGGAAGGAAGGAAGGAAGGAAGGAAGGAAGGAAGGAAGGAAGGAAGGAAGGAAGGGAGAGAAAGAAAAAAGGAAGGGAGGAAGGAAGGAAGGAAGGAAAGAAGGAAGGAAGGAAGGAAGGAAGGAAGGAAGGAAGGAAGGAAGGAAGGAAGAAAAATCTTGGGAGCTGGCATCCTCAAGGTTCCAGGATTCATCCCTCATGGTTACAGAAACAATTGTAAGTAATAGACATGCTGGAATTTTCCATTCTGGTTGACTATTTATAATTTCTCTATAATTGTACTAAGATTTCTTGTATGTATTTGAACGTCTATGTGTTTAGAACTATATTATACTCTTTCCCCCCAACATAATATTTTTATGAATTATTTGGGAATTTCATACATGCGCCTCAATCACACTCACTTCTCATTCCTCCTAGGTCCACTCTCACAACCTTGTGCTCTCCCCCCAAAAACAAACAAAACAACAACACAAAGCCATGAAGTCCCATTCAAATATGTCAAACTCCCAGGGGCCATCCCCTTAAAGAAAATTGAGTGTCTTTTTCTCCCCCCCACCCCAAGCCATCAGCTGTGAAGAGCTACACTTCAGCATCTTTATCACAGTTTTTAAGGACTCTCTTCAAGAGCTTCCTGTCTGTCTGGACTGTTTCTTTCTGTATTATGCTCTTGATGGAGTAGAATGTTTGTTGTTTAATTTACTAATATACTAAAATTATTGAGTTGATTACTCAAATAACTTTATTCAAAGTTAAAAAATCTCCTTTTCTTCCTCAGGCCTCCAAGGGAGTGTCCTCCAGGGAGAGTTCCTTCTGAGGTAGCTCAGAGTTCTGTGAGGGGATTGTTTCTGATCTGGGAGCATGAGCCCTCCCAGGCTTAGAAGGAGACCTGCCTGAAGACTATGTTTAGCCTGGGTTGCTTTGATGGCATTGGTCCCATGCTGTCTGCTGTCTTGAAAGCCCAGAACTGTTCACCTCAAATCTGGTCCTGCCCTTCTGGCTTTCTGGCTTTCTGGCTGGGCCCTAGCTCATTCCCTGTACTTCCCACTCTCTCTGTCCCCACCTGATTCTCGTACCCACAGTCCCACCTTTTCTGTCCAGCTTTCTGCATTCAACAGCTTGATTTTTTATAAAACATATTGCTTCCTTCTTATGCTTCTGTGACATTTTTTCCCAAAGCTTTTATGAAGTTGAAGTATAGAAAATTTATAGTGATTAGCTAGAAGAGCTTGCATTGAAAAAAATAAAGAATAAATGCGAAATATAGTTGGTCATGGATTTGATACAGAAGATAGCAAGATTTCATCCCTGAAGAATTCTAACCAGTAGGACTTTGAGAGACCTTTTGAATGCTGATGCAAGTTTAATCTTTAAGGAACTCTGAGGAACCTTCATATGAAGCCAGTATAGTGCCTGGGCCCCAGAAAGTGCTTCAAAATGCATCTTTCCCCGAACGACAGTGCAGAGCATGCCAGGCTATGAAGTGAAAGTAAATTGCAGTTCTGATCTCATCTGCATTCGCCGTGAGAAAGCAGCAAATCTTCCCCACCCCTTTCCTCCTTCGACAGTGTGCTGGCGAAGCGGAGCTTAACATTAATTCTGTTTTTGATGGAGACCAGTACCAGCCAAACAGGTGGAAGTCATTTTTACCCACACAGGTGCACAATGATTTCTTCCCATGGATTCTCTGTCTCTGTTTCTGTCTCTCTCTGTCTCTCTCTCTGTCTCTCTCTCTGTCTCTCTCTCTTTCTCTAGGCCAGGCTGGCCTTGAGCTCACAGAGATCTTCCTGCCTCTGCCTCTGCCTCCCGAGTTCTGGACTTTAAGGCATGTACCACCACCACCTGGGGGATTCTACTTTTCAATGAGAACTGTAACCAGTAATGTAAATTAAACTGTCTAGACAGCTGAAAGGAGAGAGCCCTTTACAGAACCACTGACACTATTCAGGTAAGGAAGATTTCATACCGATAAATCATCTCCCATGTATGTGATACACTTGTTCAGAATAGAGTTTCATCTTCACAGGAACCTGGCAAGGTAGGTTCCACTAAAACCCCCATTTCACAGATGAGAGTTATGGTTAGGAGAGTGAAGTGCCCGATGCCGCCTTGTTGTTCATGATATAGTGAAGGAGACGCCTTGTCGCCTTCGTCTGCTACTGAGCGGCAAGCCTGCCATCACCGTGTCCCACTGTGTGTGAGTTCCAGCAGGGCCCGTATGTCTGCACACACTTGTAACCAGCTATGCAGTCACAATAGAACCGAGAGGTTTGCCAAGGCTTCAGCAAAAGAGCAAGCATTTTGTCATCCACAGTCCTCATTCTCAGGACAGCCTCGCTGTCAGCACCCATTCAGTAAAGTGGAGCCCAAGAGTCACAACAGAAACGGTGCCTTTCCAGCAACTATGATCTGACAAAATGTAACACTTACTTGCTGAGAATTTGGATTCTTCACAACTCCTCTCTGCTGTTTGAGGTTGTCCAGCTCTGCGAGCCGAGGAGGAGATGGCAATGCAGCTGTGAACTTGGTGCCTGGGCAGTTCCTATCTTTGTAGCTTGGCACCGATGCATTGCTACGTCCTTGCATTTTAGCCTCATATTCTGGTTAAACTTTAATTTTGGATAGTATAAAGGTCAAGACAGTCTAGAGAAAGCACACGTGCTTGGGGGTTGGGGTACAGCTCTTCTTTGGGCTCCTTAGAAAGCTCATCTGGTGAGCCTGATTTCCAATAAGCCCTGACAGCATGGGTCTTTCTTACTTCATAAGCCTACCATCTATGCTTCTTCACATAGCCTCAAATTCATGTTGTTAGCCCCGCTAGGTAATTCCATAACTCCTAGCCTCGTGTCAGGAAAAGGCTGTCCTACAGAAGGCCCTTCTCTCTGCCCAGAGCCTTTAAATGGACAGCATTTTCCTGGGATCTCTAGAGATAGACAATGGGCTGATCCCATCTGCTTGCCTTCCTTCCCAACCCTTTGACACTTGTGATACAGGAGACAATATAATGAATGGGAATTTGATTAATTTCAGGAAGTCCAAGCTGACAGAGTTTCATTGGTGCACAAGGGAGAGCCCAGGAAGTGTCATTGAGAAGAAGGCACATCAGGACAGCCCACAGAGCATTAAGTGCTGGCCTTCCAGGCAGGTGACCAACTTGGGCCATCAGGAACAAAGAACAGAGTGGGTGTGAGATTGTGTATGGGCAACTGGGGAAGGGCTGGGTCCAGGCAGCTGAAGACAGAATGGCTGTCACCAGAGGTAGATGCCACAAGTTGGGTAGAGCTGTCTGTACTCTACAATAGGGGCAGGAATGGTGGTTGGGAGTGGGCTTAGATCCCAAGATTCATATAGTCAGAACTGAGACCTGGGAGAGAATCTGGGTGACATTGAGGAGACTCCAGATGCCCCCAAGAATTATTGAAGGAAAGATTGAGGGGGGGATCATGCCAAGGCAGTTGCATAGGGACCTGTTGTAAGGTGCCCCACACTTCAAGTCTCCACTGAGGCCTGAGAAGTGATAGCTCTCAGCAAGGGAAGAGTCAAGGGAAGGCCTCTGGTGGCAATCAGTGTCTATGAGAGCCCCAAGCCCTTCCAGGACTCAAAGAAAGCCAACTCCAAAGACCACTCACAATGGGCCTGGCAAGCCACACTACATACATACTGTGTATCCCTCAACAGCAGCGGAAGACACTGGAGTCCGCTAGAAAGCGGTTCCCTTGGCTTACTTATGTTTTAACCTCACTGTGGCTCATGTGTGGAATCCAGAGGCAAGAGAGGGTAGAGTGGAATTCTCTTTGCTTTCCTGAGGGAAGGAAAGCCCAGAAATCCAGGAGAGACTATAGGCTGGCCTGGAGAGAGAAGAATGTTGAGGTAAGAAAGGCAGACAAGTCTGAGATATGTGCGTGCATATGCACACATACGAGTCCATGTACACACATCAGGAAGTCTCTGGGGAAGAAGAAGGAACCACAGAGATGGATTCTTGGGCATGAAACCCAAGGGCAGTAGAACATGGGAGATGAGACCAGCTTTGGTTCAGGAGAGAAGGAGGACACTGAGCATTCAGTTTGGGAATCAAATTTCCGATACCTTCTTCTTATCTAAGAGTAAATATCCGGTAGGCCTTTCAGTATCTGAGCTTAAAATTCAGAAGAGGTGCCTGGACAGGAAATCAAGTTTTGAGTGGAAAGGATTTGGCAGGAAGCAATAAGAAGAACACGACTTTGAAGCAATAAAAACTGAAGCAATAAGAACACACAACTTACTTTCTCCTCAAAATAATAATCTCAGCACCCGCGTAAGCTGGGTGCTTGCACATCCCCGTGACCTCAGTTCTGAGGGTGCTGGAAACAGGAGATCACGGGGACAGTCTGAGGGTGAAGGTTCCAGAATCAGGAGCTCCGACATCAAGCTAGAGCAGAGAGGGAACGTTACCCTCTCTTACCACTCCTTGCCGTCAATATTGTGGGTTATGTGGTACCTTGGTGAGGATGGACGCTCCTCTTGTTAATACACTGTGCTATTTCACAATTTCATGTATGTACCCTACACATGTGGTTTCCTCTCCCAGTTAATTTCTACTTCCCTCCCACCCTCACAAGCCTCCCTCTTTCCTCCAAATTTCTTTCCCCTATTTAGATGGTTCCGTTTGGTGTAGTGTTCCGTGGGTTTAATTGGGGCCACTTATGTGATCCAGAGTTTGGAACTAACCATCACAGCCTGGCCTCCCCAGTGGTATACAACTAGGTACGATGTCTCCTTCTCTTAGAATCTTGCCAATAGATAGGCAGAATCTGTGGCAGGGTCCCAGGAGTTTTTCCCTCTCCATACTGACTGCTAGAGAGCCCAACTTCTGTGGATCCAATTCTAATTATACACAGCTGCTGTGAGGTCATGGCTGTTACGGCTGTGTCATGCTTAGAAGGTGGTATTTTGCAGCCTCTCTCCACTTCCTCTGGGCTCTTACAGTCTTTCTCATTTCCTGCACTGTTCCCTAAACCTTAAAGGAGTGGTGTAAATGTCGCATCCATGGCTGAGCCCTCAACTGTCTTTATTCTCAGTGTCTTGTACAGCCATGGGTCTTTGCATTTACCTCTGTTCTCTGCAAAGAAAGGCTTCTCCATTTAAGGCTGAGAGAATCAATCATGTCTCTGTGTGTAGAAACAGATACTATGCCAATTAAGCTAAGCAGCCATCTTAGGTTACCATCCCACAAGGTCTAAGACCTCTTTAGTCATGGGTTTTGGACCAGGTTTACAGTATTAGGCATGGATTCTCTCATCTATAGCAAACCCCAGATCCACTCAGGGAATGGTGGTTGTTACATCCATAACAGTCATGCCACAATCGAAACGATGGGCATATCTTGCCTGGAAGTTTGGTATTATAATTTGTTGAGTTCTCAGCTGGGTTCAACTGTTGGTACTTTTACTGGCACAGTAGCCTTATGTAGCACCATCTGGAGCCATGAGAGCCAACCAGAATGGAGGATCCTTCTAGCCCAGTTCCAACTTGATTTCTCTACACCTTGCATCTGATGTGTATGCTGTCTACAGTAGTAAGGTCTCATAAAATAGTTCTGGTGGAAAACTAAGTATGAATTGCAAAAGCCTGTATCGTTTTGAGGGCTTTTGGGACAACTCTCTGACCAATAACTCTTCTGGCGGTGTCTCACACTTGGCCTTAGGGGTTTTGTTTAATGGCCCATTTCTTCTAGCACCTGTGTTGTCTAGTCCTGCTCGGTACCTGTCTTCATACTCTCTCTTGTGTTTTCAAACTGGCTTATCAGATAGTAAGTTACTGAGTGGTTTTCTCACACTCCCGTTATCCTGTTTGACCCCTTTTCTGTTCTCTTACTTCTTTCATCCCTCACTACTCTATGTGTTTGAACCTTCCTATCCCCAATATATTCCCTCTCTGCCCTTATTTGGTACTGTCTCTCCTCCCACCCCTTTTCTGCTTTCTTGGATTTTCTAGGTGAAGAGTCTATGTAGTCAAATGTTAATTCCTTCTAGACATGCCCTCAGAGATACACTCAGACATAATGCTGTATCAGTTATCTGAACATTGCTTTTCCCATCATACTGACAAACAAAAATACCATGTCAGCACCATTGACAGGATGAAGAGTATGGAGGGAGCTGTCTTGGCATTGTAGGGTATTGAGCCACATCTGGACTTTGTTCACTGGGTACCACTCACCCTCACTGTGACAACTGTAAGTGTCTCTATACATTGCTCATGTTTTCTGGTGGCAACATGATGATGGCTAAGAACTGTTGATGTAATGTGACCTTGCCGTGACCCAGGGAAGCAGAAGTTAGCACATGCTGCAGTGGTGGATGCTATTCCTGAGATGGGGTGACTGGGCTTCATGCCATCAGTGATAGCATAGGGTGTGTTTCAGGGGCAAGGCTGTGAGTACAGACTTTACTGGGAGAGATGGTTTCAAGGTGGAAAGATGGGCCGCCCTATAGTACCAACACTGGCTTAGTACACAGAAGAGGAATGCCCAGGGAATCACAATTTCTTAGAAAAGCAACCCTAATGAGGACCCGATGGGAATTTGAACTTAGTTGTTCCTGCAAAGAAAATTAAAAATTGTAATGTATTTATTCTACCTCTGCACATGTGGTGAGTGCAGGTGGCATGGACCATGGTGCTTGTGTGATCAGAGGACAACCTTGTATGTCAGCCCCTACCCTCTATCTTTAGACAGGCTCTCTCTTTTGTTTGCTGATATGCATGCCATGCTATCTGGCCTGTGAGTTTCCAGGGATTCTCCTGTCTCCACCTCCTGTCTTAAAGTTGGAACACTGGGGTTACAGATGCCAATTACAGTGCCTGGCAAATGCTGCCTCACTGCGCTATCTCCCCAGTCAGTCCTTGCAGAGAAAAGTTGAACTTTAATGAAGTCTATCTTACCTTTTTCCCCCCTGCTAGGGATTTTCCTTAGCTGTAGCTTAAAAAAAAATCATCCTCAAACCCAAGGTCCCTTGGATTTGCTTTTGGATTTTCTTCTAGGAGTTTTATAATTTTGTATTTGAACTTTACGTCTGTGATGAATTTGGAATTAATTTTGAAAAGAGTGTAAGGTCTCAGATCTATGTCTGTGTTGCCTGGCTGATTGCTGGTGGCTGTGCGTTTGTCCTAGCCCTTCCCTGAAAAGGCTGCTGCTCCCTTTGCTACATTATCTTGGCTCCTTCATCCAGGACCAGCTGGCTATGTTTGTATGGGTATGTTTCTGGGCTGCACGTACCATTTCATTCAGTGTTTTACAAATTGCTGGCCTTAGCTTACCAGTGGGTCAAGTCATTCATTTCAAAGTTCTGAAGATCAGCTCCCCACCTCTTTTTTTTTTTTTTTTAAAGAACAGAATTGAATAGAAAATAAGGAATATTGCACCCAATAGTGAGAATATTATTTTCTGAAACTTAGTTTCAAGTGCATAAACATATGTACATCCTATGTTACAATATATAACATCTTTCCTACGGTAACAAAAACTTCCAGAACCCCTCTAAGGAGGTGACTCCACACCCTCTTTCTCTCTCTCTGTCTCCTGTAGTCTAGGCTGGCCTGAACTCACTATAGAGCTGCATCACTTCTGTTCTTCCTACCTCTGCTTCTGAGGTGCTAGGATTCTAGGTATGAGTCTCCACGCACAGCTAAGAAGTGGTGATCTGTTTCTACAGAGGTAGAGGAGACCAGGATTTGTCCAATCTGAAAATCAGGATTAAACCGTAGCTACCGCACACAAGAGAAGGCAACTCCCATAGGCAGCCAGTTGCTTCTATGGTTATTATGTTTTGACATTTATGAAAATTTCATATACGAGTCATACTGTATTTACATCATTTCCATGCCTCCTCCTCCTAATTCCAAGTCCCTCCCTTCTTCCCTCACCACTCCTTGTCAAACTCATGACCTTGCCTATTATTATCGTCAAAATAGATAGACAGATGGACCAACGTGTTACCCATATGTACATGTGTTTAAGGGTGGTTGCGAAGGCCTGAGAAACCTACCAAGGGTTCATTCCTAGAGGGAACTAGCCGTCTTCTGCTGAGGAGCATCCATTGGTGGCCTGCAGCCCCTCATCTAAGGGTGGGGCATTGTGAAAATCCCCCTGTTCGTGCTGGCAGGTTGACCTGTGTGCTCTTGTGCAGATCTTGTTCAAGAGACTGCATTGTGGAGAGGTCACTGTCTTTCAGTCGTCATTCAGTGTCCTGGCTCCTACCATCTTTCTTCCCCCTATCTCATGAATCCGAGGTCCAGGGTAGATGTTCCAGTTGGGGCTAATCCCCCCCCAGGTCACTTATTCTCTGCATTTTGACCAGTTGTAGATCTCTATAATATCCTCTGTCTTCTGCAAAAAAGAAGCTGCTTTGATGAAGGATGGGAGCTGTACTTATCTATGGATGTAAGCATACATATCTAGAAAGCAATTGTAACTATATTAATTCAGCAAAATGGTAGGGTCTATGACCACACCAGCTGTGGGTTCTTGGTTGGGTTTATAGTACGAGGAGGCATGTGTACCCTCCTATTGAGCAGGTGTTAGAATTCCTAGCCACTCCCCCAGCTACATGACCACACATGTGCTGTCCAGTAGCCAGGCAAGATGCTTAGTCATCCTAGGGCCTTACGTCCTATGTAATCCAAGCCATGTGGTCACATAACCTATGTGCAAAAGTGGCGTAGCTACGTAAACCCATATGAATATGCATGGATGGAAGGTGAGGAGGTGGGATGAGGGGACCTATAAAGGTGAGTTCTGCCTATCCCTCCCCCCTCTTCCTGCACGGTCATTCCATAGGCTTATGCACATCCCTTCTGTCCCCTCCCCTTAATAAACTCTTATTATGGCTTTTCTCTGTAAACAGCACCAATTAAAGAATAACTTTGTGCCGCTTAATAAGCAACAGCAGGCCTTGGGTTCAATTAGATAGTCATTGGTAAATGTGAATGTGTAAGTGCCACTCTCACACTGTTGGAACTATCTTGCCAGACTGGTCATTGTTGCTGGGTAGCACTGTTGTTGACAACTCTGGCTGCCAGCACCCATCTTCTGACATGATGAGCGCTAGTCTAGTCCCCAGGGAAGAGGTTTCCAGGTCAGTACTAGCTTGATTTCCTTTCAAGTCCCGTGACCTAAGTGTGTAGCATCTTCAGTAATAGGGACTTACCTTTAAATTTTGGGAGACAACTGTGTTGGTTTGTTAACTTAACAAAACTAGAGTCATCTGAGAAGAAAAAAAAAAACCCACCTAAGTTGAGAAAATGCCTTCATAAGATTGGCCTGTAGGCAAGCCTGTAGGGCGTTTTTCTTGTTTGGATTGGCTATTGAGGTGGGAGGGCCCAGCCCACTGTGGGTGGTTCCACACTGGGCAAGGTAGGAGTAAGCAGGACACAGAGTTCTTCCACGTGGCCTCTGTTTCATTTCCTGCCTTGAGGTTTCTACCTGAGTTCCTTTCCATGATGGTACTGTAAACTGTGAGCTGGGATGAATGGCCCTTTCCTCCCAAACGCTTGTGATCATAGTGTTTGTCACAGCACTAGAAAGCACTGAGTAGTGGCCACGGGCTTTAGCCACAGCCTGTATTGTTTAGGAGGGTCTCTTGGATTCCTACGTCATACCACTCCAAGGGAGGTGTCCCTTACCTTGTCCTGGGATTTTTGTTACATAGTCTATGGTTCCTGGGGAAAACACTACTCCTCAGTATGGGATGATTTCATTTATACACAGACTAATAAACGTATTTATCATATATTAATTTTTGTTTATAAAATAATAGATTTTTCTGTGGCTTTTTCAAATTTCCTTAGTCTGCCTCCCTCTGTATCTCTCTCTCCCTCCCTCCCTCTCTCTCTCTCTCTCTCTCACACACACACACACACACACACACACACACACACACACACACACGGCTAATTAAGTCTCTCCTGGTTTCCCCGCTGCTCCTTGTCACACCTTTGTCGTACTCCTCTGCTCTCTGGAGCGCCTGCCTCCCCAGTGGTCCATTTCAGAATGCGAGGGGTTCAGTAAAGAAACTGAAATAGGAGCTCTGTGCATGGCAAAGGGAAAAGTTTATTCCGCCCTGCCAAGGCTGTCAGCCAGAGAGAGCAGAGAGGGGGTTAATCTCCAGGGTTACGAGGGAATGGGTACCTGGGAGAAAAAGGAGCCTGTGAGCTGGAGTGGGGTCTTTGAAGTATATAACAAGTACTTGTGAGTACTTTTAAGTATATAACAAGCACACCGAGAGAGCTTAGGAGCTAGCACACACCTTGATTTGTGGAGAGGCGCCACAGGCATATGTTAATGAAGAGCCACACTTCCCTTTTGCTATAGATAAGGAGAATTACTCCTTTTGGCAAGTGAGAACTGGTTTCACAAGTTCCTGAGGAATGCTGGCTTTTGTCTAACCACCAGAATTTGGGAAAATGGAGTTTCCTTCAGACCTGACAATTTCTACTCTCCCAGTTTCTACAGTAACTGCAAGTTTACAAAGTCAAGCTTAAAACTTTAGCGCTAGGAGCCACAGATAAGAGATAACATGTGGCTTTTGACTTTCTGGGTTTGGGTTACCTCACTTAATATGTTTTCCAGTTCCATCCATTTATTTCCAGATTTCATGGTTTCAGTTTTCATTCGAGCTGAATTCCGTTGTGTGGATGTACTACATTTTCCTTATCCATTCATCAACTGAGGACATCTAAGCTGCTTCTGTTTACTAGCGATTGTGAACAGAGTGGCCACGCACGTGGATGAGAAAGTATCATTGCGGTAGGATTTTGAGTCTGTGAGACAAATGGCAAGGAGGTATACAGGTGGATCTGATGGTGCATCTGTTTTTGGCATTTTGAGACTACTTCCCAGTGCTTTCCATAGTGGCCGCACTAGTTTGTAATCCCATCAGTAGTGAAACAGAGTTCCCCTCCCCCACTTCCTCTACAGCATTTCTTGTCAGTTCCTCCCTTCCTTCCTCCCTCCCTTCCTTCCTTCCTTCCTCCCTTCCTCCCTCCCTTCCTCCCTCCCTTCCTTCCTTCCTCCCTTCCTTCCTCCCTTCCTCCCTCCCTTCCTTCTTTCCTTTTTTTTTTCTTTGTTTGTTTTTTGTTTTTTTCTAGGGTTTCTCTGTGTAGCCCCGGCTGATCAATTGCTTTCTTAATCTTGGTCATTCTGACTGGGGTAAGATGAAATAACAAAGTTGTTTTCATTTGCATTTCCCTCATTGCTAATGATGTTGAACACTGTTTAAGATATTTCTTAGCTATTTTTATTTTCCCATTTGAAAACTATTCTATCTATGGTCCACTTTTTTTATTGGCTCATTTTTTTAATTCTTTGTTTTTTTTTCTTTCTTTTTTTAATGTGTGTATTCTGGATATTGATTTTCTATTGCATGTATAACTAATAAAGAGTCTCTCCCACTCTGTGGGATTCCTCTTCACTTGATTTGACTGTTTCATTTGCTGTACAGAACTTTGATTTTTGTGAGGCCCCACCAGTCAACTGGTGTGGTTAATTCTGAAGCCAATGGGGTCCTATCCAGAAGTCCTCTTTTGTGTCTCTATCCTGTAGGGTACTAACTGTGTTTTTTTTTCAGCAGTTTCACAGTTTTAGGTTTTCACACTAAGACCTTTGACCTATTTGAAGTTGATGTTTTGGTGCAAGATGAGAACTAAGGGTCTAGTTTTAGTCTTCTACATGTGGACATCGAGTTTTCTGAGTATCACATGTTGAAGACTCTGTTTTTCTTCCAGGGTATATTTTTGGTATCTTTGTTGAATATTGGGGCTGTAATTATGTGTGCTTAAGTTTGGGTCTCCCCTTCTGTCCCATTGATTTACATGTCATGCTGTTTTTATTGTTATGGCTCTGTAACATAACTTGAAATCTGGTATAGTAATCCCTCTTTTTGCTCAAGATTGTTTTAGCTACCCAGGGTCTTTTGTGCTTCCATATGAGCTTTAGGATTTATTTTTTTCTCTCCTTGAAAAATATAATGAATTTTTTTATTAGAATTGCATTGACTCTATAAATTGTTTATGGTAAAATGATCATTTTCACAATGTTCTACTAATTCACAAACATGAGAGGTTTGTTAATTTCTAGTATCTTCTTCAATTTCTTTCTTCAAAGACTTTAAGTTTTCATTGTAAAAGACTTTCACTTCTTAGGTTTATTCCTAGATATTTATTTTTAAAAAGAATTATTTTAATTTTATTCATGGAGTGGGGAGCATGTGTGTAGGTGTATGTATGTGAGTGCACGTGCCCATGGAGACTAGAGGCATTGGACCCCTTAGGGATGGAGTTATGGGCACTTATGAGCTGCCTGACATGGGTGCTGGGAATCAAGGTTAGATCCTCTGGAAGAAGAAAACCTCTTAACTGCAGAGCCATCGCTTCAATCCCTGGTATTTTTCTCCTCTTCCTCTTTTCCTTCTCTTTTTTGAGGGTATTGTGAATGGGAGTGTTTCCATGACCTCTTTCTTGGAGCGTTTGCTGTTCACTTACAGAAAGGCTACTGAATCTTATAAATTGATTTTTGTATCCTGCCACTTTTCTGAAACTTTTAGATATTTGCTGATGTAATCTTTGAGATCTCTTATGTATCCTATCAGATCATCTGCAAATAGAGATAATTTGGCTCCCCCCCATCCCCATTGTATCTGTAAGAAAAATGAGGCAGAGAAGCAGATAGACTCAATTTCAGTAGGCCAAGGCTGCTTTATCAGAACAGTAAGGGGCTACAACTATTCTGTAGAATGAAGGCTGAGTGCATTTAGAAGGACTGGGGGGATGTGTATGCCTAACTACCAGGAAATTGTGGCTAATGTTTTGTGGTTTGACTGGGAGCAGGGTGAGTTGTTTTTTAATCTCTCAAACTAGAAAGAGGCTAGGGAGGTAAAATTGGCCTATCTTCCTTAACTAGCAAACAGAAACACCACTATGCTCTGCCCAAATAGCTTCTGAATCATGTAGAATGAAATCTGCTTAAGCTTAATTAATTATTGATGAATGTCATTCCGCCATTGAGCCATACCCTGGATTATGATCCCTATTTCAAATGCAGTTGCCAAGGCAAGGCAAGACCATCTTCTGAGAAGTTCTGCCAACCAACATTTTTCTCTCACCCCTGCAGTTGTATCCACTGGCTTTGTACAGGCCAGTGTGTTCTATATTGAGACAATCCAGTCTGCAGAGAGCCCCCACTGATGGCAATGCAGGGGGGCATGGTGCCTTGCTCAAGAAATGTACGATTTACATTTTGATCTCTGGTTCCCACTTGCTTCTTGACAGGTTGACATTTAGATAAGAAGCATGTATTTTTTTGTTTTTTGTTTTGCTCCTCAGAGGCCATTGGGGAGGAGATCAGGCTCCAATGGTTGAATTTTACATACAATATACCTATGTGAAGTGTTGGCATTCAGTTATTAGCAGAGAGTAAAAAGACCAAACTGAACACAGACAGTAGGCTGTCCACTATAATGTATATTAATCCGACCCAGCCATGCATCTTCCTTGTAGGATATAATCAGTTAGCAAAGAGTCCTTACCCCCAAATCTAGAGTCAAGTTTTGCTGAAACAGATTAACAACCAAACAGGGCATGGTGGGGACAGATTCTCAAATGGGTCACTGGTCACTTTGACCCATCATCACCACTTCTGTTCATCAGTCTCTCACACTTGTGCCTTTCACTTGAACCTTTTATGGTGATAAATATACTCTCTCTGTAATCTCTGCAAGAGCCATTATCTACTCTTATTGCTACTCAGAACTTAAAATATAGCTGAGGGATCCCCGAGGCTCACACTTTCCTCTTACATATTTCAGTTCTTTTTGGACAGTGGACAGAGGATTTCTTGGCCTTGATCTCATAATCTTTTGTCTTAGAGCTGTGAATTCAGGGGTGCACTACTACGATGGCTTTAATAATTAATTACGTGTGTGTATTATGGTATGCATGGATGTGTGTATCTATAATGTGTGTGTGTGTGTGTGTGTGTGTGTGTGTGTGTGTGTAAATATCCATGGTACATGAGCAGACATCAGAGTAAAACTGGCAGGGGTTGGGTTTCTCCTCCCAGCTTGTTTTGAGGCAGAGTCTCTCCTGTTTTTCTTGTCTTCTGCCTTGTTCAGAGGCCTTGGTTTCCCTCTCATTCTCACCTTGCCCTTGTTTTGGAAGCAGAGTGTCTCTTGTTCTAGCCTTCCAACTTATTTTCAGGCAGTCTTTCTCGTAGTCCTCACTTTCTGCCTTGTTTTGGAGGCAGAGTGTCATTTGTTCTTGATGTCCACCTTGTTTTCAAACAGCCTTCCCCATCGTCTTCGCCTAGTTTCCAGGCTAGCTGGCTCACAGGCTTCAAGTGCTACTTCTGTCTCTACTTTCTAGCTCACCATAGAAGTGTTGAGATTGTAGATGGGTACTGGGTACTGGGTACTACCACATACATTTTTTTTTAAACAGTGGTTCTAAGTATCAGAACTGAATCATCAGGCTTGTGCAGCAAGTGCTTTGATTCATGGTGCCATCTCCATGGTCCCCTTTTATTGTCTCATTAATGGAAGTGATTTTAAGGCTCTATGGACTCATGGTGTCATTGGACAGAACACACTAGGTCTAAGACCACCTATGGTCACCTTCATCTTCACAGTTTTATCACACACCTTCCAGATGAATCTCCTCTCTGACCTAGAGCTTACCTTTGAACTTCCCTTAACATTCTAGGCTGTACCCCTCACAGTGTATATGTGAGAAAGCACACAGTACTGTTCCTGTTTATTTATGGGGGATTGGATACAATATGTCCTATAGATTAAAAAAAATCTATACGTACCCCAATCTGCAAATTCTCAGGTTCTGTACACCAAATGGTTTTGTATCTACATATAACCTAAATATATCCTCTTTTAAACTTTGTATTGTCAGTTGAATACTTACACAATACAAAGTACCTAATGCAATATGAAGGTTGTGTAATAATGGTTGTACATGCTGTTTAGGGAATAAGGGAAAGGGAGGCTACAAATATTCAATATCTATGTAACCTCATGAACCTAACTAGAGAGTACACATTGGCAACAATGCAACAATTTCAGTTCAGGCTTAGTTAAATCTACAGAGACCAGTGGATTCAAAGGTCTGGCTGTAATTCCAACAAAGATTTTGTTACTAAGAGAATTGGCCATAACTTTTATTTCAAACAACAAGCCTCCCAAATGACATCTGATTAATTTGCAATGGAAAATCCAAGTAAAAATGTTTTTTGGTTGTAAAATTTATTGGACGGCGTTTCAAGAGAGCCATCTGGAAGGTGTGTGTCCACATGTGGGAAGGGGGGAATTAATGAGATGATCAGTTATAATGGCTTGTGTGCCTGGCCCTTGAACTCTCCGCACAGCCCTTTGTCACAGGGCTGGCTGATTTATTTTGTGTATCAATATCAAGGAGCAGTTGGGAGGGCTGAATGGACATGAGTGCCAAAGGGTTTGGGAAAAGCAGATGCTGTAAGCAGAAGGTAAAAGTGATCCAACATAGGAACAACTGTGCTCTTTAAAACCAAACTAAAAAACCAGTCATATACAAACTAGTCCAAGGAATCAAACATATAGTTTGAAGATGTACATGGTGTTCCAGAAAAAAATATGACTCCAATCTATCAGAAAAGGGCACCTATATCTACTGTCTTTTCTGCAGATGGTCTTTCATGGCTCCTCAAAGCATGTCATTTATCTTGAAGATGCCTTCTGTGGCTGATTTGAGATGGGTGGCATGGTTGTCTTTTGTCACTTTCTTACTGTTACTGGAGCTCCAGGGGCCCTGGGGGGGGGATGATCGGGGGGGGATGGAACACACACACACACACACACACACACACACACACACACACACACATGCATAGGATGACACATGAAACCTGTGTTGGTTAAGTTTTTTGTTTTTGTTTTTGTTTTCCGTGAGCTAGAGTCATCTGAGAAGGAACCTCAGTGGAGAAAATACTTCCTTTTAATTGGTTTGTAGACAAGCCTGTTGGGCTTTTTCTTGACTGAGGATTGATGTGGGAGGGCCCATTGTACTGGGGGTGGTGCCATCCCAGGCCATGTAGACCCAAGTTGTTGAAGAAAGCAAACCAAACAAGCCAAGATGAGCAAGCTAATAATCAGTGTTTCTCCACAGTCTCTGCTTCAGTTCCTGCCTAGACTTCCCTTCGTGATGGACTGTAAGCAGTAAACTGAAATAATTCCTTTTCTTCCCAAATAGCTTTTGGTCACACAAGGTTTTTTGTTCTGTTTTGTTTTTTGTTTGTTTTGTTTTGAGGCAGGGTTTCTCTTTATAACAGTCCTAGCTGTCCTGGAACTTGCTTTGTAAACCAGGCCAGTCTTGAAGATCCGTCTGCCTCTGTCACCTGGGATTAAAGGAGTGTACTACCACATCTCTGTGCATAGTGTTTGATCACACCAACAGACACCAGGATCGTGGTGGACTATTGCTGTGACAGAACTGACTTTTTTTTTTTTTTTTTTTTGTGGGACGAGGTGTGGATTGTGGAAAGGTTCAAAACTTTGGCCTGGGAAAGCCATTGAGTTCTCTGAGCTTACTGTGTTGTGGAAGCTTAGAAGACGATGCTCTAAAAGGTCGATGGTGACCTGACTTGTGAGGCTTCCAAAGGAAGTGTGAGAGTCTGTGAAAGACTCTAGCAGGGCAGTTCATGCCACAGATCTAAAGTAAGAATCTGTGGTATCTGGTCAGCGAGAGCTGAGGAATCACCCTGATCAACAAGAGACCAGCACCCCTGAAACTAAACCTTTGCTTTACTACAGCGGTTCTCAACCTTCCTAATGCTGCAACCCTTAATACAGTTCCTCACGGTGTGGTGACCCCCAACCAGACAATTATTTTTGTTGCTATTTTATAACTATAATTTTACTACTGTTCGGAATTGTAATGTAAACATCTGATACTCGGGATATCTGATAGGTGACCCTGTGAAAGGTCGTTTGTCCCCAAAGGGGTCGAAACCCACAGCTTGAGAACCACTGCTTTGCTGCTGGGACTATTGATGCTGGTCAGCTGGAGCTGAGAAATCAGCTGTAGTTAAGAGGAGACCAGCATCATTGAAGTGAAATCTTCTAGGTATATTTCCTCAGGGTTAACACACAGAAGCTGTGGTCCCGGAGTACCCAGGCTGCATCTCATGTTGGCAGCCGAACTTGGCCATGTGTAGGAGTCACTCAGGTGCTACTGATTTTGAAGGCATGACAGGCCACAGAGAACAGTTGAGACGCTGCACTGTGAGAGGCCAGGAGAGGTCATTGGGAAGGTGTGTCCCAGATGCGGGACACTGAGCTACAGGATTTAATTTACATTGTTGAATTTTGGTTTTGCTTTGATTGTGACTGTGGTCTGGTTCTTTCTTTTTGGAATAAGAGTGTGTAACTTATTTTTTATTTTACAGGAACCCACAGTTGAGAATTGGGACTTTTTAAGAGACTTTTTTTTTAAAAGAGGACTTTGACTAGTAAAGTGTTGAAATCTTTATAAAGTTATGCTTGGTTTTCTGTTGTGATATATTATCATGGACTCTTGGGGACAAAGAAGAAGGGAAAGTTTATGGTTTCATAGTAATGTGGTGTGTGTCAAGGTGACAAGGAGTCAATTGTGTTAATATTTTGTGACACCAAGTCATCTGAGAAGAGGGAACGTTAACTGAGAAAAATGCATCCATCAGATTGGCCTGTAGGAAAGTTGGTGGGGCGTTTTCTTGACTGACATGGGGATGCCATCCATGGGCAAGGGGTTCTGGACTGTGTAAGAAAGCAAACTGAGTAAGTTAGGTGGAGCAAAACAGTAAGCAGGCTCCTCTGTGGCTCTTGATTCGGTTCCTGCCTTGGTTTCCCTTTACTTCTACAGCTGTAAAATGAAAGAATCCCTTTCCTCTCCAAGTTGCTTTGGCTTATAGTGTTTTATCACAGTAATAGAAAACAAACCAAGACAAAGTCCAATGTGGTGATATATTGTGTACCCTAATAAACTTGCCTAGGGATCAGAGGGCAGAGCCAGCCACTAGATTAGACACAGAGGTCAGGCAGTAGCAGCATACACTCTTAATCTTATCACTGGGGAGGGAGAGATCTGTCTGGATCTCTGTGAGTTCAAGGCCACATTGGAAACAGAGCCAGGCAGTGGCGGCACACACCTTGAATCCCAGTACCGGGAAGCACACATGCCTTTAACCCCAGGAAGTGAAGGCAGAGAAAGGTATATAAGGCATGAGGAAACAGGAACTCACTCTCTGTAGGCTGAGGATTTTGTAGAGGTAAGAACTAGTGGCTGGCTGTTTTGCTTCTCTGATCTTTCAGCTTTCACCCTGATTATCTGGCTCTGGGTTTTTTATTAAAAGACCATCTAAGATTCGAACAACAGTCCAGTACTGTCAATGATGCATTTTCCATTGTTGTTCCCAATCTTTATTAAGAGTGAAGGCTAAGTGCCAAGGTGCAAAGTGTTTTCTACTTTAAAAAGCAAATATTGTTTTACATTTAACAAGCATTCCTTTGTTATTATATATATATATGTCTTGTTGTTGTTTTTTGATTTTGGTTTATCGAGACAGGGTTTCTCTGTGTAGCCCTGGCTGCCCTGGAACTTACTCTGTAGACCAGGCTGGCCTCAAATTCAGAGATCTGCTTGCCTCTGCCTCCCAAGTGCTGAGATTAAAGGCCTGGGTCACCACCGCCCAGCTCCTTAGTGTTTTTTGTTTGTTTGCTTTAAAGATTTATTTATTTAATGTATGTCTGTATGAGGGTGTCAGATCCTCTGGAGGTAGAATTACAGACAGTTGTGAACTGCCATGTGGGTGCTGGGAGTTGAACCTGGGTCCTCTGGAAGAGCAGTCAGTGCTCATAACCTCTGTGCCATCTCTCCAGCCTCCAGCTCCTTAGTTTTTTTTTTTTTTTTTTTTTTTTTTTTTTATTTTTTTAAAGACAGGCTTTCTCTGTGTAGCTTTGGAGCCTTTCCTGGATCTTGCTCTGTAGACCAGGCTGGCCTTGAACTCACAAAGATCCACCTGCCTCTGCCTCCTGAGTGCTGGGATTAAAGGAGTGCGCCACCACCGCCCGAGCTCCTTAGTGTTTTAACGGTCATTGAAAACATTTTTTGGCCAGGAAGTGGTGGTATACTTGGGAGGAAGAGGCAGGAGGATCTCAATGAGTTTGAGACCAGCCTGGTCTACAAAGCAAGTTCCATCCAGAACAGCCAGGACTGTTACAGAGAAAAACAGTCTCATATAGTCCAAGCTGGCCTCTGGCTTCTACATCACTGTTTGGCTAGCCTTGACACTCCTGATCCTCCTGCTTCTGCCTCCCAATTGTGGGTATTGTAGGTATGTGCACCTGTGTCTGGCACAGGAGATGTATTTTAAGCACTTATAAAGTAGTGAAATCAAGGTTCAGGTTGTGCCCTGAGCATTTTTTTCTTCCCATGTGTGCTTTGTTTGTCTTCTGTCATCCTATTTTGGAGTGACCAAGGTACATTTGAAACTCTGGCCTGGAGGTCCTCACCCACCTTGGTTCTCATTATTGGAGACCTGTGAAGGGCCACAGGGCTGTATCATGATGAGGAGAGAGGCGTGTTGCCTGTTTTTTTTTTTTTTTTTGTGAGGGATGCACGCTGTCGCAACCACAGATTCACTTTGTGTGAGTATGTGTCTGGTGTGCACGTCAAGGCCCCGAAGCAGACATTGGTTGTCTTGCTTGATCGCTCTCTACTGAATTTCCTGACACAGTGTCTCCCACAGAGCCCAGGGCCCACCAATTCTGGCTAGTCTGGCTAGCCAGCTTATCCCAGGGATTCTGTTACTGCCTTCTGAATGGGATTACAGAGCTGCCACACTTGCCTGGCTTCTAGGTGGGCTGTGGATGGTTCCTCCAAGTGTGTCCCATCAAGTCATCTGCATAGCTCCAGGGACTTGTGTTCTCAAAGCAGATGACAAGTGTAACCAACACTGCAGGTGACAGCATGCCCTTCTAAGTGGGTGACTGGGGCAGGTGTGGGAGGAGGCATGAAGACAGCACGTGAAACTTGAGCACATTGATGGGCACTTTCAGAGCCCTCACGTGAGGACCTAGGGCAGCAGAGGCAGAGTGCACCATTCCCTTCATCTGCCAATGTTCTGCCCACATGTATGTCTGTGCATCATGTGCATGCCTGGTGCTTGAGGTCTGAAAAGGGCAGCAGCTTCCCTGGAAGTATAGTTGTGAGCTGTCATAGGAATGTTGGGAACCAGACTGGAAGAGCAGTCAGCGCTCTTAATTGCTGAGCAATCTTCACAGCCCACTCAATGTCTTACTTGCCAACCTAGGTCCTTGATGTTTTAACGACTTTGTCGGAGTGTGAATGTTTTTATTTGAAGGTGTTTGTTAAACCTTCGTGTATCTGACTCTCTGAAACCTTCGAAGGTCTGATTCCTTGTGTATATGTTCATAGTCCTGGACATATAGATGTCCAGGAACTTTTGTGCTCCTTTGAATATGGAAGCCAGAGGTTAACCTTGGGTGTGATTCCTCAGGTGCCATCTGCTTTATGTATTATTATTTTTTGAGACAGGGTTTCTCTGTGTAGTCCTGGCTGCAACTCACTCTGTAGACCGGGCTGGCCTCAAATTCAGAGATCTGCTTGCCTCTGCCTCCCAAGTGCTGAGATTAAAGGCCTGGGTCACCACCGCCCAGCTCCTTAGTGTTTTTTGTTTGTTTGCTTTAAAGATTTATTTATTTAATGTATGTCTGTATGAGGGTGTCAGATCCTCTGGAGGTAGAATTACAGACAGTTGTGAACTGCCATGTGGGTGCTGGGAGTTGAACCTGGGTCCTCTGGAAGAGCAGTCAGTGCTCATAACCTCTGTGCCATCTCTCCAGCCTCCAGCTCCTTAGTTTTTTTTTTTTAAAGACAGGCTTTCTCTGTGTAGCTTTGGAGCCTTTCCTGGCTCTTGCTCTGTAGTCCAGGCTGGCCTTGAACTCACAAAGATCCACCTGCCTCTGCCTCCTGAGTGCTGGGATTAAAGGCGCGTGCCACCACTGCCTGACTCCATCCACTTTATGAGACAAATTCTTTGATTTGATCCAGAACTCACCAATTAGGCTATGTTGACCAGCCAGGAAGCCCCAGAGATCTGGCTTTACCTCCCCAGCACTAGGATTACAAGTGTGTGTGACTACTGGCTTTTCTTTGGGGTTCTCAAGATGGAACCTCTATCTTTATCTTGTGTGACAGGCCCTTCACCAACTTGGCCATCTCTCCAGCACAAGCCTGTGATTTTTTTCTTGAGGGAGGAGGGACAGGAAGAGGCTGGCAAGGATGTCCTGGCAGAGGCGAGCTGGCCCCTAATCTTGCTCGACTGTTACACAGGTACTGGGGTTCAAAAATATGGTTCTCTTGCGTTCACAGCAAGCATTCTGACCCCATGAGCTACCCACCCCAACCCTGATTTTTAGAGACGGGCGTAAATAAACACACGGCAGAAAATGAAGAACACTGTTTTAATGTTTATTTCTAATAACAAGAAACAGAACATCAGTCCCTTATGTGTACAAAAATACCTGAAAGTTTACAAGTAGGTTCACGAGCCAAAGAGCTAGAGAGCACAGAGCGAAGCGAAGCACGCGGGATAAAGGCTTTGTCTATGAATTAACACCCTCCGCAGCATCTCCTGAAAATGATTACATGTCAGGTCAGTTTTTCCGTCCGCAGTTTGCACTATGACATCACAAATCTACGATGAGCTAGCTGCGCCCCCGGAGGCGCAGTGATCGGACAGACTGTCAGGTATTTAAGTGCAGAAGGGAGGAGACAAAACACCTAAGCTGAGGCACATATTTCTTCAAAGTTTAAGCAAACAAAAACACATCCAGAAACTCTTAACACCTAATAATATAACAGAGCCTACCTATTAAAACGCAAAAAACCCAAAGCATTTGGCATTTCCTTCTCAGCTTAGTCCAGGTGGCCACACGGAGTTTTCATTTGGAAAAGAAAGTCACAGGCAGAGATTGCAAAGTCAAACAGGCTCCCAAACAACCCTGAGCTGTCCCCTTTACATTCATGTCAATTAAATACAAAAATAAAAGTCAAATGTCCTTCAGTCTCTGGCTAGGGGGAGCTGGGTACCCACTACCCCAGGGACTAGCTGTTTCAGTTCAGGTGGAATTCCCAGCTGCCTGTGCAAAGGCTGGCGAGCTCGGGGCCACTGAAGTCTGCGACACTCAAGGCGGGTTGCAGCCTTCAACAATTCACTTCGGCTAGGGAAGTACAAAATACTACGTCAAACCAGCTACGTACAAAATTGTGAACCAGAGTCAAGCCTATACTTCCTTTTAAATAAAATGTGTACTTATAAATATGAGATTCATGTCCTAGCTGTCTACTGTAGAGGCAGAAAACGATTATGCACTGTGGGGACTGGTCTGTGTAAACTGGAGAAAGAAACCTTAGAGGTGTTTGCTGTCTGTTTTGTAAAGTTCTGACCTCAAGTCAGCAGAGCGAAATGTGTATGGTAAAACTGAAATGTCTGTTATTTGTCCCTAAGGGGAAGCTCAGTGGAAACCTGCTGCCAGGCATGAACTTGAGAATTATCTCATTGTCAACTGAATGATTAACTAGCTGCGAAAGAAAAATGAAATGCAATTGAGCACTTACGCTTATGAAAAAATGCTTTACTAAAAAATAAAGAAAAAAAGATAAAAAGATAAAAAGATAAAATGATAAAATGATAAAATGATAAATGATAAAAAGAAAAAAAAATTCTTCATTTGTTGTAATCAACATCTCGTGGAAACACGGTTGCGTGGTCTGTGAACTACAGTGTTTCTATACTGTGGACCAGCTCGCAGCTGACCTGTTTACAAAGCGCTGTTACATCAATCTTCCGCTGCGCGCCAAACGCAACGCAGGGCAATCTCAGGTGCTCCCTGGGGAGCACATCAATGAGTCGGGACTGGCAATCTGGTGGCTAGCTCAGGTTCAAAGGCCAGTCAGGTGTGGTGTCAGGAAAAGAAACCTGTTCACCACGGTTGTCTGTGTGTTTCTTAAGTGAGTCCTGTCTGCTAAATCATTAAGGGGACAACAGAGGGTCCCTCCATGGGGCTCAGGGGACTCAACGACAACTCCAGCCACCTTTTGACTCCTCTCTCGGAGGAGGAAGCAAGCATCACGCTGCTCAAAACTGTCCAATGTTCACAACCACTGTGAGGTACTTCTCACCCTAAGCCAGCAGAGGCAGAGCCTGTGCATATCTTGCAGCTGCTGGCTTAGGGGGTTATCAGTAGGGTGCAGAGGTCATCAAGCAAAGACTCAAAGCCAGCCAATGCGGTGGCCTCTGCAGTGTTTCCTTATCTTTATCACCATAGAAGCTCAGAGTGACAGAGCACAAGGCCAACAAGTTGACATTTTCTCTTGAAATCATTTAAACCCACCACCCCATCCCACCCCTGTGGGAGAACTGAAATGACCGAGGCTACTGCAGAGGGGAAAGGCAGCAATTACTGTACAACAGTGGGTGGCTGTGAAAATATGAGGCACGGGGCACCCCAGATGGACTATGTGGCATCCACAATGAATACCAATGTGTTCCAAGAAGGCTTGCTGACATCAGCCTAAAGCTGAGGTCATGCAGCTGTGCTGTGCTGGGGACCAGTGAGTTTTCCCAAGTGATGAGGTCCCCTGCACGGTGAGGAACGAGACACACTGATAATAAATGACCAGACGTCAGCACAACACCAACAATGACCAGACTTGTGGTAGCCTGACTGAGCCACAAAACATGCTTGGTGTCAACCACAACTGACACCTTGTATTTTGTTAGTTCATTTTTTTTGTTTTTTTTTGTTTTTGTTTTTTAAAAACCCAAAGCTTTTCAAGTATAATGGGAAAGACTGTGGGGGGGGGGTCTCTAAATGTAGGAGCCAAATCCACACCGTGGCAACCTGTGGCAAACAGGATGCCCGCAAGAAAACTTTGGGGACTCATTTTTTTTTTTTTTTCAGGCCGAAGTCTGCCAATTCAAAATTCTCTGTCTCATCTGGGTTGCAAAGCCACATCCTCTCTCTCCTACCATAGGCTGAGCACAACATTGACAACGAGGAAGGAGTGCAAAAGAGTGATCAATACAAAAAAGTAAACATTGCGGTTTGAAATGTCAAGATTATTCCAGGGCAAGAGTTCGTTTCCAATCACTTCTGTGCGGTTTTTCACCCTCACATGGCCTAATCAAAATTGTCATTCCAGTTTCTTCCCACACTTGCACTGGATCCCCCCCCCCCCCATTTAAATGGCTGACGCAAGAGGGGGAGGTGGTCCTGCTTGATCCGCAGCGGTAAATCATGGTGAAGTCCAATAACTAATTGATGTTGGTCGGTTGGTACCGATCAAAAAAGCTTTGTGTTTTCTGAGTCCGTGGGTGGGAGGAGGTGTGTGTTCTCACCCTCGTGCAGGCCTCTCTTCTCCGCTCCAGTGCTGCTGCCTCCAGCCTCTGTGATAGGGCAAGGAGGTCATAAGGCCACACGGATGCAGTGGTGCTTCAGCTTGCAGGGCAGAACACCTTTGTTGAGCTGGTAGAAGTCGACCAGCTGGATCAGGTCGGAGAACTTGGTGTTCCCATCATCCAGAGTGAAGAAGGTCTGCCCATCATCCTCACACTGCAGAGACACAGAAAACACTTGCCACATTAGGGGGACAGCCTGTGGCCAGTGGTCCGGAGCAAATCTCTCTGCTCATGGTTGTGTTCCTGAGAGCCACACACAAAGTTGGCAAGGCAGGTCAGAAAACACAGTGGGTAGGGAGCCAGGATCAGAATTATAGAGGAACTCACTGGGCGCTGTAACTTCTCTGCATGCTACTGGGGAAGGGACAAAGAAGAAGGTACTGAAGGTATTGGTACTTACGGGTAAGATCTGGAAGTTCTTAATCTTCTGGTGGTGGCACAGTGTCAGCACAAATGCCTTCGGATTGCTCTGGCTGTCACGCAGGAGGAACAGCCTGGGGAGTGGGAAACCAGCAATTTATTATTGATTCTTCTAAAAATCCAAAATAAATTTCCCATGTATGAACACACACGTATGCATATACACATCCGCTTGACCTGCCTGATCAAAATGGGCTTATAGCCATGACACTTTGGTGTTTGGGCGCCTCGGTGGCTTTCAGTGGCAACAAGCACCCAGAAAGTTGCTTAGCATGTCATTTGTCATCGAAAGGAACCAAGGACCCTTGAGAACATGGCTGACTCTGGTGGGGCAGGGTGACTACAAAGGTGAAGCTGAAATGCTCTGTATTAGACAGTCATGGGGTGCTCAAAGGCCAATGTGGACATGCCAGAATCACCCAGTGAAGAAGCTTTTCCCTAGGGAGGGTGCCAGCAACACAAGTGAGAGGTGGAAGACTCCCCTTCACTCACTGCCAAGGGGAAAGAAGAACTCCATGGGCGCTAAAACCAGAGACGCCAGAACAGAATACTTCCTACTTCAAAGGGCCTCACTTTTCACAAACGGTTAAATATTAGCTTGATGGTACAGGAATCGGACTGAGTCCATCTTCCTCCAGTGTCAGACCACCACCATGGGGATGGAGCAACCGGACCTCAGAGGTCTGCAGCCTGGATACACTGAGGCGGCGACTGCACCACTTCCCGTGTACTCCTGCCCTAGATCTATGGGCCAGCTCTAGTCATAGGACACTGCCTGGAGTAAATCCAGACACCACTGCTCAGGTCTGGCTTCTGTGCACAGCAGGAGCTGACTATAATGCCCACAGGGAAGGTAGATGTAGTAACCTTTTTCCTTTTGTTATAAAGCACACAAGGAGAGGCACACTAAAAACTTAAAGACGTGACAACTCTGTGTTTGCTTCCTGGTTTTTATCATGTCATTGTGGTTATGTAAAACCACACAGCACTTCCATTCAGAAATCATGAGGAATAGAAGGACATATGTCCACCCTGACTCTCCAAGGGGCTTCACCACAAAGCCCCACACCCTACCTAACTATCACCTCTATCGGGGCATGGCATTTGGAAGAACTTGAACTCTTCAGAATTTCAACACTCTAGAAAACAACCAGCACATTAGTCCATGGCTTGGTCCAGCCAGGCTCATAGGGGGAACGTTGTCTCGGACCCAAGATCTGTTGCATGTTTCTCTCATATGCAGAATCCAGACTTCAAAATATATCTTTATTTGTGCCTACAGTGATCACATGAAATCAGTGCAAACAGAAGGACCTACTTGGCGGGAGGAGAGGGACCAGTGGAAGACAAGGGACAAAGGAAGGTAAAAATATGGCAAGAGGACAATGGCACGTATGTATTAGAACTCTGTAATGAAGCCCACTGCTTTGTAAACTACATTTTTTTTTCGTGGTTGCCACTGTTTTGGGACATGTTCATTGTACGCAGGATGACAAGATGCCTGGGAAAGAACACGGTTACTCACTCACAGAAACCTGGGAGCTTGGAGTGTTCCTGTCTGATTGGAGGCAAGACGGCTGTCCCTGTCTCAGTCATTTACCTACTTACTATTTCTATCTGTGGTTAGGGGGATGGGGCAAGATGAAGGCAAAGGTGAACACTTGCCTGGGCTGCGAGAGGCCACCGGGACAAGAGCAGCCGTGAGATGGTGTGCACCCTGAGGTCCAGACTCTTGCTGGCCCTGCTGACCCTGTGACAGGTATGATGTGAATGCTTGTAGGTCAACCTGCTACAAACATGTTGCTTTCAGGCACTCTGGCCAATGGCTGCCCTCATCCACTCTACACATGAGGGAAGCCATCCATCCTCTGCTGTCCTGCCCCACTTAGTAGTGAGACAATCTACTTGAGTAGTCACAAGTGTGGGAAGCAAGCCTCTTGTGGGCTAAGTCAGTCACAACTTGGTCTTAGTAAAAGGCAGTTTTCTAAAGTGTGTAAGTAAAAAGGTATTGGTGATTGCTTTTTTTTTTTTCCCTGTTCATTCACTGCCTCATCTTTTGTATTTAAATTTCATTTAAGGAGTAAAGGGCACATCTGGATACATCCAGGACAGGAAAGTTCAGAATTATCTCTGTCCTTAACGTGGCCTGGCCAGCATATTTTGCCTCTGAGCTGGTTTCTGCAGGGAACAATGAGTAGTGAGGTGGAGATGTGTGCTTATGACCACAGTGAGCGCTCAAGAGATCGCAGCTTCCAGGAGTGGAGTCCCTTACCCATCCACGAGTCCTTGTTGTTTGATGATCCGGTGAGACTCCTCGCGGGAGATACGTCCATGAAACCAATGCTGAGTCCTGTGAATCACTGTGGGAAAGACGGAGGAGAAGAAAGGGTAAGACCTGGCTCCTCTGCAGAGAGACCGCCAAGAGTCCATGACAAACTTGGATCTCAGCTCTAGCACCAGAGAGGTTCAGAGAGTGGGGATCTCCTTCGCCTTTACATACAATACAGAGCTGTTCGCTGCGCTCACCTGAATTCAGAGTAGAAGGATGAAGAGGGCTTTGGCTGCTCAGAATATTCATCCTGGTGCTTCGCTTCTGCAAAAGAAACGCCCATGTTAGCAAAGACGAGAGACTGAGGTACCAAGTCATCTACTGTCCAGGACAGGGTGGCCGAGTAGTGTCCCCAAACCCTTAGACTCTGAAGACACCACCTGACTATGAAGAATAAAGAGTTTCTTGGCCAAAATGGTAATGAAAACAGAGCAAAGGCATGTTGGTTCTTTCCAGTCAACCTAGCACTGAGGCAGTAGCGGGTTTCTTATCTAGACTACCTATGGTGTAAATCCCCGAGACTGTCAGCAGAGCAGCACAGGTTACCTCCTTACATTCTGGCAGCAGTCAGAACATTTTTCTTCAGAGTCCCTGTGCTGGAGACTTTTGCCCTTTTCCCACACTATGGCTACAGGACTGGGAATGTCTTCTAAGCAGAGCCCCGGACAGGTGTTCTGCACATGGTCTTTAAATTTCAGGGAAACCTGAGCTGGGAGATAATCTTCCCATCTGCAGATTCAGCACTTGAGCTTAGTGAGAGAACTGTTCCCCGTGGAGTCCTCATGCGAATGTCTGGCCCTGTGCCCTCCACAAACAGCCACTAGTAATTTATCAGCAGGAACAGCTCAGGACAGAGTGGTGTGGAACGCCAGCATGGAAGGCCCCTGGGTCCAACTGCTTCCTACAGTCACTCCCCCAACCCCCTCTCACCAATGCCAGGAGAGTTTGTGTGTAACTCGGTTTGGGTGTTTGTGTGTGTGTGTGTGTGTGTGTGTGTGTGTGTGTGTGTGTGTGTGTGTGTAACCAGTTCAACCAGACTGGGACTAGTGACTTACGCGCCAAGCATGGCCCTCTTCCAGGGCAGCACTCTGGGCTTCAGCCGGATTATCGATCACTCTTCCAATTTGTCCAGAAAAATCCATTGCCACCAGAGAACTCTCAGAGACACTGCGCTGTAAAGCAAAGACCACAGATTGTAAGATGTAGAGAAAGCAGCCAGGGTAGCATGCTGGAGACCACCCCACAAAACAATCATAAAGACTCTGTGAAGGGTGCTATGGAGTTCCCTGTTGCAGGTTTTCCAATGGAACCACACTAAAAGTGGCAAACATGGCTTTGGACTTGGTTTTAAAAGAAAGAAAGGAGGGAAGGAAGGGAGACTGGGTGATCTGTCCCCAACTCCTCACCGCAGCCCATGCTTGTGGGCATCAGTTCAGGGAAGCAAACACTACACTCTTCTATGACTTGGCTTGCTTGTTCTCTCTTGGGAACAGGTCCCAGAGGATCTTTAAGATCACACTGGTAATACAGTGCCTTTCTGTGCTTTTAGGGAGGTTATATATATTCTCAATATTCTCACCAGGGAGTGACTTCTGCATCCATGGGGCCCAAAGGAACAAAAATGACTTAAAGTAACAAAAGCCAAAGATAACAAAAATGGCTCCTGGAGAGCTCCTAGTGGCGGCGGGTATTTTTTAGGACAGGTAAGGCATGCAGCGATGAGGCTCCCGCAGTACTTGACTGTTGAGGGTCCACTACTTACCATGGGTGTGTTGAAAGGAGAGAGCAGGGCCTTCCTCTGCTGCGGGATGCGATAGTTTTGGTACAGGAGCATTCCATACTGAAGAGGAAAGACTAGAGTCAGAACCAGCACCTGAGAGCTCCCCCAGCCCCAGCCCACAGCAAACCCCACAGCTGGCGGCAGTGCTGATACACAAGTGACGACTCCTCTCTGCCAAAGGCCCCCAGGAGCCTAACACGCTGAGGATGGTGTGCTTATGTTCAGTTCTGCCTCAGAACTTCTCCCCTGAAGAGAGGGGGTGCTGACTGGCCTGGGACCGTTGGAGAGGGAACAAACAGGGCAACAACACACATCATAATCCCGAGGTCAATAGTTACCTTTCCTGAGTTCTGCACGAGTCAAGTACTGTACTAAGTGGTCTATTTCCTTTCCTGCTGCCCATTTTTATGATCAATACACTATCGTTAGCCCCACTTTACAGATAATGGAGCACAAAGAAATGAAGCAAGTGACCCAAGGTCACGAGAAGTAAGAATTCAGGACTCAACCACACACAGCCAGTCCTAGAGTCAGTCTCCAGAAGACAGAGGCCTCACACACTTTGAACAGCCCAAACAATACTCCCATAACCCTGACTCAAAACAGCAAATTGGAAAAATTACAAGAGAGAGAGAGAAAGAGAGCGAGCGAGCAAGCACCAGGAAGAGGAACTACAGTGCCCAAGTGGCCGCATCACCCTCTGCAGCTCTTGGGCCTACCGGACACACTCCCTCCTAAAGCATCAACATGTACAACATGACAAAACCACTCCACGAGTGTGAGTGCACAGGTCAGAACACGTGTCTGAAGTGAAAAACACTGAGAATTCCCCCACACTGCTGAGAAGACAGCAAACTAAGGAGTCAGGAATACACAGAACAGACACATCATGAGGAAACTGCTAACTAAAAACAACAACAAAACCAGGGACAAAACCAGACAGTCAACATTTTTACATAAATGAAGACATCCAAAGGCCAGCGGAATGGCGAGGACGCAGAAGTAACGTTCCTTCAAGAATGTAGGCATGACTAAGAGTTTCTTGGGTCCACACTGCAAGGATTGTTAAGAGCTGAGTTCTAGTCCTCCAGAGAAGAATGCACGTTTGGGAAGAATTATAGTACAAATAAGTGGATGAGTGAAATAAAATTTGACTCTATGAGGCACAGCAGCCATGCACTGGAGGGGGTTTTAATATACAGAGAATGATTATTCCCAACAAGAACATTTCAGATAGGTGGGGAGGGAAATGAAGAAAGCTTTTTGTCAGCCTGACTGTGGCTTTTTAGTATGTTAAAAGATGCACGCTGTGGTGGTGTGGTGGCCACTGGAAAACAGAAAATCAATGTATGAGAAACAGACACACAGGGAAGATGTAAAGGAAAACACACAGCAAGCACTTTCCCTACTGAGCCTCCTCCCCAGTTCTCAAATATAATTTTATTAAAGAGCATTTCTCATCTGTTTTGCTTGGTTCTGAGAATGTGGAGTCTGTGGTTAGGCAAGGCTGACTGTATACATCCAAGTATATGCTTGTGTGTGGTCTCTCTGTGTGTATGTCCATGTGTGGGGAAGTCAGAAGTCAATGTTGGGTGGGGTCTTCCTCAGTCATGTTTTGAGATAGGGTTTCCCACTGACTAACCAGGAACCTCTGGCTGTTCCCCGTAATGGGGATTTGAATTCAGGTCCTTACGTTTTCATGGCAAAGACTTTACAACTGAGCCATCTTGCCAGTCAAGCAAATATGGTTTCTGGGTGTAGAGATAAATGGAGAGATGGAAATGAGGGGTTACACTTGCCTCAGCTTCTGAGAGATGACCTCCGAGTCATTAAAATGGCCTGCCTGATATAACGGTTTAGCTGGGGGCCTTGGGCCAGACCACAGAGCCTATGTTAAGCGTGTGATTCATGCTGGGCCTGGGGCCATGCTAGGGACTAAGGCCAGCCACATAAGTGATAGGTCTATACGGCCAACAATGCATGGAAACTGGGGTCCACACTAAGGCGTGGGTGAGCCTCCCCAGTCAATAATGCTCTGGGTGTGTTACCATACATTTTTTTTTTTTTTTTTTTTTTGTTAGCAGATTCAACTATGCTGTACCTGACTCCACTCTTTGGGACTCTTTTCAGGCCTCACTCACACCTATCCCTTTCACTATGACGTCTGCTGAGTCTGTAGCCCTGGTTCATTAATGAGGAAGAGGGAGATACAGCACATAGTGACACATCTAGAAAATCTAAAATCCACGGTGTTCTAAAACCAACTCTTTTGAGCAACGATATAGCCCTCAAGTAGAAAATCCAACATTTGATTTTGTGTGATAGGTCCCAGTTAAAACCCAGGCAAGTGTATTAACTTATTTCAGGCTATGCGTAAAATATATGTATGAGACAAATACATTTCATGTTTAGACATAGGTCCTATCTCCATGACATCTCATTATGTTTATGCAAATATTCCTTGTCATAAAATGCCCAAATCCACAGTACTTCTTGTCCCAAGTACTCCCGAGAAGGGTCACTCAATCTGGAATGACTTTCAGTCCTTTCGCTCTTTATCTAGCTCAACTTGCACACCCTTTTAGAATGCCTTCAAGGAGATCACTGACTTTAAGCTTTACTTAAAAAAAAAAAAAAGTAACATTAAAAATTTGCCCCTGAAGTTCTGCTGTAATTGTAACTTACAATACTTTTATAATTACTCAACTGATATATCTTGATTTTCTTTTGCATTCTATCCTTGATCTATAAATGAATTTAAATAGATTAACTTAAAGAGTTAAATAGGAATTACGCAGAAAATTATAGTTCATTTACATCATACTTTTAAATGGGATTTTTTGATCTCAGTTACTAAGGAAGTAGACTGTTTTCATATTTTTTGTTTGTAGTCTAAAGATTACACATTCACACAGTTTCTGCTTAAAAAGTATGAGGACCTACATGGTGGTTCTTGTATTCCCACAAAGTCCTGAATTGTCAAGGCATTAGCTATTTAAGTACCAGCTGCCGGTCGAGGTACTTTCTTTCCTTTTCCTTTTCCTTTTAGTTGACTGGGCTTTAAAGATACATGGATAGACCAATTAATGTTATTTCCTTTGTAATTCCTTCTATGGCTCAGGAAAAGAAAGTATGACCTAACAATGTTGCCTGCTTCACTGCAGTGGACTCTGCTTCCTATTCACATCAAATTAAATGTGACTCTCCTAAACAGTAAAGGATTAAGGTAGCAGTGGACTGTTTTGTTTCTTTGTGTAAAGAGACAACAGCCACGACTCCACATTCAGAACTTGCCATGAAAAAAATGTCCTTCTGGGCTAGCGAGATGCCTCAGTGAGTAAAGGTGCTTGTCACTAAGCTGGAATTTGGTCCCCAGAACCCACATGGTGGAAGGAGAGAACCGACTCCCCCAGGTTGTCCTCTGACCTCCACACACATGCCCACACACATTCCCCTAAAGAAACTAATTAATAAATTAACATAATAAAGAACCATAAGCACATCAATAAAGTTCACAGGAGTTGAACATCACAAATGGGTTGAGTTGGGGATCTAATGAAAGGAAGCCATTTGCTTTGTGAACCCATTGTGCGCTGACAGAGTCCCTTTATTACTTAGTTTCCATTCTGGCCATTAACCCTGGAAGACCCAACACGTTGAAGAAAAGAACAGAACTTTCTCTAGTAACTTAGTGGGACATGGAAGTTCTTAAGTGAGGTGGTAGTAACTTAGTGGGACATGGAAGTTCTTAAGTGAGGTGGTAGTAACTTAGTGGGACATGGAAGTTCTTAAGTGAGGTGGTAGTAACTTAGTGGGACATGGAAGTTCTTAAGTGAGGTGGTAGGCAAGTTTACTGTCTGACGCAAAGAGAACGATTTAGACTCAGGGTCGAAGAACGCTTCAAAGACTGCAGCTCAACTCTAGGCGTACAAGACAAACTTAAAGAGGTGCTTTTTAATGGGGGTGGGCAGGAATTACATGGGAGCACACCCTATTTAGCATAGATGTTAATGGAAAGGAATCTATTAAGTTCAACTAAGCCCTGTGATTTGATGGCCCACATCGCTGGTTCAGAAGTGACAAAGCCCATTATGGGCTGGAGCTTCTTCTAACTGGGGAAGTGACAGTACTCTTACCCTCCCGAGGCCATGGGAACCCAGGCTGTGGCTACTCTCTGCTGTTACAAGCTACTGAGACTGGGGGATGCCTGACAATCCATAATACTCTAATCTACCGCATTTAAAAAAAAAAAAAATTCAGGCCTTTTCCCCCCCTGTCCGTCATATTGGGGAGTTGCAGTGAAATGGGAAGAATTCTGCTATGAAAATCTTTGAGAACCACTTGATGAGTTATTAGGGAAAGAATGTAAGGAGTCTAAATCCACAATGCTTACATTTTAGACATGACAAAAGAAACAAATTTGGGGGAGAGAAAAAAAGCTCCCAGTGCTTAAGGTTTATCAACTGATTTATCAAATTAGATAATTAACACCTATACACAAAAATTTAACCAAAGCTTTTACTCAGTCTCAACAATATTTTATGAAACAAAAGATATTTTAACATCATTAGGTAAGGTGGTCATAATCTCAGACTGAAGGATTACAAATGGGTGTATTCTCACTAGGAACCACAACCAGCTTCAGGTCAAATGTGTCCCACTGGTCTTATGTGCTTCATTTTTGCTGTGAGCAGGAAATGCTTCCTCCCAGTAACTGAGGACTAGCTGTGTGGAAGCGCAGGTCTAAGTCTTGGTATCTAAAGTAGAACCCGGAGGGAGTATTTGCACATGGGGATGTCTGTAGAGGAAAGGCTGAGGACACTGAGCCACCCAAGTCCTTCTGTGTTGCCCTTTCTGGCATGCCTAGGCTCCAGGAGGCCAGGCTTCTCTGACCTCATTCCACGGAGTTGCAGTCTTTTGTTTTGTATACACCCTTCTCAGTGCTGAGGAGGCTTTGATCCTTGCATTTAGCTGCCTCACAGCACTGCAGTGAATTTCCTCTTTGTTTCCAATATGCTGGTCCTACTGTCAGAGTGCTTTTGCAGAGGAGGCTTCCCGTGCCTCTTGGTGGTCTGCTGTCTTGCTGAACATGAACCTAATTGCCTTTTCAGGGTGGGGTAATTTAAAACCAAAGCAACCACAATGACAGGCTCTTGTGCTGACACAGCAAGACATTTTGTGGAGGGGGTTTTTACATCAGTTTAAGAAACTTTTGGAAAAGGAGGGAGAAGAGAAGTAGGTAACTGTTACAACTTTCTACCACGCTGGCACAGTCGGTCCTGTGTCCAAGAAATGACTCAATGATGTACTAGGAAAGGATGAAGAACGCAATCTGACCCTATGTCCTGCACTGGCCACTAAGAACTCTGTAACACTGAGCAAAGCAATGCCTTTCTCCCCCTTTTTTTATATTTATGGAAGCACTTAAAGAGGTAAGATGGTCCTTGGTTAGTTTTAAATAACAAAGTTATCCTTCCCCAAAGCTCCAGGATTACAATGTGATATAAATTACTGTTTCAACACTGCTGGCGCCAAGTCCATGTCCACTAATCAAAAATGGTAATGAGACAGGGTTAGGGACAGTGGGAGAGGACTTTACATGATGATTTAGGATTCTATGTTCACAGCTGTAATAAAGCAAGGAAACCTCCATGTTGAATTCACTTTTTCCATATTAAAAAAAATTAGCTCCTTTCTAGCAGGCTAGAGTGTCTGAGAGGATAAATCTCAAGGACCTGTTCCTGCATCACAGACCAAGACCTGCACACTGATCCTGAGAAGACACAACCTGATAGTTTGTTAGCTGTGCTACTCTGAGCCCATGTGGTGGCTTTTCTCAGCAGCCTGAGGGAGACTTTGGCATGACCATGACACACAGAGGGAGCATGGCATCAAGAAAAAAGAGAGAGTACACATGGGTGTAATCTCAGTTACAGCAGCCACTGCAGCCTTGTGTCACATACCTTGAAGAGTCTGAAGGCCGTCATCCAGCAAGTACGGATCTGATCATCCTCGGCACAGAGCAGACGCAGCTCCTTCATCTCGACTTTCGCTTTGTTTGGCTGGAGGAGACATGAAAAGTCGCCATTGCAACAGTGAGTAAATAGAGACACCCAGTGTTAGAGAAGGCTGCCCCAAACCAGAGGCAGTCTGCTGGATGCCACCTGAGCAGAGAGCATAGCAAGAGGCACACACACCCCTTGTCCAGTTTAACCACCATCTGTTTGACAAAGCCCTTCCTTATGAAGAAGGACTAGCCACAGACTAGCCTGAGCTAGCTGCAGCTACAAGCCCTCAGCTGAAGCAGAGTCCCTCTCTTGACTAAGAATTTTGGGAGTTGTACAGCAAAACTAACCCTCATGAGGCTGAACACAGGAAGCACAATGGGACGAGGGAGAGAAGGTGTAGTGCTGTGGAGGGGACGGACCCTGGTGTTCATAACTGCTTGCTGAGTTATGGAGAAGGACCTTCAAAAGGTGAAGGTCCATCCCTTCAGAGGCTAGCTCCCAGAGAGGGGAGCAATTGAGGGTCTTGAGTGTCCAGAGGTCTTGAGGATGATAACCAGTGGAAATCCAGGTGAGTATCAGTGACACCACTGAGCAGGGGTGCTGAGGTGGAGCCAAGAACCCAAGGGAGGTAGGGGTACGCTACCATCCCTGTAGTAACAAAGGACAGACAGGACCATGTGGCAAAGTGATGCTAATCAGGTGTCAGGTCAGGAGTCCTCTCTCTTAACCAACTTCTACCTCTTCTTACTATGACCGGGTAAAAGCTGCACCCAGTGCAGGAGGCCAACAGCTACCTTAAGTCACAGAGTCCACTGAGCTCTCCCGAGAGCATGTGTTTACTTTCTTCAAGCACCTGGACTATTCAAAAATCACCAATTCCTAAGCACACAGTAAAGCCAGTGTAAAAACTATTCCTGTTCAAAGGAAAAGGATCTACCACCAAATACTGGGCAGTAGGAATCCTGCAGAGTACCTTGATGCACATCCCATGGTCATTGGGTGCATTGTACTGCTTCTTTCCAGCAATCACATAGAAGATGCTGGTTTCCTCCAGGTCAGCCAGCAGCTGCAGGTGTCTTGGTTCCTGCAAAATAGCAGCCAAGGAAAGTGTGGGGTCACATTGTGTATAGCCATTATGTAAGTTGCTCATTTATAAGTTAACACGAGCATAGAAGGGGTTTGGGTGCATTTAAAAATTAAGACCAAGTTCACAGCAAGCATACCTAGCATATAGAGGAGTAAAATGTTTTAAAATGTACCTTTGAAGTCCCCTTGGTGGAGTAATAAAGGCCAGATCGGCGCAGGCACACATACAGCTTCTTCCAAGACTTTCTTCCAACTTCCTTCACCTGCAGGAACCCTTGGATCTCAGGGCAGCTGCTGGTGTTCAGAAAATTCTATGGAGGAACAAATTTTTAAAATTAGGCTATATGCATATAAAATAATGAAAGCAGTTATGTTATTACACATAGCTGATATTTCCTGAATTATTAAAAATACTTTCGGTGGGTGTTAGGCAAAATTTTCTTCCTTCAAACTTCTTAAAATCCCAGCAAAACTGATATTGCATAGAACATAATTAGTATTGAAACAGAGAATCAAATGGATCCCACAATAGAGTGGACATAATGTTGTAAGTTTCCTGAGAAGTAGTTCAGGAATCTGTTCTTTATTTCAAATATTCAGCAGGTCTATTTCAGTAAGAATTCAGTTTTTGCTTAGTACCTGCAGAAACTGAGCATGACTGCCATTGGGCTGCTGGCACCAATTGACCATCTGATCCGGGAAGAAGTTCTGAGAGTGAGAGAGAGAAAGGAAAAACAAGCGTGTTACAGACGGCACAACCTGTCAATATTAAACACTCTCCAGGTACGATCACGATCATCTGTATTTTAAATAGCATTCTCATCTTTTATCAAAACCTGTACAACTCCAGTACCAAAAGAAAACCACCACCACAAAATAAATAACAAGGTGACTGCAGTTGCATAAAAAAGTCTACTGTGCTTAATTACCCAAAACCCATTATGTTTCTTTCAAGAAACCAGTGAAATGGTCACAATCACAAGTGGATACTGGTCTCCCTGAGCTGACTGTCAGTCTGCCTAAGACTCAGGACAAGATCAAGGGCTCGGAAGTCATGAAACCCACTTTCCTACTGTGTCATATGACAGGCACCCCCTCTCCCCCCCAAAAAAAAACAAACCAAAAAACCAGAAATGGGAAAAAAAAGTAAAGGAGTTGATGTCAGCATGCCAATCACTGATTGCTGTTCATTCCAACATATAATCAAGGGAGTATCTGCTACTTGCAAAGATTAATGAGTAGCTCTTCTGCTGAACATTGGATCAATATGCGCCATTGTGACCATCTCTACTCTCTGAGGAAGGAGACAGCCTCTGTCACCAGTCTCAATGATGTCTGGTTATGATGGTGGTGTGTGTGAGGTTTGCTTCAGTAAATAGCAACACAGCTTCTTAAGCCCACGTACCCACAAGTCTCAGCTCGTCATCTGATAATCAGGTTCTATTCAACCCAAGTAAAATTCCAAGATTTCAAGAGTCCCAACGCTAACCCCAAAAGGAGACTTACCACTGGATTTTTAAAGAACTCGTACTTGGCATAATTCTTTCTGAACAGAAATTTACTCTCATTTGGCATGGTGCTCTCCACTTGGACCACAATCTCATGGTCCTCCAGGCATCTCTCTGTAGGGAGAAACATCACATGTGAGATGAGGCAGAAACTTCAGCACAACCTTCCAAGGTCAAAACCTGTTTTTTAAGCCCCGAGAATGAAGAGTATGTAAGGAATGACACTAAATTTAAGTCTTGTCTTTAACAAGCTGATGGATATCTAAAAGAGGTCTTAAAATTCAATAAAACACAAAATTCAGGTCACTACCGACAAGCACTTGGAGTCAACACTACATTAATGAGAGGGGTACAAATGATTTTGCCCTTTTACTACAAAATCTCAGTTCTTGCATCGAATAAGCCATCACACCTGGAAAACACTCCAAAGCAAAGGAAAGGCAGAGACCCCAGGCAAAGAGGAATTGTAAGAGGCAGGATGGAAGAGCAGAGGGCAAATAGGTGCTAAGACGGGGGAGCTGTGGACAAGATACCATAGCAATGGGATGTACAAAGCATTCATCTTTCACACCTAGCTAGTTAACACTGGCCATGTCACACAATGTATGCATCAGCTGGATTGTGTGTGAAGGCAAAGAAAAGAACATTCTCCACACAGAGTATTCACTGTGCAGGGTGTACAGGTAGGCACATGTGTGTACGCATGTGCACACACACCTCTTAGCACATCTTATGTAAGGATTGGGAAAGGCTGGCTAGTCCCCTCGCCCAACCTCTCCTTTTTGTAGAGTACAGAGAACTCAGTGTGCTCCCCGCTGATAGGAATAACGCTCAGAGGAGCTGTGCTTTTCTGCTGGGGAAGGGAGACCATAGCTCCTCCCACAGAGCTCCTGAAAAGCCATGATGGAGGTGGTATTGACAGAGAACTAACCACACCAGACAAAAGAATAAACTGTATCAGTCAGTCCACCCCAGGCTCAGCGTGTGACCTGCCACGCCAGCCAGGCATAGACAGATTAAGTGAACTCAGGGGTTGTATCCTAAATCCCTATAGTCTCTCATGCTGTCGTCAGAGCTGAGTCTCATCTGGGAAGGAAGGGGGATGCTGAGCAAAAGCCACTTTAAGTTAAAAGGGTCTCAGAATTGGGAGAAACAATTTCTGTCCACAGAGGACAACTGTAACCATGGGCACTTTTCTATGAGAACCATTCTTCTGTTATCAAGAAGAACACATTCTGGGCTGACACATCCTTGGCCTTAATTTTGATACTGTACGAAGGGGACATCTTGGTAGAAACATATTTAAAACCAGAATTTGTCCCCATGGCAAATACAAAGATCACAGAACATGAAAAGCCACGCTTGACGCAAACATAGAATGGTTTCCATTTACCTCTGTCTGGGAGAATTCTCCCTGTAACACACGAGTGCTTTTGTTTACACAAGGGTTATATTTTCTCAAGACAGAGGTGAACAACCACATACAACTTAAGCATTGACTAAAACTGTGATGCATGGTTTGAAAAAACAGCCGGGCTTAAGTTCATTCATTTTAAACAGACTTTCTCATCTAAAGACAGATCAGTGAATTCCATTAGGAGTTTTACTCAGAGAAAATATTCTAAACAAACTTAAAAACAAAACTCAACAACCCCATAATCTGTAGGTGGTTGTTTTACAGAATAAATTACTTTTTCATTTAAAATACAGAGTAAGGAAGGGAGGCAGCAGTCGCCTAAGTAAGGACGCAGTGGCTAGCTCTAAATCAAAAAGTGTTCTGCTTTCCAAAGAGCTCCGAGGAGCACAAAGGACCCTGTGGGGAGCTTCCCAGCTAAGACCAGTGCTATGGTCTATACAGCTCTGACCCACAAAAGTAGCTGTCTGGGAGAGTTAGTTGCACACATACTGCACGTACACAGAGGGGAGAGCATGGTGCCTGGGGAAGGAGCAGGGGAGATGGGGCCCCACTGTGGTTTCAGGTAACCAGTGACTACCAAGCTGGCCTACACAGCTCTAAAGGATCATGCTTTCCCCCACTGCCAGTCTGGTGACCCCAGAGGGGCCTTGCTGTGGCTCTTCATGAAAACCAGCTGCAGTGTCAACTCCCGTTTCCGTCCTCAGTGAGCTGGGAAACAGTGGAGAAACCCTGCTAAACCCTGCTAAACCCTTCCTCAGGCCGCTATGGGACGCCTCTAGACACAGCCGCCGTTGCCTACAACTTGTTACCCTCAAGAGCCTGCCTGTGAACTAACTTCCTGCTGTTCCAGGGCTAAAACTGGACCAAGGCTGTGCTTTAGGATGTTCCTAAGCTACTCTGTGTTCATGTGGAAGAAGTGGATACATCAGCATCTGTATCAACATCTCACTCTGCGACAGAGGGCTTGAGCATCAGACCAAAGAGGAAACCGTACTTCTTTGCTTTTAAAGTACATAGCTGGGCAGAGCCTCAGCAGAAACTTGTCTGGCCCAGGTGGCATGGAGAGATCATGCAGGACTGAGTGCAGAACAAGGCTCAGTGCAGCCTTCAGTTTGCTCAACCCCCTGATAGAAGGTCTCAGGTCTCCAGGTGGTCTGCTGGGAATTGTGGCACCAGGCAAGGAAGCGTGTCCAAGACACCTTGACGCCAAGCCAGCCAGCCAGCTTTCTTTCTATCCGTATATTTTAATGAGGAAAAGATAGCATTCGGCATTTTCAAATTAACAGTCGGGGAGCTATGGAGAGAACACCAGCTCATGGTAGGTTCCTTCTGGGCACGGAGGACTGAGGGAGACTCTGTAGTGTCCAAGGCACCACGGCATCTGACTGGAACACAGAGCTGTAAACAGCCCCCAGAAAGCCACTGCTCTTTCCTGGGGGTGCCTGTCTAATTCACACAAGCCACAGTGCTCACTCCTCAGTCGCTCAACGAGGCAGGATCTGTGGGACACTGTCCTCCTATGCCTGTTGCCCTCGCTCCCCAGCCCTGGACTCTTCCTGCTTGATGCCTGCAACGTGTCAAGGCCTGGATGTGAGAGCCCCGGTACCAAGTGACCCTGTGCTGCAATCCCACTTTCAAGTGCTGGGGAGGGAGCACAGAAATGCTTTTTTGTAAAGTGTATTTTGTAAAATTTCTTTAAACAGTCATCTGTTTGTCTGCCATGTTTTACAGGATGACTATGTTCTGTCACTGTGTTTGGGGGGAACTTTCCCAATAAAAGGGGAGATTCTAGAGATTTGCAGTTCATGTACTTACACAGATGGGACTTCCCCACCCATCCTATGCTAGCACACTACCTGGACTTAATCACTGACTATCCCCACACACTGAGGCTGAAGAATTCCCAGCAGGGAGGCCGAATAGTAACTGCTCATCAGGAAGTGCCCAGTATTTTGGCTACTAAGACCAGCACAGTAGCATTGTTTGGAAAACTTTAATCTGAGATCACATATAAACTGAAAATATCAGAATGCTCTCCTTATGCCCCCATTTGTAACAGTTTTGCGTTAGTCTGTTTTAGAATCTGCCCGAAAGACTTGCATATACAGTCTCCCCTTTGTGTGTCCTCCTCCCTAATAAGAAGACTCAATATAGAATTGCCTAAGAGAGCTGTTTCCATGGAGACAGCGATACCCAGGAATGTGGGGCAGGGTGGTTCCCCACCAAGCATAGGTGAGGCCCCACTCTTTAGGCTGGGGCCCAAAACACACACCCTAGAGCAACATCTATTACAAAGAGCCTCCCACAAGTCTGTGGTTCACTCATCCACAGCAGGGCAGCTTAATGCTAAGACGTGAACAGGGCTTTCTGAGAGGAACCACACAGCACCACGTCTTTTCACCGTGGGACCCGACAAGAGACTGCTGTGGGACTGTGGCAGAAACAGGATTTCCTTTCAAAGAGCCACACAGCCGTGTTCTTTCTTTCTTTCTTTCTTTCTTTCTTTCTTTCTTTCTTTCTTTCTTTCTCTCTCTCTTTCTTTCTCTTTAAATTAAACGGTAGGTTTGAATAAAACAACACACACACACACACACACACACACACAGAGACAGAGAGAGAGAGAGAGAGAGAGAGAGAGAGAGAGAGAGAGAGAGAGAGAGAGAGAGGGAGGACTGGAAGGCAGAGATGGAGCTTGTGCTGGGGTTGCACAGTTAAAGATGGTGAATCTTAAAAACTTGAAAAACTCACACAATCCTCTCTAAAATCTAGCCCAGTTGGAAAACGTGTTTCACTTTTCCTAAACAGGGAGGAATTGGTGTGGAAAAGACACCCTTAACAAAAGTCTGACAGGCTTCTTTACCCGAGATGAATCAATTGAGGAAAACAAATAAATAAACAAATAACGAATGCACCCCAGCAAGTTTGGGAGCTAGCACATATTTTCAAATATTCTATAATATAAAATATGCTCTTGTTCCATAAGCAACATGACTGTGTACACATGCACACTCAGTGTAGATGCCACCTCAGAAAGATGCCATGCAGGCACTTAATTCCTATGAGATTCCTTTGGAATGTGTCCTGACTCCCTGTCCCTACTGCAAGGGAACTATGGATCTCTATGTTCTTCCTATGAACAGGCTGAGCTGCTTTGAGATGAGATCCAAGCCCCCCCCCCAGGCTCTGGAAGAACCTACCACCTAGGCCAAGCCTTTGAGAAGTTACTGCTTCCAGTACCCAGGTGAGAGTCTCAGAGTCTCAGAGGGAGAGGACTGGGAAGGAAGGAGAGCAAGGTTTAGGAGAAAGCCAGGGCCAGAGGGAGCGCTGAGCCACCTATTAACTGCCAGTCTGTGTGGCAGGAGATGGTGACACGTTTACATTTGGCTGTGGCATACCCACTTGATTGCACACTGAGGTCCCTAGGCACTGTGCGCAAAGCCAGGCGACCAGTCCCCTACCTAATCCCAGTTGGGGGTGGTGCTCCACCAGAGTCCAGCTGTTGTCATCCACACAGTGACTTCTGTACACCAGCAACTGGCACAGGTCCCTGGCAGTCATGTCAGTCAGAATCTCCACCACCCTGCTTGTCCCGTCTTCACTAAAGACTTTGACATCCTGCAACACACAAAGGGACAAGTACAGATGAAACAACTTGGCATTTACAAGAAAAACAGATGAGATAAAACACAAGTAAAAACATTAGTGTCTCAACACATAGACAAGCGGTTTCTTGGGCTCCGCAGAGGCAGGTCCAGGGCTATGGGACAGCTCCCTTTCCTCTCTTTGGAGGGACCAGGGGACCTCATAGGCACAGACAGCACACAGCCAAGCCTCCAGCCTGGCTTAGGGAGTCACAGAACCCACTAAAACACTATAGAGGTTCCAGGTTGGACAGTTTACGATTGTACAAATGCAGCAAATGTCTGAGCTGACCCTCCTCCCCGAAACAGTGGCAACAACCCCTTTCTCCCTTGCAGCCCCCGTTGCCTCTACATCCTTCCAGTTCCTGAGGCACAGGAGGAAGTTGAGATAAATATCTAGACCAATGGAAAGGGGTACAGAAGAATACAGTCATGAACTTGTTTGGCTCTTTTCCTACAGTTTCCAGGTCCTATCCAAATCTACGGAAACCAAATAGTTCCTCGGGAGAAAGCACAGTAGACATTTCAGAGATTAAAAATGCTACCCGCTCCAGTGGATGGGGATGCAGTCTTGGGGGATAGTGAGATTTAAACAAACAAAAAACAACAGCTACAACGAAAACCCTCATAACAAAATTCTACGGAGACTCTTACCTCAACAGCATTGGAACAGCAGGTAGAAGGACATGGTGGCATTTTAAATTGTGATTGCCTACTACCTGGTACTTTCTTCTGGTGTTTCCCTACCTTCCCTGGTAGGCCAGGCTCACTGTCCAGTAAGGGCTGCAGTCCTGGGCTGCTTTGCCCTGATCAAGGCTGCTTTTGTCCACTGCCTGCCATCTTACTGGTCCCCAAGATAGGAATGCAACCACTCCAGCAACCCAACTGTGCCCCTGAGGACTGATGTAGCCTCCCCAGGGGCTTTTAAGGCTGATGACAATGGTGACAACATCAACAACACACAACATGATCGGCTGCAAAAATCCCCGGGCAGTGAAACACCCACAGGCCACTTAGGCTGGAGCACGTGCGTCCTCTGGGTTTAGACCAACCTCTCCCGCTAATCTCCAACTGCTGCCATCAGCCTCAACTGACCATTAGCTTGTTTTGAGAGACTGTCTCCAGTGGCTCAGTTCTCTGCCCTTTCTCCAGTTCATGTGCTTAGAAAGAAGGCTCTATGGAGGGCCGTCAATGCTAGCACTTTGGAGGGTACGGTGGCCCCGGGGGCAGGAGCTATATCCACATCATCTTAGAGAGAAGGCTCCTACTAATGAAGGACAAAGTAGCCCTGAGGCTGGGGAGAGAGAGAGATCATATTCCTCTGGCTTTGAACTCCCAGATGTGGGTGGGGATGCTTCGGGGGTATCAGGAAAGCTGGGGGAACCCCCAAAGGGCCTCTCTACCCCTGCCACTCCCTGACTCAGAAAAATATCAGGGTTTGCTTTCAAACCCACTTTCACTTTGAAAGAAAAATACCCCTCTCTCTTCTGGAATTGATGTCTCACTCAGTGAAAGTTTGCCTCTATCAGCAAAGCAGATGCCTACACACAGCTCACATGACCGACTCAGTCTAGGAACTAACACTTAATTCAAATCAAGAAAATATGTCTGTGGTCTCTAGGCAGGAACATTCTTTCTAAAATGCTTTAACATAAAAGCAACAGAAATTTGGAAAGTATAAATGCATTTGATATTCTGGTTTGCAGTACGCAGGGCCTCCCGAGTCTGTAAAGCTTTCCACCCCCAGATCAGTCTCCTAATGCTCTTCCTTTCCTAAGCTTCCAAACATTTATGTGGTTACAGCAAACACTGTCTCCTCCAGGAAAGTTATGTGGCGGTGAAGTATGTGTTTCATGTCTCCCCAAGTCCATTCGCCACTCTTCCTGCCCAGATCAGCCGTGGCTCCACGTTTCAAAGTCTGCTTTCAGCCCACTGCATTTTTCTTTAAACGCTCTCTTTTTCCCCTCAGATGCTCCCCCCCCCCCCCCCCATATAGTCTGGGCAGTACAAGCCAACACGTACTCTGTCACAAGTTTATCTTCACTTCTTTGAGATTCTCAAAAAAAAAAAAAAAAAAAAAAAAAATCCAGGTTGGCAGGACAGGGCAGTACGTGATGGCTGAGGCCTTTCCCCCCTCCCCCTGGACCCCAAAGCCTGTGAGAGAGAACAGACAGAAAAGTACACACCTCCCGTTATAGACTCTAACTGACACACCATTCTTTGGCTATTTCCCCAAACTCCACAGGGCCTGCTGCCCGCAAGCCAAACAACCTCCAAGACAGAACTCTGGAAAAACCATTACACATACCAGCAGTGTTGATCTGGGTAAATGTTGGAAAGTACAGAAGGGACGTTTTGTAGCAAATATATAAGGCACAAAGCGAATGCTGTGTGCAGCCCCACCGTATTCCACAGACCCTTTCAAAGGAGGGTTCTAGATGGAGCATTTGGTGCCACACTGTCACCCGCCCGCCCCTGAGCAGACCTCTGAGCTGCGCTGGCACTCATTAAGGAATCAAGGAAGGGTTGTATATTTCATAGGTCTGTGCAAGAACCGGGCCAAGAGCTCCTGGGAGCAGCCTGGGCCTCTGAGGCACACTGAATGCTCTCATTTCTTAACCACGGTGGACACAGAAGGTTCTCTCAGGCAGATCAAGGTTCTGGGCCCCCAGCAACTCACATTTCAGCAGGGTAAGAGCCATAACACTGGCAGTTATTTTCCATGGGCTAATACTGGAAAGGTGTAGAGAAGCAGGAGACCCACGGTTCCACCCCGACACAGTAAGGTTCACTTTCCTCATCTGAACGGTGGGACACTGTTTTGTCAATGAGTGGAATACACAAAGACCAATGCTCCATGGATGCAACTTTGGCGCTAGCTTGAAGTTTTAGTATGGGAGTTAGGGCTGCTTCTAAGTGGCAACTCTGGAGTCAGAGGGAGCCACAACTCCCTTCACAATTTACCTGACTTTTCTGAGCCTCAGTTTCTCCATCTGTGAAGTGGGAAACCATGAGTGACACTGGCCTCACAGTGTTAAGATGGCTCTTTGAAAAGCTTACAGCCGTCTTTGTCCATAGACCCGGGATGGGTTGGGGTGGGCCAGCTGAAAGCCTGGAGGCGACTTCATAGGCAGATGGGGAGGGTTCTAATGCCTGTGCACCAGCATTCCCAATTCTTAGAAAGCAGACCTCAACTGGTTAAGATGCAATGTGGAAAGCATCACCAACCAACCAACCAACCAGTTAATTGCTTTAAAAATAAAACAGTAATATGAAAGAGAACAGGCACAATTACGTCAACATGAAACTCTCTTTCAGAGGGGGGGGGGGTGGGAGTGCTTTTTTGCTGGATTGGCCCACTACACACTCTGCTGTAAGGCCCCTGATGAGGTAATGAAACGTTCCATTGTTCCCAGACTTTCTCTTGTCATTTCCTATACATTCACCATATAGAGGAAGGAACAAAAGCCCCTTTCTTTGCAGAAAAACAGGGAAGGTGTTTAAGAACAAGTGGTGCTGAGCACATCTGCTCCAGGGTCCCAAGCTACAATTGGGGATGCCTGGCTTGTTGTTTTCATGCTCCCAGGAAGGTGGACAGCATGGGGTCTTTGGGCCTCCCTGCTCCCAGTTTTGGCACACAATCTCACCGGAGCTTCCTGTAATAGTCAGACCTCACTGCTGCTGGCTGGGGCCTAAGGAATCTTGTTACTGAATTCAAAAGATCTTCTGACTTTGGCAGTGAAACTGTGCCAGAGGCTCACCTTGTAAAAATAGAAAACAGGACACCCGAAGCTGTGCCTCCCTGGCCCCCCTCACCAGCTGTCTGCAGTGCAAAGATTTCCCCATGTGGACGGCCTGGTCCCTGGGGTGTGCAGGCTGATGGCCCAGCATCGCTAAGGTCTGCTCTTCCCGGACACCGCATAGTGACTGAGACAGTGGTGGGCATCTGCAAACATCCCTGGGACCCTGAGTTCTTCATCTCTGGCTAAATAACTCCTTAAATCAAAGGATCTTGCAGGGTGAAGGCTAGAGTTTTTGCCACTCTAGAGGCCTTCAGGAGAGGCTGGCTGCAATCAGAGCATGAGAGGAGGCATACTCTCAGAAAAGGCATACATGGGATACTGAGGGAACCCTACACTGAGTGTCTCAGCAGGGACTGTTTTCTTCTGAAACTATAGGACTTACTTAGACTGGCAAAGGCAGAAAAGTCCTGCTGAGGCAGGAGAGGGAGAACTAGCCTCAAGGCAGATATCAAACCAGCCTCATCAGAATGTCTGCAGGCAGCAGGGATTTCCCAGTGACAAGAGCAGGCAGTCTTGGGGTGAGGGTTTGAACCCAAGGCTCTCTGACCTAACTGGCCTTTTTTTCTCCACCAACCAGCTGCCCCTCAGCACCTTGTATCTATCCTTCCTGCCACAGAGGCTCCAATATTTTTGAGTTGAGATGTTAACACCCACAAATAGAGGAATGGAGAGGTGCCTGATGCCTAGGAGTTTGGGTGAATAAGATGGGCTAAATTAATTTTGGTAAAAAAGAATGTAATTCCACCAAGTCTTCCTGAGGTTTGTCCTAAGCTGTGGCACTGCCCAGTCTCTGAAGCACAGGACTCGATGCCATGAGCGTGGCTTCCCAACCACAGGAACACACAACCCTGCTCCCAACCGCTACCTTCAACCCACTCTGAAAACTATGCAATCCATACAATCTCATCAACTTCACATTTCAGTAGATTGATACTTTAAGTCC